>NC_142009.1:206252103-206568769 GCF_049901735.1 Notechis scutatus | reverse complement strand
AAGTTTCAAGGAGGCATAATCCACTATTCATAGTGATATCTTGTATCACATCAATTTCTCAACATCCCATCTAAATAGCCTTCCTCTGTTTTGATTCATCTTTGGTTTTTATGTTCTTCACATATTTCTTTCTTTCTTTTTCATTTTTGCTATGGGGATATCTAAGGATTTTATTAGGTCTACATTCTGATGCAAACTGAACATCCCAAGATATGGCTCCCAGTCTAATGGGTGGCTCAGAACAATTATTAACTAGCTTGCATGTTTGTCTGCATTTTGGGATATGCTCCTGGCAGGGTTTTTATTTTTAATGACATGGATATAACTAAAATAATAAATACATACCTAGATAAAATACCACAATGTGTCTTTCAGGCAAAGTCCTTATTTAAAATAACCAAGTCTTTATCAGCATTTTTAAAAACCATAGAGTGATTTGCAACAGCATGGAATTAATTTTGAATAAACATAGGTAGAACTGAAATCAATAGTTGTCTGCTATCTTTATTAGAGCCTGTGTGTATATGTGTGTGTGTGTGTGTGTGTGTAGATTTTTGTTGAGTGATGGTGTTCCCTGGAAGCAAAAGACTTTGAAGAAGCAGGATAAAAGGAATATTTTTTTCTGATATACAATACAATCAGGGATGGGATTCAAATTTTTTAACAACTGGTTCTGTGGGCATGGCTTAGTTGGTGGGCATGGCTTGGTGGTTATGTGACTGGCTGGGCGTGGCCAACTCAATATTACTCACATCGAGGCACGTATCTCCTCACCTGCCTCTCATGACTGTGGGGTATGCTGCAACAGTTGTAAGTGTGAAAAATAGTCATAAGTCACTTTTTTCAGTGCCATTGTAACTTTGAATGGTCACTCCACACAAGCAAAGTTCCAGCAAAGGAGGGGAAAAAATTCCAGAGAAGTTCCTGAGACAGGAAGTCTAGTCCTGCCAAGAATGTAATAAGGTTTAACGGAGAGGCAGTTTCTGTAAGCAACACCAGAATGTTTCCTTCCTGCCTTCCTTACAGGATCTTCTAACAACTGGTTCTCCGAACTGCTTAGAATGTTAACAACCAGTTCTACCGAATAGGTGTGAACTGGTAGAATCCCACCTCTGTATACAATGATAAGAGCTGTGGTGGTGCAGTGGTTAGAATGCAGTACATTACAGAAGGCTACTTCTGCTGACTGACAGCTGCTTGCAATTTGGAAGTTCGAATCTCACCAGCTCCAAGGTTGACTCAGCCTTCCAGCCTTCCAAGGTTGGTAAAATGAGGATTCAGATTGTTGGGGGCAATACACTGACTCTGTAAACTGCTTACAGAGGACTGTAAAGTAAATCTAAGTGCTATTGCTATTGCTATATATCTGTGATGGCAAACCTATGCCATGCATGCTGGAAGTGGTACACAAAGCCATTTCTTCCAGCACGCGAGCTGTCACTCGGAACAGAGCCAGAGCACATGTGCATGTGCCTCCTGACAGCCAGCTGAGTGTCGGGTATCTGCCACGCATGCACAGGGGGCACGGGGGAGATGCACACATATGTGCAGAGGTGCGTGGCACACATAGGGGTTGCACGTGGAAGCGCAGAGGCATGCTGTGCATGGGGGGGTCATGCACGCATGTGCAGAGGCATGTGGTATGCGCAGGGGTCACATGTGCATGTGCAGGAGGTGGGTGGGTCGCATGCACATTGCATTATGGGTGCAGGCATGCACGCACGCATGTGCACACACTTTTAGTATGCGCCGACGAAAAGGTTAGCCATCACTGCTATATGGAGAACATGCCTGAAAATACTATGGACGTTTAGGAAAGTATCAACAAACAAATCAACCCAGGGTTCTCGCTCAAGGCACATATGATCAGGCTCAAATTATGTCACTCCAGGCACATGATGTGAAGACTTTGCAATCTAAAGAAGGCTGTAATGTTGGGAAATGTGGAAGGAAAGAGAGGAAGAGAAAGAAAAGGACAACCAGCAATGAAGTGGATAGGTCCAGTTACAGTAGCTACAAGTGCACTGTTAGAAGATATGAAAGATTGGGTTAAGGACATTGTCATGGAGAAAATCTACCCATGTAGATCACCCCAACCTGATGGCACATAATCAATCCATAAAGTAAGACTCTTCTGTCATAAGAAAAAAGTGATTTTTTTTTAACAAAAAACCCTCTTTCTTTAGAAAAGGATTCTGATTTTGTTTTTCCTTTTGATTAAATATTTTGTTATTTGTATTGTATTGGCACTTTAAGTTTAGTTCAGTGTGACTTTCAACCAGTGGTGGGATTCAGATTTTTTTTACTACCGGTTCTGTAGGCGTGGCTTGGTGGGCGTTGCAGGGGAAGGATACTGTAAAATCTCCAGTCAGAGGTGTCATTTGCTGGTTCTCCGAACTATTCAAAATTTCCGCTACTGGTTCTCCAAAACCGGTCAGAACCTGCTGAATACCACCTCTGCTTTCAACTCTCACAAAGGTATTTTTGATAGGACGTTAACATATATTTTTGATCAGAAAAAAAGTGAAGACAACTAGCAGGCCGAAGCCTATTGGAAATTCAGTGGTGCTAATCCATTCCCAATGGAATCAAGAAATGAGTCCTTTCATCTCCTGCTCAAAAGCTTCAGGACTCTTCTAAATGCAATAGATAGCGATATGGATTATGTTGGCTTGAGAGAGGAAAAAGGACACTGAAGACTGAAGAAAGACCATCTCTGCATTCCTCACAAGTGCTTCCAAATCATTTGCTGCTCTCTTTTTGGTAGGAACTGAATCTAGCCATGCAATTACCAGGCTGCAGGGAATCATGATTAAAAACATTCTTCAAGTGCCTTCCCAAGTACTTGAACAGACAAGGGAACAGACAAGGCCCTGTTAGCTGAGAAAAACATGGAAAAGTCTAGAACTTAAAATCTGGAACACAGAGCTACTTTACATAAATGCATTCGCTTATTTGCATTGCAGAAGGCAAACAATGGGTTCTGTATATGATTTCCATTTTGTCTTCAAGAAGGATCTAAAGCAGAGGTCTCCAAACTTGGTAACTTTAAGACTTGTGCAGCTCCTAGAATATCTCAGCCAGCTTTGCTGTGCTGGCTGGAAAATTCTGGGAGTTGAAGTCCATAAGTCTTAAAGTTACCAACTGTCTATGTACTGATGTCTGAAACTGATCCAGTATAATTATATGAGAATAAATGAACCTCTCTTTTTTTATCTAGTAAATTGAAATCGAAGACAACATTAATTTGCCCTATATTCAAATTGATAAACTAAAGAAGGCCTAATATAATAATAAATAAAACATTTAGCTCTTGCTTTATACCATCCTCATCATTACTTTGCCCATTGTCCTATCCACTGCAGGATGAAGGCCATTTCCACATGTTTCCAAACAATACAGTCAGGGATGGGATTCTACTGGTTCAGACCGGTCCTATAGAACAAATTGTTATGATTTTGCGCAGTTCAAAGAACTGGCAAATTGTGCCCCTGACTGGCCCTGCCCCTCTCTGCCCACTCATCCCCTCCCTGCCCAGTCAATCCTTATCACGCATGTGCGACATTGCGTGCATGCCCAACATCGCTGACTGCATTGTCCTCCCGCCCAATCACTCCTTAATGTATTTCTTTTTTTCCCCTTGCGACGATCAGCTGTTCCAATGATCAGCTGTCTTACTGCTTCGCCCAGGAGGCTTCCCCCAGGCCCAGGAGGCAAAAAGGGTTGGGAGGGGGAGGGGGTGCCCCCCACACTCCATTTTTTGCTTTCCTGGGCCCCAGGGAAGCTTCCTGGGAGCAAAAAAGTCCCCCTGAGCTTGCTTGAGGCCCAGGAGGCCCAATGCTCTGTTTTTTTGCTTTCCTGGGTCCGAGAGAAGCCTTTTGGGAGCAAAAATGCTCCCCCAGGAGGCTTGCCTGAGGCTCAGGAGGCCAAAAAAATGGGGGGGGGGAGTTGCTAAACAAGAAGAAATAAAAGAAGTCACGCTCACCCAGTCACATGGTTACACCCACCTAGCCACATCCACAGACCCGGTTGTTAACAAATTTGAATCCTACCCCTGAATACAGTCCTGAATATTCTTTTGCCAATTGGGCCCACAATATTACTGATGTCATGCTTTTTATCATGTGGGATTCATTATAAGACTGCCTTTGTCCACTTGCCAACAGTTCTTCTTGCTATGTGACCAGCCCATTTCTATTTCAATTCTTTTATGCTCTTGATGGTATTGTATACTTTCATTTGTTCTCTAATCCATGGGCAGGTCTATCTATCTTGTCTTGTAATGCCGAGCATGTATCTTTCCATGGCTTTTTGTGCCAGAGCCAGGTTATGTTTAATAAATTCACCAAAGAAAGAACAAGTTTTATGCCTGGGCAAGAACTAGATGTAGTAGACCACTACACACACACACACACACACACACACACACACACACACACACACACACACACACACACACACAGTGGATCTCAATGGAAGGTGATACAATAAAGAAAATTGAATGGCATGTTAAATGTTTTTGGCTGGCATTTGGCAAGCTAAGCATAATTTTCAAGAACAGCCTCACCCTATTTCTGAAGAGAATAGTTTTCGATCAGTGTGTCCTACCTGCTCTAACATATGCCAGTTAAACATGGATACTAACCTCACAATAGATGCAAAAGCTACTTCATATACTGTGTGTGTATTTATACATATACATATCTAGAATAGAATGGAATGGAATGGAATTCTTTATTGGCCAATTGTGGTTGGACACACAAGGAATTTGTCTTGGTGCATATGTTCTCAATATACATAAAAGAAAAGATAAATTCATCAAGAATCATAAGGTACAACACTTAATGATAGTCATGGGGCACAATAAGCTATAAAATCATACTAGGAAACAGTCAATATAAATCATAAGGATACAAGCGACAAAGTTATCTATCTATCTATCTTTCTGTATCGATGATAGATAGATATAAAAGAGAGAGAGAGAGAGAATGGTTGCATGTTTTGAAGGGTTGTGATTAAGAACAAATCTAATATCTTTTTTGAGTTGAGTCAGATTTTTGCTGATTTTATATACACTTCTGTGTGGTTTTCATTACAGTGGGTATAAAAATGGTATTCATGTTGATAGTCACCTGTTTTATATCAGCTCATGTATCTGAGAATTCTATTAAATTGTTACAATGTTTTCATCACGGGCATTTGTATGCCACTTCATTGAACATGAATAAATATTAGAATCATGTCACGAACAAGGCATCCAAGAACTATTTCCTTAGGTTAGTTAGTTGCATGTTATATTTCTTTGTATTTGTTGCTTTTACTTTTTGTCTCGCTCACTATGATAATGCTCTTCCCAGACCTCTCCAGTGCCATTGTTTTAGTGCAAAACATTTTTCTTATGATTCTTTCATCCAGTAAACACTTTCATTAAAATTCATTGAATTTTTTCCATTATGATGAATTCTCTTGCCATTGATGCCTGTCATGAAGGAGGTTTACAGATCTTCCCCACAAGGGTTGTTTACAAAGACAGGGTTAACAGAGCCAATTTGCAAACTGTCTTTTAGTTTATGTGTCCGTGCATGTCATTTTTCCCCCTTTTAAATATTACCAGCTAAAATAGTTTGATGAGAGTGGGGCATCAATGCAAACAGATAATTAGACTATCAGAAAAAGAAAATTGAATGTGTCATATACTGATGTATTCAACTTATTCTGTATTACTTCCTGCTGCAATTACAAGAGAATTTTCTCGATGAGTAACTTCACTCATGCTTGAGAAGTTTACGGGAAATAACAGAAACAGCCCTCTTACAAGTGGGAAGATGTATTTACAATGACATAGATTAAGGTGTTTGAAACTTCTGGTCATAGATGGGCCAATAAAATTCAACCTGAACATATAGAATAGTCTCCCACTTCTCTTTTCCAATAATTGTTAAGGTGAGTGTGACATGAAGGATAAAGGCAGAAAGGTAGTACATTTGATGTCGTGGTGGCCATTTGGCAAACTCTGAAGTGTGAAGGAGAGAATTTGTTTTCATTTACGAGTGGTTTGAAAGGTAGGACTTATTGGCTGTGTTGTTTTAAGAGCATGGAGTGAACCGTGGGAAAAAACACAACCTTCAATATTTAGTTACTCGCAGTAGCACAGCTCAAAGCATTTGGGTTTAAGCAAAGAATCAGGATACTTGTAACTGTGCTTGTTTTAATGAATTTCAAGAAGGTACATGTTTATAACATCCTATATAATTGGAAATTATATCTGTGCATTTGGAAGGCATGACTTAGCTCCTTGGTGGTTTCTGAAGATTATAAGAACTTGCTGGATTGAACTGTAGGACCACTTAAAGAAGCTTTTTCTTCCCTAAGTATCTAATCAGAAACCTATCAACACAACATGAGCATACCAGAATCTTCTCATTTATCTTCCCCAGCAACTGGAACTGGGAAACATCCTGTTTTTGATGCTGAAGGTAAAAATAAATCAACCATCATTCTAATCCTTTCAAAACTCTGAGTGTTTCTTTATGCATTATCACAGAAGGAATGCATATTTGATTGCTACCAAAAATGCATTCAAAAAAGACAGTCCTACCTGTTCGAAAAATGTACTTGAATAATACACATGTTCAATACATTCACATTTTTGTATTCTTGTGTGGCAAACATCAGTGTGTGTGTGTGTGGGGGGGAGTCTTGAAGTTATATATAAAGAATTATGGAAGAAAGAGTGGCAATCATTTCCTGTAATTACATGGCAGTATGCAGGCAGTCACAGAAGAGACATCCTTGAATGTGTGAACTTAATTATCTTCTCCCAGTTGATTATTTATATGTATGTATGTATGTATGTATGTATGTATGTATGTATGTATGTATGTATGTTATTCAGCTTTGTTTGGGTATTTTCCCACGTCATTATAGTTGTGCTTTTAAAGTTGTAGCAACGTTTTGGCAGAATCTCATCTGCCATCATCAGGCTTCTGTATTGTGTTCGTCTGTACCCGCGAAAACTTAAGAAAACTATATCTATCTATCTATCTATCTATCTATCTATCTATCTATCTATCTATCTATCTATCTATCTATCTATCTAAAGTTTTCGTGAGTATTTATATGTATGGTATTCAGCTTTGTTCAGGTATTTTCCCACATCATTATAGTTGTGCTTTTAAAGTTGTAGCGACGTTTCAGCAGAATCTCATCTGCCATCATCAGGCTTCTGTATTGTGTTCATCTGTGAGTCAGGCTTTCACAGCCATTTCTGTTTTAAATTTGTTGTTTTAAATTTGATGCTAGCCTTCTGCTGTGCCAGAATGGGTTTTTTTTTCTTCATCCTGATTGGTTGGGAGTCTTGGTCTATGTTTATTGGTCTTGGAGTTTGCTGTGTTCAGCTTGATTGGTGTTTCTAATATCTTCTGTCTGTTTTGTGGCTTTTTTTGTCTTGATTGGCTGGCAACATTGTGTTTCCTTTATTGGAGGCTTTTAGTGTGGCTTGGCTCTGAGTAAATGGACAGCTATCATTTATTAGGAAGCTAGGCTGTGAAAACCTGACTCACAGACGAACATAATAAATAAGTCTGATGATGGCAGATGAGATTCTGCTGAAACGTTGCTACAACTTTAAAAGCACAACTGTAATGATGTGGGAAAATACCCGAACAAAGCTGAATAACACACACACACACACACACACACACACACACGTGTGTGTGTGTGTGTGTGTGTGTGTGTGTGTGTATGTTGTGGCTTCGATTCCCGACCCTGTGCTGTTAGAGGAAGAGGACTCTGAAGATGAGGAGGAGGAACAGGGAATGCCTTCCTCCTCAGGACCTTCCTCTCTGGCAATGCCTTCCTCCCTGATAATGCCTCAGGTTTCATCAGACAACCGAGAGGAACAGCCTGAGATTAATCAGGAGGAAGGCATATCGGAGCAGCCCCTGACAGGGAGACAAGAGGAAGAATGTTGGCTTGATCCTAAGCTGCGTCATAGGGAGAAACGTGAGCAGCAACGTAGGAGGCGTGGGAGGGTCAGAGAGTGAGCTGAGTCATTGAGCCACACCCCACAGGGGATAAAAGTGGGTGTGTTGTCGGCTGGAACTTTGTACGGGACAAAGTTTACTCTTCCTTCAGGTTTTTCATTGTGAATGTTTTTCGTGGTCTGCCTTGTAATTTTCAGTGAGTAGCTTTTCATTTGTTATCATTTCAGACTTGGCAGGAAGAGCATGTTGGAATGCCAAGGACATTATCAGTTATACAGAATTAACTCTGTGAAGTCCAAGTCAGCTTGCCTGCCTGTGTTTGTGTGAGTGTGTTCATCAGAAGCCTGATGATGGCAGATGAGATTCTGCTGAAACGTTGCTACAACTTTAAAAGAACAACTACAATGACGTGGGAAAATACCGAACCAAGCCGAACACCATATATATATATATATATATATATATATATATATATATATATATATATATATATATATATGGATTTATTAGCATGTTACAGGTTTTTTTTGTTTTGTAAATAGTAGATGCAATTTTTTCTGATCTAATATCAATCATTATTTGTCATTTATGGTGCTAGGGAATAAAAGCACGCATATGCTGTAATGTATGGACTTGTTTTATAGTATATCGTTATTTATCCGAAAAGCTCTACAGCTAACTCCATATTCCCATTTCTTGAGCACTACGTGAATTAAAGCGCTAAAAAATTATATGAATCACTTTTATTGAACATGTTCCCATTGCAATAAAAGCTTGCTGATCTTCTAAAGTATTAACCCAAAAAGCACTTGGACAAATTTGGCACCCCGTTGCTGACGCCTTTTGAGCAACTCATTTTTCAGTCCTTCCAAAGGCTGGCCAAATATTAATCTTTAATATTTAAACAGTTCAACAAAGCTCAAAAATTATATCATTTTGGGGTGTTTCTTGTAGTGCTGGTTAACTGTTTGTTTCCTTTTTCCTCCTGACTATCTGGCATTTGTCCAAAATACCTCCTTGTGGTGTGACCACTAGTAATACTTTTGACCTATCTTGCTCTGTTTGAATGAAATTGAACAGAATTAGGTATGATACTGGAAGATGTGCCTCTGCCCTATATCAGCAGAAATTGGAAAGATTTCCTTTCTTCTGATTGTGGTGCTGTTATGGAAACTATTAAACATATTGTACAAGAGTGTCTACAATGTGCATTCTCTCTATAAGTTCTACACAAAGCATCGCCAGTGGTGATTGCCTGTATACCTTAACTGCACATCCAGGTATGAGGACACTGCCATATCTCCATAGATGTTTTGTATAAAATTATGTGGATTGTGTATCTATGTTTACTTCTTTTCTATCATGTTCTCGTCATGCACTAAGTAAATAAGTAATAATGTCACTGAACTTTTTAGGAATATAACAGCAGAAAAAACATAAAATAATTCAGAGATATATCTAGCTATTTTATTCCTTAATTATCAAGAGAGGAGGAGGTAACATTATGTCCAGTGGATTGCTGTGCACAATTCCCTTGGTGTCCAGGAGCCTCCTTGCCTCACTGACTTGAGTGTATTCTTAGATTTTTTTTTTAAAGAAAAAAATACGAAGCTGAACTGAATCAAAGAAAAGTATCAATTTTCAGCATCTTTTTTATTTGCAAGAATGCATCTGAGGCCCATAGCATCCACAAGAGAATTCACGTGGTGAAGATGGTGATTGCAAATATGTAATAGAAGTCCTATGCCTTTTTATATGTGAACAATGACAGCACAGATACAAAGAAGGGAGGGGGGCTTCAATTCTGCAATCACAATCACCGTCTTATTTACCACCCCACAATTAACTTTGCCTGGGCCACACAAAGGTTCCAGATGCATTCTCACAACATGCTTTTGTGCTTTATTGAAGATATGTCCCTCTATCTTAAAACAACAAATCAAACCTTAAACTCCAAAGGTATTTATAATGATGTGTGGAGGACAGAGGTGTGTATATAGTATTTGTATGTTAGTGTATTACAAATGACAACTTCATCATTCTATGACCTGGCATGTCATCGGGCCACCTTGGCACTTCATCAGCTACTCTGTTCTGGTTCCCTATGCTAATATTCTTAACAAATACGAGCACTGAATTCAAAGGTAAAGAATAAACATAAGTTTTCATTCCTTCTCTTCCTCAGGAAAACATATGCGAACATCCACCAGATTAGGAAACCATATATGAACATCCATCAGATTAGAAAGCCATGAATGTGCTGTCTTAAGGCAGTCTTCTCTGAGTCCACCATATTCGCAGAGCTTCTGATAATATTACCTAGTTTGGTAATGAAAAGTCTATAAGAAAGCCACCAACCTCAGAGAGCACCAAGGACACCACAATTCATTCCTGAATTACAAATATGCTCTTCTGAACTTTAGGAACTTCAGTCTGTACATCTTTGGAATAAAAAATGACAATAAAGATTACCTTGTCAGAGGAAGTTGATCTCACATATAGATTAGAGGCAGGTTTCACTACAGAGAGGTAATTAGACTTATTAAGGAAATAACTTGCAAAATATTATAACCAACAATAGACAATGATTTTCCAATCATATACACCATCCAGAATCCAGAAATGAAATGCATATAATAGATATTGAATGCATAATGTAGCAATCTTAAGAGAATGTGCTGAAATAAACAATTTTTTAAAGAAGTGATTAAATGCTGGAAATGTTCAATGGTAACATATAATGACTATGTGGTCTGCTAAAAGGAAAAACCTTTTAAACTAATCAATCTCCTTCCACAACAATTTATGCCAATGGTTTTTAAGATGAATCCATCTCAAATGGGGAAGGTGACAAAAGAAATATATCAGAGGTGGCTGCCATAGGATAAATCTGTAGAGTTAGAAAATGGTGTTTTATATGAAAATATGTATTTTCAGAAGGTGTTAAAAAATTATTTTGCAATTCTTAAGCAAGCTCCACTAGCAATGCCTTTCTCCTTCATGCAGTAGATTCTGATACCAGACCAAACAATATCAGTTTATTTTAACCTTTTTTGTACTATCAATGATTTCTGGAAAAAAATGGAGATTACATTTTAGCAATCTAATTTAAAAATATGTTTAAATGTTGATGAATTTCTATTTCTTTTTCCTCTGCATCCTTATTTAAATGCTTAAAAGTTTCACCATAAAAAAGCCACTTTAAGCAATCATACTGTAAGTACATTATGGGATCTTAAGGTGTTTCTTTTGTGGAAGTTTAAGCACCAGCTTGTCTTAAGGTTTATGTATCTTAACTATTAGGAAGGTTGGTATATTATACATGTCCTTTCCTATTCTGGTTTGTAAACAGAAGATAATGGAATCCTCCATTTTTCCATGGTCTTAAATTCTATTTTACATCATAGTATATTATAGCAAAAGGGAAAAAAAGAATCAAAAAGCAAAGAATTACTCATTTAGTTTCGTTCCCATTATAAATAACGTCACAACTAGTGGCAACAGCTAGCTCACCTAACCTGTTCTTTACAAAAGTCAGAGATGGGTTTGCTTATTATTTAGATTCGAAATCATCAAGATTTTAGGGTTATAGACTAAACTGGGAAATAAAAAAACAATGGAGTAAGATAGGGAGAATTCATCTCAGCAGTGTTGCCAAGATAACAAAATGTACAAGTCACACAAATATCTGGAATTAGTGCAAGTCAATATATTTTATTTAGACATAAGACATTCAACATTCTTCATGCAACTTGGAATATATCAATTTAATGCAAATTGTTGCAAGATCATTAAAAGATGAGAACTAGAGATAACATAAATCAAACATTTCTGGAAAATTTGGATTTTAAGTAAGCTCAGATTGGCATGATGCACACAAAATATTAATGCAGAGAAAGCATCTGCCTCCCATGCATCAATTATATTAGGTCTACTTAATAAAAACACATATATTTCAAACTTGCAACCTTTGGAAAATTTTCTGTATCAGTAGATTAAGACTGAATCTGGTAAATTAAGAATTTGGCAAATGCTAATTGGTTTATAAATAAAACAAGCTCAATAAAATCATAGCCTTTTTTTTACAAAAAGAGTCTTACAGATCATATAGACTTGAAAGCAAAAAGCAGCATACTGCACACATACACACACACGTGTGTGTGTGTGTGTGTGTGTTCATGAATCAAGCAAGAATAATAATAATCTTCCTTAACTTACTAGTTCTTCAGTAATGTGTATGTAAATAGCAAATTAAGTTCATTAACTGGTGACCTCAAGCAATTAGTTGTCCTGAGTTTACCAAGGTGAGTTTGAATACCAGATCTGGGGACCCTTAAGTTGGATAACAAGACTCCTTTAGTTACTAGGTCCAACAGTAGATCTGCATTTCAGAGAACCGACAAATTAAAACCAAAAAGAAGGCTACTGGTGTCAATATTAAAAGAGGAGTTCTTCATATTGCAGGAACAAGTGGAGCTGGAACAAGGAACGTCAGATGCACAGACATAGAAAACCAATTTTGGTTAAGGCATACAGGCTAGAACCTGGGAGACCATGAGTTTAAAAACTGGGAGACCATGAGTTTAGATCCTACCTTAGCCACAAAAGCCAGTTGGGTGACTTGGGCCAGTCGCTCTCTCTTTGCTCAACCCACCTCACAGGGTTGTTGTTGTGGGGAAAATAGGAGGAAGAAGGTGAGTTGAATATATTTGCTGCCTTGAGTTATTTGTAAAAATAATAAAGGGAATAGACAGATGATAGATGACAGCTAGATAGGTAGATAGATGATATAGATATAGATATAGATATAGATAGATAGATAGATAGATAGATAGATAGATAGATGATAGATAGATAGATAGATAGATAGATAGATAGATAGATAGATAGATAGATAGATAATTGATAGATAGATGGATATCAGCAATATCATGTGATAAATGCAATATCAAGAAAGGAAGAAGTCAATCTAAGATCAAGTGAAAAGTTGGTGGAAAATCTGGAATCATGGGGAAGATTTTGACTGGGTGAATAAATAATTCAAGAAATGAGTTCATCGAGTTTTACAAAGAGAATTCTTTGTTTGTTGCCAAGATCTGCTTCCAGCAATATACATGCAGACATCACATGGATATCGGGTGAACAACACTGGAATCAAATAGAATCAGTAATAGGAAATCAAGGGTGGAGAAATGCGATCCAGTCAGCCAAAGCAGTTTTCAGGTACAAGCTGCAGAACAGACCCTAAATTACTGGTATCAAATATATGGGTTAAACTTGGAAGATTAAAGAGAAAAGGTGTGCCAGCAAGGTATGCCCTGGAGAATATGCAGTTAGAATACAAGATCAAAGTAAAGAACAGCTTTAGTTTGCCTAATTTATGCAAAATTAACTTGAGGTGCTATGGGAAGAGATAAGAGAGATTGTTAAAACTGAAGGGAAAAAAGACCCCAAATTTCAAAGATGAAAAGATCCAAGTGGCTTTCAGAAAGAAGCTAGCAGGATAGTTGAGGAATCACAAAAGTTCAAAGCAATGGGCAAGAAGAAAGATGCATGACTATTGAGCACACTTTTCCAACCCTGTGCAAGAAAAGTCAAGGAAAAGTATTTCAGTGAGGAATATCCACAACTGGAAGAATATAAGAAGAACATGAAAATGAGGTATTTTTTAATGAAAGTCAGAGAAACTATAGCAGTGGTCCCCAATCACCGGGCCCCGGACCGGTACTGGTCCGTGGATCATTTTGTACCGGGCCGCTTACTTTGCTTGGGCGCCGCCATCTTGTTTCGACGGCACTTGAGAAAGTGCTTCCGGGTGAGCTTGTCGGTCGTCGGTTGGATTGAAAGCGGCGTTTGGGTGCTGAAGGAATCCTCGCACCTTAGTTTCATCGAAGAGGGGGGGCGGCGGTTTCGAATGAAGAGCCGTCCCGATGGCAGTGGAGTCAGAAAGAGAAAAGAAAGAAAGAGCCCAAAAAGTCCATCGACCGCGAGAAGGTACAAAGGAGGAGTTGAAGGTGGCGGGGAGAAGCGGGGGACGGCTGGCTGGCCGGTTGCTCGGCTCGCCTTGCCTTGGTCGTGCGTGCTGATGCCGGTACCGGTCCGTGGATCATTTTGTGATGCCGGTACTGGGCCGTGGTACAAAAAAGGTTGGGGGCCACTGAACTATAGGAAACTTTGCAGCTAATACTGAAATGCCAAAGATTAAACATGCAGGGAATGTTTAGGGAAGGGAGGGGAAAACACTAGGTTGAATGCTACTCTTTTGTAGAGACAGAATATATTCAGGAATGGACTCCACTGAGAAGTGAGGTATGAGAGAGAGAGAGAGACAGAGAGAGAGACAGAGAAAGAGACAAAGACAGAGAGACAGAGAGAGAGAGAGACAGACAGACAGACAGACAGACAGACAGGCAAGAGAGAGAGAAAGAGAGACAGAGAGACAGAGACAGAGAGAGAGCAAGAGCATGAACAAGCTAGCATATGTATATGACTGAATCAAGGATAGTTTGGTAGAACAAAAAATATATGGGTACAGTCCTTGACTTACAACCATTCAGTTAGTGACTATTCAAAGTTACAATCTTGAGGTAATTCCCCGTTAGGAGAATGAGTGCATACAGGGAGACATATTTGAGAGTAGTGTTTGAATAATACACACACAGCACACAGATACACTGTATAGTAAATGTAGGTTTTTACTTCCAGGAACGTTTAAGCAAAGTTCAAAATACAGTCCAAAGTCATTCACAGGTAAGTCAGTCAGTTTTCAGTCCAGGGATAATCCAATAACAAAGTCCAGTATCGTAAAAAGTTCAGTATCAGACTTACATCAAATCCAAAAATAGCAGTCAATTAGGAGGAACGGCAAAACTCTCCAACAGAAGGAAACAGACTCACTGAGACTTCTTCTGAGACTAAGACTAAACAACCCAGGTTTCTGACTCCATCTTATGGCCGTTTGAGAAACCACACCCAATTAGACTTTTAGGATTCTCTTAAAGATACAGTTTTAAAATGTCTATCCTGGTTTATATATTTTCAACCCAAATAGCTGTTAGGTGACTTACATTCCTAACATACAACAACACTGAAAAAGTGACTTATGACCACATGTCACACAACTGTTGCAGCATCCTGATGGTCATGTGATCAAAATTTGAACACTTGGCATCTGGTTCGTATTTATGACAGTGGCAGTGTCCTGGGGCCATGTGATCACTTTTTGTGCCCTTCTGACAAGCAAAGCCAATGGGGGAGCCAGATTCGCTTAACAACAGTGTTACTAATTTAACAATTGTGGCAAGAAAAGTCATAAAATGCGACAAAATTCACTTAAAAACTTTTTCACTTAGCAATGGAAATTTTGGGCTCAATTGTGGTCATATGCTGAGGACTACCCATAGGGAATGGTATTGGTGTAAAAGAGATTTATTTTACTTTTCCCTTATTCCCTGGACTTATTTAACTCATTTTCCTTATTATTTTTCCCTGCCCTTTATATAATACTAATAATAGTAATAGAGTTTTGGTAATGTCAGAAAGAAAAGTACCACTCAGCAAAGAATCAACCCTTGAATTATCTTACGTTACAAAAGGAGTTCTATTTGAATAAATACAGAAGATTTTATTATCTAGAAATTAGAAAAGGTTGATACATATATCAGTATCGAAAATGAAGAACTGGGTAAGACTGTGATAGTTGCCAAACCATTGTATTAATTTATAATGCAAACAAAGTTTTGTTTAAGGTTTCAAAATAAAAAAAGAATGGAAAAATATAGGGAGATAGAAATGCCAAATGAACAGGCAGGTTTTAGAAAATGCAGAGGAACATGAGTTCAGATAGCTAATTTAAGAAAGTTAATGAGGACAGTAATATAAAATACAAGAAAGAGATTTACCTTTCCTTAATTGAGTATAGCAAACATTTGACTATATAGATCATGCCAGAATATGGAATATATTAAGGATAAATGGGGGGTACCATGATATCTAATTATTTCTTTCCTGAGGAAATGTTACAGTGAACAAGAAGCTACATAAGAATTTAATTTAGAGGGATACAGAAGGGATATTATAAGAAAGACACAACTAGAGCCAATGATAGCTAAAATAAAAAAGAAATGGAGCTCCAAATGTTTTTGAATATGGAGATGATACCTCTTTGTTCAATAAGAGCAAATATGTGCTCCTTAGGGTTGAACTGTGATGTTCTCTGAGCTTGGCGGTTTGTTTGCAAACATTTCATCCCTCAACTAGGTAATATCATCCATGTGTAAAATGAAATGTCTGCAAGCAAATCACCAAACTCATTATCATCTTCTTAGCTAAAAGTAAAGAAGAGCCCATGATGAAAATGAAATTGGAAACTGAAAAACAGGGTAATGTTAAAGTTTAAGAAACAAAAATAATGTCAGCTTGTCTTCTTAGTGAACCTATAGTTAATGGCAAAGAAGTGAAGGATGTAGATTACAGGTCTCCAAACTTGGCAACTTTAAGACTTGTAGACTTCAAGTCTTAAAGTTGCCAAGTTTGGGGATCCCTGATTTAGATAATTTGGTTTTTGGGGGTGCAGGGTTAGATGAAGGTGAACAAAATGCCGAAGAAGTAAAAAGGTAATTTTTGGAGATGGTTTCTTCAATAATAAAATGCTTGAAAAAACTAAGCCAAATGAAGGAGGACGGTTTCCTTGAGATGATGATCATCAAACAGTAACTAAGATGGATGGATGTGATACAAAATAAACTGAAAAGGTTATGTGATTACTGGAGACATGTAAGTTGCCAAGCATTTGTCTATGTCAGGGGTGTAAAACTCACGGCCCGTGGCCTGGATGCGTCATGTGTTGGTTCCACCCCGCCTGGTTTAGCAAAGGGGGGAAAAGTCCCAAAACATCATGTAAGGCCGCCATGATGACATGAGTTTGATACCCCTGGTCTATGATATCACTAAAAATTAGTCTAATTCTGTGATTTATTACCCTATTCACTACAGTTCTAAGATTCCTCCCAAGTATAACTAGAGGCTTTCATCACTACAAGGTTACTAACCTCTGCTGAAGAAGTTTAGGGAGATTGCTAGTTCTCCCAAACAGCATTATATTCATATGGCAGCATGGGCATATAGGTCTAGTTTGGAGAAAAAAAAAGTCAAGGAGTCCATGAGACTACTTCAAGTTTTATTGAATCCTAGGAAGTAGAAAAGAATGAAAGAAACAGCTCAGAGAACAGAGGAACATGGAAGGATAGAATTCTTAACCTTAAAAGGAATTTGATCTAATGAGTTAAGGCCCCAGGCTAGAAACCAGGAGACTGTGAGTTCTAGTCCTGATTTAGGCATGAAAGCTGGCTGGGTGACTTAGGATCACTCTCTCTCTCTCAACACAGCTTATCTCACAAGGTTGCTGTTGTGGAGAAAATAGGAGGAGAAAGGAGTATGGTGTCTATTTGCCTCCTTGCATTATTTATCAACAATAATAAAGGTAAGATATAACTAAACTGTGCTGATCTATCCTGGTGTCATTACGCTAACATTTTAGAAGATGTAATTCTACCTTAATTAATCATCTTAGTTTAAATCATTATATTTGTATCTTTTGTCCATTTTTATCATCCCTTTGTCTCATCCCTTATGAAAAAAAAAGAAAATCAGTTTCTCCTGAAATTATTTATCAGAGTATGATGCCTTTCTATCTCCCCCTAAGTTAATCAAATTAATCTTTAAAATAATATCTAATACCCAATCAGATTTTGCTTGGTACATTCTATCTAACTAATACATCCAACACAATTAAGTGCATAATTAGAGAATAAATCCAAATATTAAAAAGAAATACTATAATAAAAATTTTATAATAACATCAATACCATAATTTTATTAAACTCTTTAATTAAAACAATATTCTAAACCTCTCCTATTATTAAGTTTTAAAACCAATCATTTTTAAACATTTTAACATTTTAATCTCTTATCAACTCTTAAACCATTGCAATACTACCATCTCATCTTATGTACCTTGCAAAATCTTTTTTTAAAAAAAAAAATTATACTTTATCCATTATCCATAAAAATTCCTTTTTTCCATTTAATTTCAAAACATTGTAGCTTTTCTCCACCTTTTCCCTTTCTTTCTTTTCCCAACAAACCTTTCTACCCCCTTCTTCTAGCCTCTGCCTTACCGGCTTCCCTTCTCTGTCGTATTTCTTTTCCCCTTTGTTTACAATCATCATATTGGTTTTGCACTTTATTTTTCCCTTTCTTAAATGTTTTTTAGATCTTAAGTCCTTAAATCCTTTAGTTTTCTTCTTTTCTCTTCTTTTCTTTTCTTTCTCTCTTCCTTTTTCTGGATCAAATTCTGAAATTCATTAAAGATGGCTCCTTCCTTTCTTTCTTGTTCCTCTGCTGTCTTCATCTGTTGTAATTTTTGTTGATAGTTAATGGCAAAGCGCCATTTCTAAGAAAAGGAAAGCTTCTTCCACACCATTTCTTAGTTCCTCAACAGAAAGAGCCATTATAAATCTTTTCTGATTTTCTTTTCTCCTCTTTCAGGGTTAGATTACAACAACCAGAATATTCAAAAGAAAATAAAAAAGATGGAAACAGTCCCAATAATAAAAGTTGAAAAACTCAATCAGTCCAACAGTAACTAAGATGGATGGATGTGATACAAAATAAACTGAAAAGGTTATATGATTACTGGAGACATGTAAGTTGCCAAGCATTTGTCTATGTCAGGGTGTAAAACTCATGGCCCGTGGCCTGGATGCGTCATGTGTTGGTTCCACCCCGCCTGGTTTAGCAAAGGGGGAAAAGTCCCAAAACATCATGTGAGGCCGCCATGATGACATGAGTTTGATACCCCTGGTCTATGATATCACTAAAAATTAGTCTAATTCTGTGATTTATTACCCTATTCACTACAGTTCTAAGATTCCTCCCAAGTATAACTAGAGGCTTTCATCACTACAAGGTTACTAACCTCTGCTGAAGAAGTTTAGGAGATTGCTAGTTCTCCCAAACAGCATTATATTCATTTAAAACAAGTTTTATTAATTTTTAAAACACACAAATTATCATTATTCATTACATGTTTAAACCTTTTTCCATTGTAAATTTAACAAGTCAGATAAATTATGATTCTGTTTTAAACCATTTCCATATAATATACCAAAACCTCTTATTCAATTTCTCTTTACTTCTCTTTACTCTTATTCAATATCATTATTATTATTTCATCTGATTCTTTCTGACTTAGTTACCATTATTCTCATTCTATATTTCTACAAGTTTTTACCAATTCTCCCCCAAAAAGACATATACACACAACACACAAAACATAAAAAAATCTTTTTGGAAAGTAACTTGGACCCAGGTGTCTCTCTCTTCATGGACTTCAATTATATTCATGCTCATCTTACATATCATTACTTATTTTATTTACCATTCTAAGCCTTCTATATTAACTTCTCCACATATTTCACACTTCTTAATTCTACCTTAATTAATCATCTTAGTTTAAATCATTATATTTGTATCTTTTGTCCATTTTTTATCATCCCTTTGTCTCATCCCTTATGAAAAAAAAAGAAAATCAGTTTCTCCTGAAATTATTTATCAGAGTATGATGCCTTTCTATCTCCCCTAAGTTAATCAAATTAATCTTTAAAATAATATCTAATACCCAATCAGATTTTGCTTGGTACATTCTATCTAACTAATACATCCAACACAATTAAGTGCATAATTAGAGAATAAATCCAAATATTAAAAAGAAATACTATAATAAAAATTTTATAATAACATCAATACCATAATTTTATTAAACTCTTTAATTAAAACAATATTCTAAACCTCTCCTATTATTAAGTTTTAAAACCAATCATTTTTAAACATTTTAACATTTTAATCTCTTATCAACTCTTAAACCATTGCAATACTACCATCTCATCTTATGTACCTTGCAAAATCTTTTTTTAAAAAAAAAAATTATACTTTATCCATTATCCATAAAAAATTCCTTTTTTCCATTTAATTTCAAAACATTGTAGCTTTTCTCCACCTTTTCCCTTTCTTTCTTTTCCCAACAAACCTTTCTACCCCCCTTCTTCTAGCCTCTGCCTTACCGGCTTCCCTCTCTGTCGTATTTCTTTTCCCTTTGTTTACAATCATCATATTGGTTTTGCACTTTATTTTTCCCTTTCTTAAATGTTTTTTAGATCTTAAGTCCTTAAATCCTTTAGTTTTCTTCTTTTCTCTTCTTTTCTTTTCTTTCTCTCTTCCTTTTTTCTGGATCAAATTCTGAAATTCATTAAAGATGGCTCCTTCCTTTCTTTCTTGTTCCTCTGCTGTCTTCATCTGTTGTAATTTTTGTTGATAATTAATAAGCGCCATTTCTAAGAAAAGGAAAGCTTCTTCCACACCATTTCTTAGTTCCTCAACAGAAAGAGCCATTATAAATCTTTTCTTTTCTTTTCTCCCTCTTTCTTCTTACAACAACCAGAATATTCAAAAGAAAATAAAAAAGATAAAACAGTCCCAAAGTTATCAATCAGTCCAAACCAAGGCAGAGTTCTCACTTTCTCCTTCTGGGGTAATATCAATCAAAGAGAAAGAAAGTCCAAATCTGTTTAAAATCTTATTACAATATATTCTAGTCTTCAAATCCTTAAGGCATCTGCTCCAGCAAATCTTAGCATACAAATATTTTCTTTTTAATCCTCTCTCTTCCCACTCATCGCTTAGAACCAATTTCCACCTAAAAAAATAGGTTTCTTAATATCCAGTTATTTATTCCGTAGGAAAAGAGGAAAGCTATCCTTTCAGCACCTTCAAGCAGCCGCTTTTTTCCTCTTCTGGCAGGTATTATTCAGAAAGTCATACTTTTCAGGAATTTTATTAGATATGTCTTAGAGTCCTAGGAGCCAAGAAAAACTTTCTCCTCTCAATCACTTTCTCCACTTCCTCCTGCACATTCTTACCCGGCTGCCAGCTTCTTTGTGGCGGCTATTACAGACCGCCGCTGCACCGCCCTGGGAAAAGGGAGTTCTGCCGCCAGGGAGGGAGTCTGCAGCACCCCCAAACCCTTCTCCGGATCCCCTACTTTCAGCTGCCCTGCAGGCAGCCTAGCTCCGCACCCGGCTGGGTCGGAGCCCCAAAAAACGGCTAGCGCGGCAGGGATCACGCAGCTTCGCAAATCCCTGCCGCTCGCGAAGCCGACAAACCGGAAACCCCAAACAGCATTATATTCATATGGCAGCATGGGCATATAGGTCTAGTTTGGAGAAAGGAAAAAAGTCAAGGAGTCCATGAGACTACTTCAAGTTTTATTGAATCCTAGGGAGTAGAAAAGAATGAAAGAAACAGCTCAGAGAACAGAGGAACATGGAAGGATAGAATTCTTAACCTTAAAAGGAATTTGATCTAATGAGTTAAGGCCCCAGGCTAGAAACCAGGAGACTGTGAGTTCTAGTCCTGATTTAGGCATGAAAGCTGGCTGGGTGACTTAGGATCACTCTCTCTCTCTCAACACAGCTTATCTCACAAGGTTGCTGTTGTGGAGAAAATAGGAGGAGAAAGGAGTATGGTGTCTATTTGCCTCCTTGCATTATTTATCAACAATAATAAAGGTAAGATATAACTAAACTGTGCTGATCTATCCTGGTGTCATTACGCTAACATTTTAGAAGATGTATATGAGTGCAGAGATAATCTTAAAGAATGAATGAATAAACCATTATAAAATTAATTAAGTCAACAATCCCTGGAATGGAAGAGAGGTTAAAATTCAACATAACCCCACTTTGATTGATTGGTATAAGAGGGAGCAGAGAAAAATTCTTCTAGGCTTTCCAGATCCTGTTACTATACCCTACAAGAATTCCAGAAGTCCTTGTGGTATTAGTTTCCTGATCTGATCTACTTCAAAGGGATATTTTGACAAATTATTCAACCTGTTGATGAATTTTGAGTGTTTACAAATCAGTGGTGGGATTCAAATGTTTTTACTGCCAGTTCTGTGGGCGTGGCTTGGTGGGCGTAGTGTAGCTTGGTGGATATGGCAGGGGAAAGTTACTGCAAAATCCCCATTCCTTCCCCACTCCACTAACCTGCTTTCCAGCTCCGTTCTCCTGTGCAGGGCAACAAAAGAAGACCAACCAATCAGCTGGGACTCAGGAGGCAGAGAATAGATGGGAGCAGGGCCAGTCAAAGGTGGGATTTGCTGGTTCTCCGAACTACTCAGGATTTCCGCTACAGGTTCTCCAGAACTGGTCAGAACCTGCTGAATACCACCTCTGTTACAAATAATATAGTAATCATAGAAGAAAAGAAAGATAGCAGATTCAAAAGGATGTTTATCATATTATGGAAGACTAAAATAATTCTAGTTTTATTTTTGTCTTTATATAAAAAACATATCAAGCTGAAAAAAAAGATTTTTCAGATATATAAACACAAAAGCAAGATTCATTAGGTATAAAAGTAGGAAGGGTAGTGCATGGACACATGTGTGTGGATGTGCATATCAAACATCTGATTCAAGACAGGTTCATTTGTTTCTTAAAACCAGTTAAAGTCTGGGAACTTAGTTCAATGAACCCAAACATCATGTGCAGGAATTGGGTTACAAATAAATACATTCTGGTTTTTTTTAATGATTAAGAGAAATGAAATATCACCAGAACGTGATACCTTAGACACATTCTTTTGTGAAGGTTATTTTACAT
This sequence comes from Notechis scutatus, assembly GCF_049901735.1. Classification (NCBI taxonomy): domain Eukaryota; kingdom Metazoa; phylum Chordata; class Lepidosauria; order Squamata; family Elapidae; genus Notechis; species Notechis scutatus. Next base: position 206,546,061 of record NC_142009.1, on the reverse strand, counting down.
CAGAGTCCCATGGAGGTAATTAAGAATATATTGATCTTTGCATATATTACTTTAAATTCAACATTACGACCAATGTTCACATGAAAGTATGTTTAACATAATTATGAATCTGTGACTTGGTTAAAAAATAGCAACAGTGGGAAAAATAATTTTTGCTTTTTGTTGCTTGCTTCTTGGAGAAATGTATTGCTTTTCTGTAACATAGATGACATTTTATAAAACTTCAATCTATACCTTGAGAAACTACAGTAGCTAAGATGGGCAGATTTGCATTTAATATTGAAACATTTTTGTTTTGCTCCAATACTTTGGCTGGATCAGAATTAATCCTAAAAACTGCATTATATATGCATTTGAAATATTCCAATACCTTGTTTTGGGACTCTTACCAAAATTAAATGATAATTGCATTTGAACCCTGGTTCAAGATATAAAGATCATATTACTTCACGTATGTAATGGCAAAGAAGGGATTTATGACTGATTGGGAATGGTCTATATACCTGATAAATCTCATAAATTTCCTGTAAGCAGTTGAGTAAGTATTTGATTGGCTGTGTCAAAAAATAACACAGTTGCTGAAAATTCAGATTGCATGCTATCGTGACCGAAGGAGTAAACCCCAACTAATTGCACCAAGCTTGTAGTTTTCAGTGGAGACATATTAAAAGAGTAAAAGAGGTCTGCAATGAACCCATCATCCTAATAGTTGGGAAGGAAAATTCTCTTATGCACGCTGTTGCCTAAATCATGATAAATCAGCATTAACTTAAAATAATTAGACATCCCAATGTGACAATAAAGCTAGCTTTAGCACATTTGCTGGTCTTTCTTTCCCCCACAAAAGGGATGCAAGCATTTTTACAAATGTTATTTTAATCGTCTGAGATGCTGTTTCAAAATGATCGTTTCTATGGAAAATATGGCAGGGTATTTACAAAACAAAATGTTTCTTAATACTCTTTGGTGCATTTATGTATTTTTTTCAAGGAGAACGTTGGGTTTCATTTTGCTCAAAAGCTGAAAAGTTGGTTTTTTTTTTCCCAGTTCCTTCTGTGAGGCTTCTGACAAATGCAGAGGCTACATATTTGTCAGAGTCTATTTTCTAATGTATTCTGTTTATCATCATTTCTTTTGTCATCATATAGGTGCTATTTTGGTTGCTCTAAAGAAGGTGCTGCTGTCAGATTTTCCATTACAAGCACAGATTCAGCAGGAAGGGAGGGGGAGATGTAAGCTGCCCATTAAAATCACCTTTGAGATGAAATTTGGCAGGCAAGTCTCAGTACAGAAGTGTTTTTCTTCCTAGCAGAATGTAAATGGCCTTACTCGTTGTTTTTTTCCAAGCCAGGTAAAGGTAGAGGAGGAAGAAGAGAAGGAAAGGAGGGGAGGGAGGGACAAAGAGAGAAGTTAAAGTTTTTTGAGCCATATAATGCTAGATAACAGTTTAAAGCAAGTGCATAGGTGGTTTTTTAAATTGCATTCAAATGCTTCCAAACGCCAATGGATAACAATTTCCTTTCACTATAAACACATAAGATCCACTTTCTAAAAGCATGTTGACAATTTCATGACTTTTTCAGCTACTTGTTATACCTTTACCAAGCAATAAGCTAACTACTGGATTCAGACAAAGATATAAGATCAAACTAGCTGTTGTGGAAACCTGTGACAGATGTTGATACATGTTTCAACATCTGATAAATATTTGTGCGATGGAGGCTTTAGTTCTGCTGTGAGAGAGAGACTGTAATGCACCACCAGTCAAACTTTATAAGCTCTTCCACCCACACTTCTCTATTGCAATAGGTAAAGCTGTTCCTGAAGGCCATACAGAAGTGTTAAGAAACCTATAAAATGACCTCCAGAATTCATGATATTATATATGTATGTATTCTTGTAGAGTTCTATTATGTGTCCATTTACTTCTGTGCTTGGCAGCATGTGCTGCTCCTGAATTATATTATCCCAGCTCCCAAACAATGTGCAGAGAAGTAGGATGTCTTTTGGGGAGCAGAGAGGGGTACACATATCTGGGCTTCATTCCTCCTCCTCCTCTCTTCTTCTTCTTCTTCCTCTTCCTCTTCTTCTTTTTTACTACTTTGGGTGTCGAGGGAAATACAAAATTCTGGTTTTGCACTTTTGGAGGCCTCAGCCATTGTTATTTTATTTATTTGGTTTATTTATTTAGTTTAGTTTGTCAAGCATGTATGAGAAAACAGGTGTAAGTATGAACATAGCATATAAACATATAAGTACAAACAGGTATAAGTATATACATAATAAATGAATACGAATAAATGGGAACAGTAGGACAGGGATGGTAGGCACTCTGGTGCACTTATGCACATCCTCTTACAGACCTCTTAGGAATGGAGTGAGGTCCTTGGTAGACAGTTTAAGGTTAAAGTTTTGGGGGTTTGAGGATATAAAAGCAGAGTCAGGTAGTGAGTTCCAGGCGATGACCACTCTGTTGCTAAAGGTGTATTTTCTGCAATAAAGTTTGGAGCAGTTTACTTTGAGTTTATAAAAAGGTTTTGTATGCCCTGGTTTGCAGTTCAATGATGCTGTTTTAATGAGTCTTTCATGTTATCTCCACATCTTTCATTGGTTTTAAATTGTAAGTTTTATTGTATTGTATTATTTTACTATCATATTATTTTATTTATTTTATTATTATTTATTTGAAAATAGTCATGGCTAGACCATGCTACCCCTTACATCTCCAGAGGCCACATAACTCTCGGGAGAGAAAAATGACATTGGTGGTTTGATTGCATAATCTTTCCTTAAGGCTCCACAAGAGCTTAATTCACTGGGGCCTAGGGTTGGGTTCTGGCTTGCCTAGCTATGTAATGGCTATATAGGGGACTTGGCAATAAATGATGGATCTTCTGTCAGCCAGAATGGGATAATGGCAGGGATGGGATCTGACCAGTATAACTACCGGTTCTGTTGCTTTGCGTTGTGTGCACATGCGCGAGTTGCGCGAGTCGCGCGAGTGCAATTTACAACCTGCTGAGCTGCCTGGACAGCTGAGCAGTGTTGCATGCGGGTGCGCAGCTGTTGGAAAAGCACTTTTTTCCTGCTTTTTCAACCTCAGCTGTATAGCGCAAAGCAGCTGCAGTTGAAAAAGCAGGAAATAAAGGTCAGGTAAGAACCCGGGCAGGCGGGTGGGCCAAAACAGCAGCAGACATAGAACCGGTTCTATGTATGATCTCTGTTTGCTGCTTTTCAGAGCAACCGGTTCTACAGAAGTGGACAGAACTGGTAGCATCCCACCCTTGGATAGTGGCCACTTTGCAGCTCCTCTCTTTCCTTCTCTCTTTTAACAAGCTTCACAGAAGCTGACCCATCCACTTGTTTCAGAATTTCTGGAATCCAACCTAAGTGGCTTCCAGCTTTATTTCAATTTGGTGGAGAGGGCAAAGTCAAAGGGGATTATATAAAAGAGTAAGTATGTGGCTATATTTTCTTAAATATGTGGTCTTAAGGAATAAATCAAAGACATTTATTTAAACAGTTTCAATAATCAATTTCTACTCAATATCTCATTCTTATGTATCTCCCCTCAGCCTGGCTAAACAGCACTGTGTTTGAAAAACACCCTCCATGCAGCAGATGAATGACCCAAGTCAGAGGTTTTCTGACAAGCCTGGGATTCCACCTTCCTTTTATAGCCTGCGCAAACTCCCAAATACTTCTACTTAGCAAATCCTCTCTTTTCTGGGAGAATTTACTGTTAAATAGCTTGCCTGTAAGTACATCTTTCCCTTTCCAATCACACTATTTGCACTTATTCATCTATACCCCTTCCTGCCCCTTATCATCTTCTGTGGACACAAATTGGTACCTGACTTCCATCGTTATAAATGGTATCCCAGGTCATTTATAACAAATTTCCATTGCAAACTGATTATAGACTTACTGCCATCTGCCCCAAAACAGATGCTGGAGCTCTCAAGGATAATGTTACAAGATACTATGAGGACAAAATGATCCACTGTCATGCTGACTTGAGTGCTGCTTTTGATGTTGTCTACTTAGTGGTGCAATGCATCATTTGCTCCTATTCAGTGAGATTTTTTTTTTAAATTAAATCTGAAGATGAAGTCAAGATCCTTGTTCATCTTGCGTAATTGTACTCATTGAGGAAAGTAGGACTGGGTGACTTTGAATAGTAGAGTTGTTCCAACAGGGTCATACAAAGAAAAAAAAAAGAATATTCTTTTTGAATAAGGGAAGTGGTTGAGTTGGGTCTTTGACTTCAGACATTCTATACTGGGGTCCCAGGAGATACACTTAAAATTGAGGAAGGGGGGAAGGCAAAGACGACACAGAGCTTGGGCTTTCGTGGAACTTAACTGTAGGCCACAATTTCCTGGTTGTGTTATAAAATGATGTTGTGAATGTATGCCTTCAAAATGATATTGACTTCTGGAGGCCACATGAAAGTTGCAGATTTATTTGCAAGATTTTTGGAAGCGGTTTACTAGCTTTTAAGAGTGAGAAAGTTTCCTGGCCCAAGGTCACCCAGTTGGCTTTGTGTCTAAGGCAGACTAGAATGCACAGTCTCCCAGAATCTAGCCTTAATGTCTTAACCACTATACCAGGGGTGTCAAACTCAAGGCCCGTGGGCCGGATCTGGCTCACAGGGCGCTTAGATCTGGCCCATGGGGCTGCCCTGGAAACAGCAAAGGACTGGCCCGCGGTGACTCTGCCAGTGAAAACAGAGCTTGAGAGGGCTGTGGGCAGCCTTCCTGAGCTCTGTTTTCACTGGCAGAGAGTTGCAGGAGACTGTTGCAGATGAAAATGGAACCCGAGAGCCTGTTTTTTGCTGGCAGAGCACTCAGGCCACCACAGGTGCCCCCAACACAAGTGTTGTTAAGCTGGCCATGCCCCAGTAGTGGTATTCAAAAAATTTTACTACTGGTTCTGTGGGCATGGCTTGGTGGGCATGGCATGGATTGGTGGGTGTGGCGTGGTGAGTGTGGCAGGGGAACGATACTGTAAAATCTCCATTCTCACCCCACTCCTGGGGGAAGGTTACCACCAGTTCTCCGAACTACTCAAAATTTCTGCCACCGGTTCTCCAGAAGTGGTCAGAACCTGCTGAATACCACCTCTGCCATGCCCCCTGAGGTCAAACACAACCCTGATGCAGCCCTCAATGAAATTGAGTTTAACACCCTTGCACTATACCAAACTGGCTCTTAAAATGATATTATCTTCATTGTTTTCTAGATTTAGCCCATGAATCACTGTGGACATCTAAATGAATTACTAAGAAGTGTAATTCTGCTGATTGTACTTCTTGAGTTAGCCAATCTTTAGTTTAATCATTGACCAATATAAAATAACATTAGATGTTGATTATTTATAACCAACCCACGATCAATAGTTTTGGCTATAAACAGTGATAAATAACTAAAAGTTGTAATTATTAACACAAAAATAAAAATACGATAACATTAGAATAGTAAAATGAAGGTTATGAAAACCACAGTTTAATACAGTGAAGTATCAAAATGTCTGATACAAATTTTAATCTATAAAATTTATGGAAAAATAGCTGACAGATCAACATAAAGTCACTAATTCTAAAATCTATGTATACTCTATAGTGCGGTATTAATGTTATTGCAGAAAAAGCAATAGCAGTATAAACTAAAAGGCTAAACAATTAGAAATAAATCAGCACAAATACAAATGTAAAGAGATAATTTTGTTCAGTCTAATAGCCCTAATGGCTATGAATGACAAAATGAACTATTGTGCTCATGGACTGTAACATAACCAAATAACTCCCCAGAATTACAATCACTAATCACTGTTGACCATTTGAGGGGGAGGTTTGTACCCAATGTAGCAGAATTTTACAACATTTAAATAATAAAATTATCTTTGTCATCTAGCAAATTGTGCGAAGAAAGACTTTTAATATCTTTGACAATTGCCTCCATGAATGCAGAACCAGGGACACTGAGTTATTACGATTTTACACATAATTCAATGGTTCTACTCCCATTCAAATATTTCAGAAAGTAGCACTAGGTGCCTGTATTTCTGCACCCTGTTTGGTCTCCAGTGCTATTTAACCCCCACATAAAGTCTTTGGGGTTAGTTTCTATGCATTTAAAACAAAATATCATCAGTCTATGGATGGCATTCATCTTTACCTTTCCATGACATGTCAGTGAAGAAGAGACTGTGTACATATTTGCATGTCTGGGTGCAATGCTATATAGGTGAGAGCCAGTAAATTGACTTGAATCCTAACATGTTACAATTCACATGGAGTGGGGGCTCTCAGATAGGAACTGATGGGTTTACCTAATACATTCCTAGAAACTATACAGGTGATTCTTGACTTACAACTAGTCCTTGAACTTACAACCATTACAGCATCCTCAGGGTCACAAAATTTGGGTGCTTGGCAACTGGCATGTATTTACAATGGTTGCAGCAACCTGGGATTATGAGATCTCCAATTGCAACTGTAGGAAGCCCCCCTCGCCCCCCAGATTAAAATTCAGGAAATGACAGAAGACATGCATTTAATTATATATAAGATATTAGAAACACCAATCAAGCAGAATGTTCTGTCGCCAGTAAAGAGACTCGCAGACCGGAGTTGACTTCAGCTCTTTAATAATAAACAGTAACTTCAACTGCAGTCGAACCGCAGCAGCCCTTTTTATAGCAGCTGCTCCACGGCTCGCAACCAATGACATTTAGTTAAACTTCCCGCCGCTATAGGCGGCCAATCAGATACTAATGTTATTAACCAATCATATTGTTGCTTCTGCTAACCAATAGGAACATCGCCCTAGAAGTCTCTATTTAAATACACTACACCCCTCCCCTCTTGGTTCATTCCAACATAATGTAGTCGCGCAGGTAGTCGGGGCTCTTGTGAGTCCTTGTTGACCTGCGCAGTTCAGTCCCTGTGTTGGTCTCTGCCGGTTTGGACAGGCCAGCTGTCAGTTCCACTCTTCCCTCTGGAACCTCCTGGAAGGGTGCCTCGACCATGCCACTTCGGTCGTGCCTTGGGTTGATTGGTCTTTCTCTGCGGTCTGGGTTTGTTGGATGGGCAGCGTGGTCTCCTCGCTGTGTGTGTGGGCAGGTTGAGTCGGCCTGGCTGTTTCTCCCCTGAGGTTCCTTCAGCTCCTCTTGTTTCTCGAAGTCTTCTAATGGTAAGTGATTTTTATTTGTTTCTGGGTTCTCTGTTTCTGGTTGGTGTTTTGTAAACGGATGATTTTCATTTTCTTTATTATTAATTTGTCCCCCCCCCCTCTGGATTTTTTATTAATGTCTGGGGGTGTTTGGAAAAATGTTTGTTCTGCATTTCAGGGAACATCGGTGTCTCGTTTGATGTGTCGGGACCATAGCTGATCGATGTGTCGTTTCCACGATCTGCCACCGGTGGTTTTTAGGCGGTAGGAACGAGGGCCAGTGATTTGGGTAATCGTTGCTGGTAACCACAATGGTTCTCCGGTAAGATTTTTTGCATAGACTAAATCGCCTGGTAAGAAGGAGCGGTACTTACTGGACGAGTCTGGTGGCTTTTCTGGGTGGTAGGTAGGGTGCAGTCTATCCAAGTAAGATCGCAATTTTCTTCCCATCGAAAGTTCAGCTGGGCTCTTGTTTGTAGTCGTGCATGGTGTTATATGTTGCATGGTGAGCATGGTGTTGAGTTTTTCTTGCATATCACTTCCGTCAAGCTTTTCCAGTGCTTCTTTCGTAAAACGAACCATGCGTTCCGCTCTACTGTTCGCTGCCGGATGAGCTGGCGCTGTCAAAGCATGTCGTATTCCATGTTCTGCGAGAAACTGTTCAAAACCCAAGGCTGTAAACTGTGGCCCATTGTCCGATACTACTACATCTGGTAGACTGTGGGTGGCGAAAAGTTGTTTTAGTTGTTTGGTGACGGCTTCTGTTGTTGTTGAACTCATGATGATGACTTCCAACCAGTTGAAATAGGCATCCACGAAGATCAGGTAAGTATAACCTTTTGTGGGGCCAGCGAAATCCATATGGATTCTTGACCAAAGGCCTCTGGGTGTCTCCCATTCGAGGACTGGTGCTGAGGGGGTGGTGGGCCTAGAAGATTGGCATTTGTTACATGTTTTAACCCAGGCTTCAATGTCTTTATCTATTCCTGGCCACCAAACGTAGCTTCTGGCCAGGGACTTCATCTTTACTATGCCGGGGTGTCCTTCGTGTAGCATGGTTAGCACCTTTTCTTGTAATTTTTGAGGAACAACCACCCGGTCTCCCCACAAAATGCACCCTTTTTCCAGCGATAATTCAGTTTGCCGGTTTTTAAAAGGTTTAAAAGTCTCGGTTTTTATGTTTTCCGGCCAACCCCGTCCCACCCAGTTCAATATCCGGCTCATCAGTGCATCTTTAGCCGTTTCCCTTGCGATGTCTGATGTGGTGATTGGCCAATTTGGCATCATTTCAATTTGTAGTGTCTGTGTGGTGGGAGCTGGATCATCATCATGACCTGGTAGTGGTGCGTGGCTTAAAGCATCTGCGTGGGGTATGGCTTTCCCCGGGCGATAAATGAGTTTGTAACTGTAAGCTGCTAGAAATTCTGACCATCTAGTCATTCTTGGGGACAGGATATTGGGGGTTGCCCTGTCTCCGGCTAGGATTCCCAATAATGGTTTGTGGTCGGTAATCAAAGAAAATGTCCTACCGTATAAGTATTCGTGGAAACGTTTCACCCCCGAGATGGCTGCCAAGGCTTCCCTGTCTAGTTGGCTGTAGTTTCTTTCGGTTTTGGATAACGTCTTGGAATAAAAGGCAATGGGTGCTTCTCTGCCATCTGGTAGTGTGTGGCTGAGTATTGCGCCTATTCTGAAAGGCGAAGCGTCGCAGGTGACAGTTAGAGGTAGCGTGTTGTTGTATTGAATCAATACTGATTTTGATGTGATTAAGTCTTTAATTTTTTGGAATGCTGTTTCTTCTTGGTGGCCCCATTTCCAGTTGGCTTTTTTTATCGAGGAGTCTATGCAGTGGTTCTGCTACTGTTGCCTTCTGTGGCAGAAAGACATGATAAAAATTAATGAGACCCAAAAAAGCCTGTAAATCCGTTTTGTTTTTGGGTCGGGGGGCTTCCTTAATCGCTCGTATTTTTTTGTGTGGGGTGGATTCCTGCTTCATCAATAAGGTATCCCAGGAACTCGACCTGGTTTGTGGCAAGTTGGCATTTTTCTTTTTTGACCTTGAGTCCTGCTTCTCTAAATTTTGTCAGAACTGCCCTTAAACGGTCTTTTAGTTGTTTTTTGTTTTCAGCAGATATTAATACATCATGGAAATATGGCACCACCCCTTTTAGTCCTTTCTTTGTTTCTGGGGGGGGGTACTGCCTTGTCCCCTTGAACTATAGCTCTTTTGTTTCAGCATACCCTTGTGATGTGCCCCCGTTTCTCACAATGCCGGCATGTGGCATCCAGGAATCGACACTCAGATCTCGGGTGGTTTCTGCCGCAACCCGCACACTGGAACTCAGATCTTCTGCTTCGTCTCTCTCTCTCCGGTTCCTTTCTGAGTAGAGTCTGTTCACTTCCTCGTCTTCGTCATCTGAATCGGTTGATGATTCGATGTCCTCATGGTGAGAGGTCGTGGCAGCGTGCTTTTGGGTTCCCTCTGTCTTCTTCTCTTTGTTCATGCTTGGGCTGCCTGTTGTATTCATCTGCTTCATTTTTGCTACAGATCTCTTTGCGGCTTCAGCGGCAGTTGCTTCAGTAATGGCTTCGTTCACGGTGATGTTTGGTCGGTTTAGTAGTTTGCTCTGTAAGGTTGCATCTCTTAGTCCAAGGACTATGCAATCCCTCATGGCTTCGTCCATGTTGAGGAATTTGCATGCCCCCCCAATGTCTCTTAAGGCTGCTACGAAGTCTCCAATGCTCTCGCCTTCTAGTTGGTCGTGCTTGTAAAACTCGTGTCTTCTAATCAGGTTGGATACGGCCGGTGCGTAATGGTTCATGAACATCTGATTCAGGTCTGGCCATGCCATCTGTTTAACGTCATTTGGTCTTGCTAATGCCTTGGCCATTTTAAAAACAGTCGGACCGCAATGCGTTAGGAATACGGCTCTCTTCCTTTGGTTGGTGATTCCTTGCAGCTCGTTGCTTTCTAAAAACATCAGGAATCTGTCAATGTACGACTCCCAGTCTTCTTCGGCTAGGTTGAAGGGTGCGGGTGGCGAATTGTTGCTGGCCATCTCGTTGGTCTTTCGGCTGTCATTGCCACGTGCTTACGGTCTTTGTCTCTTTAATCCCATCCTCGTCGCCAGTGTTCTGTTGCCAGTAAAGAGACTCGCAGACCGGAGTTGACTTCAGCTCTTTAATAATAAACAGTAACTTCAACTGCAGTCGAACCACAGCAGCCCTTTTTATAGCGGCTGCTCCACGGCTCACAACCAATGACATTTAGTTAAACTTCCTGCCGCTATAGGCGGCCAATCAGATACTAATGTTACTAACCAATCGTATCGTTGCTTCTGCTAACCAATAGGAACATCGCCCTAGAAGTCTCTATTTAAATACACTACACAGAACACAGCAAACTCCAAGACCAATAAACACAGACCAAGACTCCCAACCAATCAGGATGAAGAAAAAACCATTCTGGCACAGCTGTAGGCTAGCCCCAAATTTAAAACTGAAACAACTGTAAAAGTCTGACTCACAGACGAACAAAATACAGGCAGATGAGATATATATTTCTTTTTAATATTAAAAAGAGGCAAAATATTATAGTTCTCCAAAGGAGAAATGGAGAAACATGCTCTTAAAGGCAGAAAGTAGCCCCAGTGTGCCTGCTATAGGAAACAGCCTGCAGCAGGTGCCTGAAGTCTTCAGAGATGAACCTTTTGTGCCCATTGAGAAAGACTATGCCAATCTATTCATAAACAAAACACCTTCTGATGGGATTAAGAATTTGCATTCCCCACCCAAATTCTAAGAACAGGACATGACCCCTGACAGGACCCCCCCCCCACCCCCCCCCCCCCGGCCCCCCCCCCGCCCCCCCCCCCCCCCCCCCCGCCCCCCCCCCCCCCCAAACCGCCCCCCCCCCGCCCCCCCCCGCCCCTTTAGGATAATAAGTCATAATAGGATTTACCCACCACCATTAAAATAGCAAAAAACACATAGCTCACTACATTGCATAATCCCCTGAAGCATCTCAAACACAAAACTCCAGAAACCTATAAAGATCCATCCACTCATTCAGCCATTTTGTCAGTCACCCCAGAAACATGCTTGTGTCACTGAAGTTTCTGGCATCCCAAAGATGCTTTTTCAGGAGGCAACTGTTCTTTCTTGTTTTTTTTTTCCTTTGAAGACATTTTGTTTTTCATCCAAGAAGCTTCTTCATCTCTGACTGGATGGTGGGGAATGGATGGATTTATATTCCTTGCAGACAGCCATTTGTGTCCTTTTAGAGAATCGTTGAGGCACTTGGAGGTTTATCTGTGTCTACAGGGTCACCTGAGCAGTGCTCCTGGTTCCTATAGTCTGCAATTTTTTTTCTCTAGAAATCCGTTCACACTCCCACATCATTTAAAGGGTATTCATCCCAAATTGATAGCTAAAAATCTGTAGAGATTCTCAGTCATCCAGGTCATGGTTGTCCCAAAGGTGCTTTTTCAGGAGGCAACTGGAATTTCTTGTTTTTTCTTCGAAGAGACTTTGCTTCTCATCCAAGAAGCTTCTTCAGCTCTGATAGGATGGTGGGAAATGGAAGGATTTATATGACTAGCTGTTCCGCATTGAATATAAATCCTTCTATTCCTCATCATCCAATCAGAGCTGAAGAAACTTCTTGGATGAGGGGTGAAACGATCTCAAAGAAAAACACAAAAGTCCAATTGCCTCCTGAAAAACCACCTTTGGGACAATCTTGACCTGGATGACTGAGAATCTCCACAGATTTTAAAGAGAAACCTTTTCAATCAGCCTCCATTTTATTTCCAGTGTCTTTTTCCCAGCTTGGAACCGGACCAGATTTTTCTTCCAACACGACTTTCCCAGTTGCCTTCCAACAAGCAAAGTCTGTTTGGAAATCTTGATTTGTTTAATGCCTGATTTACCTAATGACTGCAGTGATTTGCTTCACCATGGCAAAAAGTATGGGTATGAGTCACTTAAACAAGCACCTTGCTTTAACAATGGGAATTCAATGGTCTTAATTGAGGTCATTGGCTGAGGCCTACCTGTATTATAAAACCACAGTATCAATAAAGTACCAAGATTTTACTCTGAAAACACCAGCTTGGATTTGTGAACAGAACGATTCCTTCCATTCATCAAAGGTGTTAGGGATAACATTGTTTTACCCTAACTGTTTTGGGTAAAGATAATAAAATGATGAATCATGGTTTGTCAGATAAAGTGTATGTGACTTTAAGCTAAAGGAATGTAATTAAGGGTGCAGCTGTAAAAGTACTATATAAGCAGCAAGGCACTCTCTGGCTCTTACTGGCTGGCTTATTGAAGACTGCATTCTTGCTGGATCGGGGAGGAGAAGAAGTGTTGGATTATTTTGAAGATATTTCTCAACGGAGAGAAGATAAGTTTTGGACAGATTTATTATATGTGTACTGACACTGGCTATTCGACACGGACTTTGCAATTAGAGTATCCTCGACAAGACTTGACTGAATTTGATATATGACTAATGGACTGTTTATAATGACTATGCTATAATTCTTAAATGGAATAAATTATAATTTTGATAGCACAAGCGTATCTGTATTTTTACTGCGTGTTAACTAGAAAACTTATCTCACACATTTACCTGTCTTCCTATCTGACTTTGCTGTACATTCTGTTTAGTTTGTTTTCCTTAACACCCGTTGGGAATCCAGGCTTAACAAAAGGCTTTTGATATCAAAAAGGATCCTCAAATGAAAGGAAGGCAATTTTTATTTTCATCCGTTGTTGCTGATTCCCTCAATTGTGATGTGCATTCATGTGAGTTCTTTTCTCCCTTAAAATAAAATAAAAAATTCAGACAAGCTTACAAGGTGCAATTTTAAATTAAAAATAACAGAAGGAAACTATTTACCATATTTGCCGGCATATAAGACGACTGGGCGTATAAGGCAGAGCCCCCAACATTTCCACTCAAAATATAGAGTTTGTTATATACTCTCCGTATAAGACGACCCCCACTTGGAGGCATGTTTTCAGGGCAAAAAGTCATCTCATACGCCGCAAATACGGTAAGTTGTAACACTTGGGGTATTCTGGATATAATTCTTGATTGACACCCCCACCCCTTTCCCCCAAACTTACAAAGCCACCAAAATGCTTTAGAGAGGCAGCTTCGCCTTTCTCAGGCTGGCACTCAATTCCTCTCCCTTTCTTTGTGACAGCCCCGCGTGCGTGCCATCGGGACTCAAGGGTGGGGGATGGACAGCTGCCAACTCTCTCTCTCTGTGTGTGTGTGTGTGTGTGTGTGTGTGTGTGGTGTGGAGGGTAAGCATCTCTGGCCTCAGCGGTTTTATCTCTGGCCTCCAGGAATTCAATGGTCTTAATTGAGGTCATTGGCTGAGGCCTACCTGTATTATAAAACCACAGTATCAATAAAGTACCAAGATTTTACTCTGAAAACACCAGCTTGGATTTGTGAACAGAACGATTCCTTCCATTCATCAAAGGGTTTTGATATCAAAAAGGATCCTCAAATGAAAGGAAGGCAATTTTTATTTTCATCTGTTGTTGCTGAATTTTTTAAAGGGTGAAGTTTTTTAAGAGCTGACTATGGCCAAGAATAGATACGTGCAACCTGCTTTTATGGCAATCTATTCCCTCAATTGTGATGTGCATTCATGTGAGTTCTTTTCTCCCTTAAAATAAAATAAAAAATTCAGACAAGCTTACAAGGTGCAATTTTAAATTAAAAAAATAACAGAAGGAAACTATTTAGTTTTTTCACCCTCCACTCTTTTCATTACAGTTTTGAGATAAATATACTGATAGACACAGACACGTATTCTATAGGAAAATTCCCTGTTTAGGATCAGTCCTATATTAAATTGATAGCACCTGCTTTTTGATTTTTATTTTTGACTTTTAAAATACATTGGGGGATTTTAGTTTTGGTAACACATTGATATTCTCTAACATGCTTTTATGTGGGCTACTTCCACAAACAGACTTGGTCTTTATTTGTAACTACCAAATTTATGGAAACCCAGGCATGAAGCATTTTAACATAGAATAACAAAGTTGGAAGGGACCTTGGAGGTCATCTAGTCCAACCCCCTGCTTGAGCAGGAGTGTCTATTCCAAATATTAGCCACCATCTAGGATCGAACTCACAGCCTCCTGATTGTGAGGTGAGAGTTTTGACAATAAAGTGTTCCTTTATTTAGACAGTGAGAGAGAGGCTTTGTCTATTCCTTGATAAAATTGTAGGCCTGGTCCCATATGGACCGGGCTACCCGGACTAAAAGCAATCGGGATAGACACTGAATTGTGAACTACAAATGTTGCACAGAAGGCTAGCAATCTGAAAATTGGTTTCTCCGAAAGTGCTTAACACGTTGCTATGTAAAGAACAAGATACCAGCCTCTGATAATAAATAGTGCTTCCCACAAGCTGGTGGGAATGTATGCAAAAGCTTGACGAGTATTTAAAAAATTAATCTTTTAAACAGTAGATGTACAAGCACATGCACATCCGTGCAATTAAAACACAGAAAACAAGACATCACATTTTACAAGCTCAACTTAAGTTTTTCAGAGCTGGTTTGGCCAGATTGCAGGTCCCCCAGGACTTTTCCTTTATTACTGAGTCTGAAATCAATGAGGCTTCTTTAGTTCAACTATAATATTCATGTTATAATTTCGACCATTGATTTAGTAAAGGACTTTGAGAGTGGGGGGAAAAAACCCTTTGAATTTATATTCAGATGCTTTTAGAACTTTCCTCAATTTTAGTTTCCTAAACAGGTTTCGAGCATGAAGTATCAATACATCAATATCTGCTATATGTTGGCTTCAGAGTTTCATTCATTTTGTCCCCTTTTATTGTCCCTTATTTAACATTTTCTATTAAAAATAATGCAGCATACAAATTGCTTTTCAATCCTTGAATAATTTATCTTCAAAGCTCCCTAAGTAGGCATGAGAAGCAGGACTGGTTGTACTCCCGCTTTCAAAGTGTATTGTTTTTCTCTTGATGGCTGTAGTGGAATCATTACATCTCTAGAGTCACTATACGTTGCAAAAACCACATATAACCACACTATTGTAGAATCTGTAGAAAGTCAAGATGATGGGAAAATTATGATACATATGTGGTGATATCTCCTTTCCTTCTTATTTCTTATATTAAATACAATTTCTATTATTTGTTCTCTCCTTGTCCTCTTCCACATACAACTCTACATCCAAACTTTCCCAAACTTTTGAATTGAAGACAGAGACACTAAGAGGTTGTGGATATATCTACATAAATGATGGAAACAACTGCTATTGAGCATTTATAGAGATGGGGTTACTAATCTAAGGCCATTGCATTTATCTCAGAGTTGAGCAAGGATCCAACCTGGTTTCTTCCAAGTAACAACCGTGCATCATCCAAGCCTCTTTAGATGATTCTTGCTGGGAATATCAGTGTGTGTGTGCATGTGTGTGCATGTGTGTGTGTTATTACACATCAACAAGTGTGATTGAAGGAAATGAAAGCAGACAGCTTGGCACAACTGTTTCTAATGCAAAGTTACACAGTGCCATTTCACGCCTTCCCATTTCAGATCAACTTTTGGAGAAAATTTGAGAACATATGATTAAGTTTGCAACAGGAGTAAGGAGAAAGATTGTAAAGAGAATTTCAGCTAAATATTCTTCACCAGAGTGCCTTGATAATAATCTGGCAAGGGAAACTCTGTTCTGATTAGTTTAATTAAGTGTGAAATGTGATACATTTATATCATGCACATATGTGAAACCAAAAGAATACAGCTCAAAGAGAAAAGACCTTTCGATAAATCTGTGGTGATTAAACGAACATTTAAATATATGGTTTAAACATTATCAAAACAAACATTTTTAGATGTTAATGAAGAGGTTTATAATATAGGAGTTTTCATACAGTATTTCTAGACTTCTCCTGTGACTTCATAGATCAACAGCAACTTAAATATTATTTCAAGAGACTGGCTGTCAACTCTGAGCTGCAAGTTCATTTTCCCATTCCCCCTTGCCTATGGCATCTCGAGAACAAGACAGAGATGCTTTGCAAGTTGACATTGTGATTCAATTAAATATGAGGGGTTTTTTAACAGGTCCAAATACTGAGTGCAAATTGTGTCATAATTTAAAGCAAGTTCCTGATCAGCCAGCATTCACTGTTGACATAATAGGAAGAAAAAAAAAAATGTGGCCAATAGTCTCTCTAAGGAAGTCTTATTTTGACTCATACCAAATCCAACTTCTAAATATGTGTTTATGATATAGATAAAATAAATATTAATCATGATATAAAATATACATTTATAAAAGGTAACATCTAGTATTTTGTGTGTAGCTTTTAATGATGCAATAAACACTTCCCTTCCTCATTCTTTTCCACAATGCTATATGACTTCTTAAATTTTATTAAGTAGTGTTTTTCAGGGGGCAGAAGATGCTACTTAATTTTCACCAATTACAGTGACTAAAAAGTTAAATTCAGTGATTAGTTATTTATACCAATAGCGCTTTGACGTATATACCGCTTCACAGTGCTTTACAGCCTTCTCTTAGCCTGCTCTAAGCAGTTTACATAATCAGAATATTGACCCCAACAATCTGGGTCCTAATTTTTCTGACTTCAAAAGGATGGAAGGCTGAATCAACCCTGAACTGGTGAGATTCAAACTGTCAAATTGCAGGCAGGCAGCAGGCATCAGAAATAGCCTGCAGTACTGCATTCTCACCACGGTGCCACCATGGTTCTGATGTTATTAAATACATAACAGAGTGCATTGTTTGATAGATATTAGAATTAATGTCATGATTTTTTTATTTTTTATTAAATGTTGATTTTATGACATAAAATCCTAACTGCAAAGATATAAGTACCATTATTTGTTGCTATATGACATCTTCATCATAACAAAACACCTGCTATCTAATTTTTATTTTATTTTTATAAAATCCTAACTGCAAAGATGTAATACCATTATCTGTGAAAGCGTGCAGTATATCTTCATAAGAAAACACAAAGTTTGGAATTCAGTATCATAATCTATGCTCCTTGGAAGCTTATAATTGGTTGTTATTTTAACCAATTGTATTCATGCTGAAACAGACTAATGTCTCTATACAAGAAATTGGATTCCACGGTGCTAGAAGACTTTCCCTTTTCAGTGCTGATTTCAATTGTGATTAATCCTCATGAGTACCCACTATGTAAAATTGCACAAATGGCTAGCTTTTGACATTTCTTAGACATGTACTGCCAGATAATTTTCTTGCTGCATAGAATTTCTCCATGATGAAATAGAAGCCTAAAGGGAATTACTATCAATGCAAAAGAATGATATTTCTGCTGATTTTTTTTAAAAAACCCTATTTGGTAATCTTTGAGTTATTACACATATAGATTTCCAATAAAATAATAGGTTACAAGCAAAGGAGAGTAAAATAATCAGCAAAACAGTCCTGCATAAACCTCACTGAATCTCCTATATTCATTGTAATTGCTCCTTCAGGTTGTAAGAGGCAAAAGACTCTTTTTAAATGGGGGGGGGGGGAGGTTTGCCATCGCAATCTGCTAAAGATGAAACTTTGTTCAAAAAGAGCAGTTATAGAATTGCTTATTGCAGGTCAAATATATCACAGTCATTGTGTCATGAAGAAATTCAAGCATCCTGGTTTTCTCTCCACTGGCTGTAATTGCCATATTTCAACGTTACTCAAACCCCATTGAACATGAAGCGTTCTGAGGAAGAATGTCTGTGGAGATTCTCATTCATTTAGGTCATAGTTGTCTCAAAGGTGCTTTTTCCTTCAAAAGGCAACTGGACTGCTATTTCTCCTTGAGGAAGAAGGAAACATTTTGCTTTTCATCCAAGAAGCTGTTGAAAGAAATATCCTTCTGGTTTCAGTTCCAAGTGGGGGAAAAGACACTGGATTCATGGAAGTTGCTTGGAAATAAGGTTTATTGATGAACAGGACCACATGGCTTGGAGATCCTGGGTGAAAAAGGGAAGAGATGCTGAGAGTGCCTGGGTTTTATGTCCTCTCTGGGCTTTGAACTTCCTGGGACACAGGAAGAGTATCCTGATTGGTTGCTGTCAGAAGTCATAGCTAGCTTTGTCAGTTGTCTGTGTGCTAAGTTTGATTGAAACGTGGTGGGTGATGCAATGAAGGGCAACTAAATGGCTCCTTATCCTGAAGGAAGTAGATCTTTGTTATGTAGAAAAGACTGGCCCAGGCCTTAATGGCCCATTAACAAAGGTTGGATGGGGGGTTGAGTTTCTGCCTCTCTGAGTTTCTACTTCTCTTTTAGGGGAAATATTCTGCCTTTTTAATATATCCTAAAATATTTCATTTTTCTAGGAGTGGGGTAGGTTTTAACTTCCAACAAAGCTTCATTGTTCTGATGAGGGGCGTGGAAGGTTAGGTTCTGACAATTGAGACTGGATGGTGGAGAGTGGAACTATAGGTTCTGATAGGATGGTGGGGTGAGTAGGTGGGAAGTATTGTGTTTCTCTGCAATCACCTTGCAGTTAGCACTCTATGAGTGCTGTTGAGGCCACTTGGGGGGGGGTTATCTGTGCTGCCAGGGTCACCTGAATCAGGGTGCAATTGGTTGTGGACTCTTCTTGGAATTGTTGCAAGGGCTGTGTTGTAAATTAGAGATAGGTGGTGTCTTATTCCTCCCCCTCTGTTGAAGGAGAAGTGTTAATTCTAACCTAGATGGATTATTTTACCCCTTTTTCAAATCAATCATCCTCTCTATCCAAAATGTGGACTTTGCTGTCTTCAAAAGTGTGACCTTTGTCTTTCAAATGCAGATAGATGGCTGAATGAGTTTGATCTCCTATGTTGTGCCTCTGCCTGTGAAGGACAATCCCCCCAGAAATGTCAGGAAAAAGAGTTGCTGAATGGAGGAGGTATGGAAGTTTTCTTCTGCCAACTAGACTGAAAGCAATTTCGTGAACAGATCCCAATACTAGACAATGCCAATCTGATTAAAACTACCACTCTGCTATTATATTTATGAAGGGAACCATTAAATTCTCAAATTCTGAAATGTTACCATTCCCCCTGAAGGCCCAATAATTCACTGAGTTTCCTCAATGACTGTTTTATTTTTGTCTCTAATAAACAATCTCTTGTTAGAAAGAAATTTCTCTCAATGCCCTTGTAGTTTCACCACTTAGATAAAACCTCTTGTTTTCATACAATCCTCAGATGCACTCTGAGCAAACTGTGGAATGATTGCACTCTTTATTTGATCTCAGCAGATGGCAGCACTTTGGTTGGACTCAATCTAGGATAAAAACTAAGCAGGATCAAGCCTAGTTAGGACTTGAGTGGCAAAGCACTAAGGCAGTGGTTCCCAACCTTTTTTTCGCCCCGCATCCCTAAAGAAACTTCACTCGAACCTCGCACCCCCTGACATTTAGACTTTAGGAACTACTGAACGCATTAAATATATGGTAGGATTGAATCTTTTCAGCTATGTATGTGACGGCCACTAAATAACGATACTTAACTCTAAAATGAAAACAAAGTTAATCCATTGCATAATAAATAAAAATGCCAACATATAGCCAATATCCTATTATTTACCTGGACTTTTCTCGCACCCCCTGGAATATCGTCTCGCACCCCCAGGGGGTGCAAGCACTCCAGGTTGGGAACCCCTGCACTAAGGAATACTAGGACTCAGCTTGAGTTTATTTTACCTTTTTAATCTTTTATCTGAAACTATCAACTGAAAACATGTCATAGCTGTTATTGTTATTGATGAAGATGTTTATTATGATTTAATTACCAACTGCTCCAAAACAATTTTGGGTGGTTCACAACATCAACAGGAAGCAAAATTAAAACACATTCCATATAAATAAGCAACATGGCATCCAACCTTCCAATAAAGGTAAAAAGGTAAAGGTAAAAGAGTCCCAGTGGATTTTACTCATTGCCAACTATAAGGGTGCTCCTTTCCATTTCAAGGCCATTGAGCCAGAATGGTCCAAAGACAATTCTGCACTCATGTGGCCAGCATGACATCAAGAAGTGCTGTTAACTTGCCATTGAAGTGATACCTATTTATCATTTGCATGCTTTTGAAAGTTGGCAGGAGCTGGAGTGAGGATAGAAGCTCACCCCATCATGTGGCACTTAGGTCTCAAACCTGGGCTGCCAGCTTTCCAGCTGGCAAACTCAGTGTCTTTACTGCTGAGCCATCATGCTGTCTACTCCAATACAGGACATTAAAAAAAAAAAACTTCATTCAACAGGGAGCCCCTTCCACCCTAACCCAAGACTTGGGTGAACAGCCAGATTTTCAAGATATTCTAGAAAACCATAAGTATGGGAACTCCACACAAATCTTTGGGGGGAGGGGAATAATCTCATTCCAGAGGGCAAATGTCACAATTGAGAAGGGATACTTCCTAATACATAGCATTGTTTAATTGAAGGGATGCAGAGTGTGCTCACTCTGTCAACTCATTCTGGTTAGACATAAACCATGGGAGATGTGGCCTCTCACAAATGCATCTCTATGCTAGTGGGCTTTGTAAGTGATTGCCCTTGCCAAGGGTCTTCAAACCTGGCAAGTTTAAGATTTGTGGACTTCAACTCCCAGAATTCCTGAGCTAATGTGACTTCAATTCTGGGAGTTGAAGTCCACAAGACTTAAAGCTGTCAAGTTTGAAGACCCCTGGCCCATGCCTTGAATGAAACCCGGAAGCACTTGGGCAGTTGGTGCAGCTCTAAAATTAGAGCTGTCACACCAAAATATTCTCATCACTGTACACTTACATTACAGTTGGAGCTTTGAGCTTTGGGTCAAAAGATAGAATTGGGTATTTATCAGTATATTGATAATACTAAACTTCAAACCAATGAATTAACCTCACTCAACAGTTTCATGTGGGTGTTAAACAGGAAGGGGAAAGAAAGGGTAACTTGCTATGAAAGAACAAAGAGAACCACTGTAAAATGGTGCCCCACCCACCCACCCCCGAAGACTATTCAGAAGGATCAATGATAGTGAAAGTCATTAGGAGCTCAAGAAGTACCAGGATGGATATAAGACATAAGACATAAGACATAAGAATTTATTTGTCATTACACTCGCTAACGGGTGCAACGAAATGAGGTGCTCTTCCACAAAGTAAAACTGGACAAACACCACTAAAAGAAAAAAATTGAACTAAACACAACCAACCATACAATAATCTCTATGCAATTTAAAAATGTAAATACCCCATTACTCTCAGCCATTTAAATTCCACAAAAATCTTATGACCCTGCATTCAAACTCAAAACTGCACTTGGATAAAAACTGTTCTTAAATCTGGTCGTCCTTGTTCTTAATACCCTAAATCTCCTTCTCGATGGTAATAGTTCAAAGAGCTGATGTCCCGGATGAGAGGAGTCATTCAATATATTAAGTATCTTCCTCTTACATCTATTCCTATACAGTTCTTCCAAAGAGGGGAGTGAGCAGCCAATGATGTTTTGGGCCGTCTTGATCACACTCTGAACCACCCCATCCTGGCTTCATAAAAAAATCAATGACAAATATGATCAATGATATCTATGGGCTGAACCCAGCATGAAAGCTAAGTCCAATGGGTCAAGATAATGCCAATATAGAGACATAATACCATCCATTTTGGTGTCCAAGAGTAAAAATATTTGTGGGTTCAAAATGACATTGCCATTGGGGCAACAGCTCAAGAGAACATCACTTTTCTGCATCTCTGAAGGTGAACATTTGCAAGGAGCAGAATCCTCAGAATATTGCTCTTGTTAATAGCACAACTCATTCTGTGGTAGACAATTGTTTAGATAAACAATTCATAAGTCTTTTCATACCTTCTCTCTTAAAAGATTAAGAAAGGAAAAGAGCAGACCAGGATTGGACAATATTTATCTTTAATTTCCTTAGACCACGATAAAAAATATAGATGGGCCCTTACTTGGTCTCCTCTGAAGAGAATTATGAAACTGACAAAACCCGTGTCAAATTCATGTCTATATTAAAAATATTTTTTCTTCCTTTTTGAAGAATCTTTGCGTATACCTCCTCAAAACCTCGTAAGTTTTGAGGTTCTGGAAGGAAAATGCTAATTTAACCACTTTGCAGCCCTCTCACTAGCCTAGACAAAAATGATTAGACATGAAACTGACAAGGGTTTTGTCTGGTTTAGTGAGAAGGCTGCAAAGCAGTTCAATTAGCATATTTCTTTCCAGAGTCTAAAACTCAGGAGTTGCGAGGATGTATATGGCAAAGTTCTCACAAAAGGAAAAAAAGAGCAACATCATATTTTTGATGCACACATATACACACATGCGTATATGTGAGTTTTGCAGGAGTTTCAGCTACTTGCATCTGAGCTAGAAATAAATTAGCTCAGCTCACCCACACAGCTAACATCAGGACAATACAAAGGTCACAATTCTTTTCAAGATAGTACCAAATCTACCTGTGGCAGTGCCCTTAGTTATAAACTCTGAATAATCAGCTACAGGAAAAAAAAATGCCTGGATACAGCAAAGCATTTCAGGCTTTTCTAACAGATACTAAATCTTTTGTTTATCATAAAATGAATATAAAATGGTTTGGATTTGAGGACATCTGAGGGCCACTCCATTTGGAAGTGGTTGTATATGTGTTGATTATTGTGCAATAAAAGGAAAGCTACAGATTGTTTTTCTCAGAGCTCTTTTACTACAGTGACAATCAAATCCAGTCCCTCTTAATGGATTTTCTTCCACAGACATGCCTCTGCTCTCGAGCAGTGGACACGAAGTAATGAAACTCCGTTATGTGGCTTCTTAAAGGAAAAGTCAACCAAAGAGGATTGGAAAAATCATTTCTGATCCTTTGGGTCCATACACTAAGCCTGCTACAGAATTATTATTGATTCTGGTGCCTTTTCAGCCTCTTGCATGGTTCTGTATCTTCCTGGAGAGATACTTTCTGCCAGCGCTATAGCTCATTTCTCTCAAAGGCACAGGTAAGACAAAATCTCTGACACTGAATAAAACAGCAGTGTTAAGACAATTCCACAAGAAATGCAAAAGAGTAAACCCTTCAGCAAAATTTATTCAAGATGTAACATTAATTATCTACACATATATCACCACTTGCTGGTCTTTGAGATTCTGAGATGCATTCAGGGAGTGAATGGAATTTTCTTCTGTTTTCCTTCTTTAGTATACCTCTGTAATTTTAGGGATGTTACCATTACAGAAAATAAATGATACAATGATCTCATTTTTTTTTTCATGTTTCATCAATGCACAACTGCATATTGTTTCAATTGTGAACACGTAACGGAAGGTAAATTGAACACAACATGCATAATATTTCTGAAAGAAGCTTTATTTAAGGAGAACAACAGATTAATTTTAATACAAGAGTTATATTTTAGAAACTTCAAACAGTCAATATGATATAGTGTTTAAGGCAGGGATGAGATTCTACCAGTTCGACCTGGTATAGGTGAACTGGTACCTCTGAGGATTAGCTGTTGGGCCCACCCTCCTATCCCCGTTCTAGTCTGTGCTTTATATCCTGGTTTTCAAGCTCGGCTGATTTGCGCGGCACAGCAGATTGTTTTACAGAGATTGCTGGAGAAGGTCAGTAGCAAACTGACCTGCACGCGCAAAGCGCATGTTCACTGAACCGGTTGTTGAATCACACCCCTGGTTTAAGGGCTTGATGGGGATACTGGAAAGCTGTGTTCAAATCCCTCTCTCAATAATGGAAACTCTCTAAGTGAATTGGAGACAATCCTTCTCAGCCTTATCTCATGGAATCATGTTTGGTTGCCATGAGATCATAGAGTAGAAAAAGGATAATAATATAAATGACAACAATAATATTAATAAGTAAGTAAACAAAAAGAAAGGTAATTCCAAAATCTCAGGAAATATTCAATAACTTAAAACCGAGAAGTGCTTTACTTATACAGAATTTTTAAAAAATGATGGGAGAAGATGTCTGTGTGTCTATTATCTATCTGTCTATCTGTCTGTCTATCTATCTATCTATCTATCTATCTATCTATCTATCTATCTATCTATCTAGAATCTTCCACAACTGTGGCCAGCTAGTAATAAACCAAAATCTTGACATTTTAAAAAAATAGATAACCATGATAATATTAATTAACTGCAGCAGAAATTATCAAAAGAATTTATAACCTACAGCTAAACAGCTAGACTTATCTAACATTCCAGCTCAGTGTCAGATAGAATAGTCAAGATTTTCAAGCTCTGGGAAAAAGACTAACTGGATGAGCAAGAGGGAGAGGGAGGGAGAGGGAGGGAGGGAGAGAGAGAGAGAGAGAGACAGACAGACCCAGAGAGATGCAGACAATCTATATCCACTCACTTTTGCTCATTCTAAATTTATATTAAGTTGGATGTTTCTCTATTCAGTCCATTTCTGATACTTAATTAGATTCCAACTGATTTCAGTGACAAATTTTCCAAACAGAACTTTATTTTATATGGACAGACTCATGTTGCTGAAAGCCAAACTATAAAACGGCCATTAACTCATAATCCCAAAATAAAGAAGAAATGCTTACAGACATAGCGGATATACAGTACTCAAAGCTGGGTGTTTGTTTTTTTTTACATTAATAGAATCAAAATCATTTCCTTTCCCACACCCATCCTAGAAAAGTGCTCAGTTATTTACAAGGCTGCATTTCCATTTAGGAAAATTTAATGCATGATAAGCATTGAGCGCATGGCTGCAGCATTTTCATTTAGGGTCCAGCTAAAAAGTGTTCAGTCATCTTTTTAGTTCAGTAAGATTTTTTTGATAGTTACATAGACATTTATCGCTTTAGGAGGTAAAATTCTGAAATGAGGAAGAATGGGCAACTATAATGATGGGGCTTTTTTTGTTTTTGGCAAATCATATCTGTTGATGGAATGTAGCAGGTGTTACATTGGGCCTTCCAGAAAGTAATCCTAGGTGTTGTTTGGATAACTCTTAGTAGGAGCTAGGAATTCCAAAGGAAGATGAGCTATCAAAAATGTAAGCATTCATTTTGGGGTGTCACACCATTACAGACAACATCAAACATCAATATAAGACAAAGACACTTTTTAATGCTAGAAATTAATTTAATTGGCCGATATGTTTGTCATATAACAAAGGGAGACTGTCTTTGGTCATATCTCTGAGGATGTTTAAGGACTTTTAGATAAACATGGGCTCTTAAGATAGATGTCTCTGTCCAAAATAATCTCTTGCACCACACAACAGTGGATAATGATGAGTGGTGCGCTAGCCTAGAGGTGGAGCTCTTGCCTCACAATCAGGAGTCTGTGAGTTTGATCCTAGGTAGAGACAGATATTTCTCTGAGCACAATGAGAATATATCCACTAAACAAAGCTCTACATTGGCAACAGGAAGGCCATCCGCCCCGTAAACACTCAGCCCAGACTCCACCCCACAAGGGGTCATTACAAGAAGATGATTGTGACAACAGTGGATAATGATACTAGGCCTAAAAAAAAAAATACTTGCAATTTAACCAATGACGGGTTTCATTCACAGCCTAGTAGGACTATATACTGCAGGACTATCAGGGGTGGGATTCTACCGGTTCTATAGAACCCTTTGTTAACTTTCTAAGCAGTTCAAAGAACTGGTACTTAGAAGCAATCTCAGTTTGGTTTTGTCCACCCTTATTACATTCTTGACAGACAGCCTAGACTTGCTGTCTCCCAAGCTTCTGAGGCTTTCTTAAAGGGGAAGGGTTGTTTTAAGATTTTTACACTGCTGTTGGGAGGAAATACTTCCCTGGACAATCAGCACTTTTCATTCAAGTCCATTGTAAGTCATGTAAGCTTACACGACTTAAAAGCTAGCTATAAATGTGAAATGCTCCTTCAGGATGAATTCATATTTCTGAATGTGGTAAGTGTGTGTGTGTGTGTGTGTGTGTGTGTGTGTGTGTGTGTGTGTCCAAAGACAGTTTAATGGATTGTACTGGGATTTGTTGTATCTATTAGAAATGAGATCTTTTTCTGTTTTAAATGTTTATATAACCTCTGCTGATAAACTCTAAACAGAACTGAACTATCTTTGAAGATCAACACACATATAAATCAAAGACTTCCAAAGCATCTATTGAACAAAATGTTCAGAGACACATCCTGAGAATAAAGTAATGATAAACAAGTCAACAAATAAATAAAACTTAAAATAAAGCTCCTAAAACTGCACTTTCTAATAAGGTGGCTTTAAATATAAACCACCGGCCAAGAGAAATATAAGCTAGCATTGGGGGTTGATTCTAGACCAATTCTTATTCTTCAATTTTGTTTATGGGTTTTGAGATATGTCTATTTGTTTCACATAAGTTCATATAACTCACATCTTCACAGCACTTAGTAACCTGATAGAGAAATTTGATCCATGATATCCTATCCATGTTGTCCCCAAAATAAAACCAGGTCTTATTTTCTTTTGGGAGGTGTCTTATTTCTTTTCTATGTACAGAAGGCCCACTTATTCTGCCCACTCACAGGGGGAGTGGAGCTGCCCCATGCATTCCATACTGGCTTACCTCAGGACCCTTGCAGCCAGGCCATCCATGTCCTGACACCTGCCTCACCTTAAGGCCATGGCACCAACACACCTCGGCCTCCTGCTCCATTGTGGGTGCAAGCAAAGAAAAGAAGTAAGCCAGCGGCCACTTGGGCTCCTGCTTTACATGGTCGCTGGTGCTGCTGCCATGCGGCAGATATCAGGCGGGGGGCATGAGATAAGCTGGTATGGGTTGTATGGGGTGAGCTCCCCCTCCCCTTGCCTAGCCCTGTGGCACCACAAGCAACCAGATGGAATGGGTGGGTGGCCGGCTACACAGGCTCTTAAGTAGGGCTTATTTTGGGGGTAGAGCTTATATTAGGTGCACACGTAAAACATGCTAGGGCTTATTTTTGGGATAGGTCTTATTTTCGGGAAAACAGAATATAGGTTTCACCCTTTAGATCCCTTTTCTTGAAGGAAAGTCCTACTTTTTCTATATAACAATGGAATGTATTTCTCCTTCCCACAGTCAACATGGCATATACTTTATACTACTGAGATAGCACTTAAATGAGAGAGAGAGAGATATTCCTTAGGAAGAGCAGTCATTTAAATTTCTATTAAATGGTAGTTGATGGTACCTTGGGAAAAATTGGGAGGAGATGAATAGTAGTTGGAATCTACTAGAATCTTCAAAATTGCTTGTTGTATCTTATCTTGAGAATTATCTTTACAACTCAGCTCTTGTCTAGATATGGAAATGAAAATGTGTACACAACCATCAAGTATGCTCTGGAATTGAATCCCATCATTTAAATGAAATTGCCACTAGAAGGCAACATACTGTCATCATACACTACAATAGGAGGTAAGATTTGAGCAGTATGCAGTTATTCAAACCAGATAAACTATAGAAGCAAAACGCTTACAAGAAATATGTGTAATTCTGGCACATTTGAACACTGGAGGGGCAGACTAGATTCTGAGATGCACAGGGCAGGAAGATGAAACACAACACGGAGAGTGTGAAAATGTTAAGGAATCCATATAACACTCATGAGAAACAAGCACTCTGATTCCTGACTTATTTATGTAGATTTTACCAGGCGTTACTTTGTAGTTTACTTGCATTGCTAACAGATTTCAAGTATAGGAAAAGAAGAAAAGGAAGGATAAAAGATATATGCTAGCACATGGATGTGGGAAATAATATGAAATTTTACCAGTTTGAAACTGTTTTAAGTTTTTTTTTCTTTGCATAGATTGGTATTGTAATCAGAATCAGTAAGTTATTCAGCACACAATTTGTTAAATGTAAAGTTTTTTCTCCCCTCTATATTTTCCTTCAGGTAACGTTTTAATTACCGTATTTATCGGCGTATAACACGCACTTTTTTCCCCCCTGAAAATAGGGGGCAAATGATGTATGCATGTTATACGCCGATATAATGTTAAGAAGCCAGCGGAGGCCGGGCAGTGCGAGCAGAGGGCAAGCGGAGGCCGGGCGGTGCGAGCGGAGGGCAAGTGGAGGCCGGGCGGTGCGAGCGGAGGCCGGGCGGTGCGAGCAGAGGGCAAGTGGAGGCCGGGCGGTGCGAGCGGAGGGCAAGCGGAGGCCGGGCGGTGCGAGCGGAGGCCGGGCGGTGCGAGGCGGAGGGCAAGCGGAGGCCGGGCGGTGCGAGCGGAGGCCGGGCGGTGCGAGCGGAGGGCAAGCGGAGGCCGGGCGGTGCGAGGCGGAGGGCAAGCGGAGGCCGGGCGGTGCGAGCGGAGGCCGGGCGGTGCGAGCGGAGGGCAAGCGGAGGCCGGGCGGTGCGAGCGGAGGGCAAGCGGAGGCCGGGCAGTGCGAGCGGAGGCCGGGCGGTGCGAGCGGAGGGCAGCGGAGGCCGGGCGGTGCGAGCGGAGGGCAAGCGGAGGCCGGGCGGTGCGAGCGGAGGCCGGGCGGTGCGAGCAGAGGGCAAGCGGAGGCCGGGCGGTGCGAGCGGAGGGCAAGCGGAGGCCGGGCGGTGCGAGCGGAGGCCGGGCGGTGCGAGCGGAGGGCAAGCGGAGGCCGGGCGGTGCGAGCAGAGGCCAGGCGGTGCGAGCGGAGGCCGCTGAGTGCCTTGTTTCCTTGGGAGCTGGGAGAAGGAGGCCCGCCTACATCGGCCTGAAGTCTGGCTGCTCCTTTCGGCTTCACGGGATTCGTTTCCACGGTGCACAAAAGTGCCTCAAAAAAAAAAAAGTGCAAAAGTGGAAGGTGTGCGGAAGAGGGGGTAGTCTTATACGGCGAGTATATAACAAACTCTATATTTTGAGTGGAAATGTTGGGGGTCGTCTTATACGCCCAGTCGTCTTATACGCCGGCAAATACGGTATTACTGTATGTGCTGAAAATATTCTAAAATTATTTCTATAATATATATATATATTTAACAAAGTGCTAGTGTATTACATAGATGTTGTGCAGCAGTGTGCACAGATTATAAGGAGACCAGAATGGCAAAATAAATCTTCTGGGGGGGCAAAGAAATACTGACGTTTGGGAAATGCCTCACTACTTATGATTGGCGTTGTACAGAATGTAAATTTACACCCCCCTGATACTACGGTACCTTACTCTTTTTTTAAATTTAAATTTAGGTAAAAAGTATACCACTGCAGTGTGACTACTGGTATCCCTAATGGATTTAAAACAAAAGCGTGGAGCATATACAGCTGCTTTCAAGTTGAAGGTTGTGGAATATGCCAAACAACACGGAAATAGGGCTGCAGCAAGGCATTTTGGAGAGCCACCAACAGAATGCACAATACGAGAGTGGCGAAAAATGGAAGAAAAACTCAAGACATTATCAAAAACAAAATGCAATTTTCGCAGCGGTATTGTTAAATGGCCAAAATTAGAAGAACAGGGGAAGGAATTTGTAGTAAATCATAGAAAAGCTGGTATTGCTTTATCAACAAAAATGATCATTATTCAAGCAGTGAAAATCAGCAAAGAGTTGCAAATACATGATTTCAAAGGAACAGCATCATGGTGCCAAAGATTCATGAAGAGGCATGAGCTTCGGATGCGAACAAGAACCAGGATTGCCCAGCGTATGCCGGATGATTATGAAGAGAAGATAATAAATTTTCATAAGTTTATTATCAAACAAAGGAAAAGAAAAAAAATTGAAATTGGTCAAATAGGCAACATGGATGAAGTACCACTCACCTTCGATGTTCCTTCAAACAAAACTGTGGAAGCAAGAGGTGCCAAGACAGTAACAATTAAAACTTCAGGGCATGAAAAAAATCATTATACCGTGGTCCTTGCTGTCACTGCAGATGGAAACAAGCTGCCACCATTGGTCATTTTTAAAAGGAAAACTTTGCCTAAAGAGAAAATTCCAAGTGGCATACAGGTGCATGTTCATCCCAAAGGTTGGATGGATGAAGAAGGCATGAAGCTTTGGATTAGAAATGTGTGGGTGAAGCGCCCAGGTGCTTTGTTAAAGAAGCCATCCTTGTTAGTACTGGACTCATTCAGATCTCATCTTACAGAACCAACAAAGAGAGAATTTAAAAATGCAAAACAGAAATAGCTGTCATTCCAGGAGGACTTACATCACAATTGCAGCCATTGGATGTTAGCATTAACAAGCCCTTCAAAGCCGTAATGCGTGAAGAATGGAATAAATACATGTGTGATGAAAACCAACATGAAATGACGAATTCTGGGCGAATGAAAAGACCTGGCATTTCAAAAGTTTGTCAGTGGATAAAGACTTCGTGGGACGCAGTTAAAGAAGATATTGTTATCAAATCTTTTAAGAAATGTGGCATAAGTAATGCTTTGGATGGTGAAGAAGATGAGCTGATTTATGAAGATAGTAGCAGTGAAAGCAGCAGTGTTCATTGCGATTTTGAAGATAGCAGTGAAGATGAAGAGTTTCTTGGTTTCCCAGATAGTGATTTCTGAGTAAACTTTTGTAAAAACAAAATATCCAAGTTTCTTTTGTTAAAACAGTTGCTTTTACTGTCCTTTTGCATTATTTACCTTATAAGTGGTAATAATATTAATAAAAAAAAAGTTCTGAGCTACCCTTATTTTGCTTCAAAGTTTTTATTTAGAAATTTAAATTTTTTTCCTGAAATTTCCCTCTTAAAATGAAGATGCGTGTTATACGCCTGTGCGTGTTATACGCCGATAAATACGGTAAGTTAGTGAAATGCTTTTTAAACTCCAGTTGATTCTAGACAGAAATTTTACAACAAAAGGACACAAAGAAGAAAACAAGACTCATAAATCACTCACAATAACTCAGTTTTAATATTCTGTTAAAGAAATATTCCAAAAACTGGAAAGCTGTACATATTAATTAAGTTTAGTGCAGCAAAAGAATCACAAAACCAATCATCCTAAACAGACCTTTCTCATCAACCTACTACGTACTGTGGCCTTTTTAGCACAGCTGGTTTTCATATGAGATTTACATGTTGAACAAGAAAGCAGTAAAAACTGACCAATAAAATTAGCTATTATTCCTTTCATTCAGAAAAACTGAACTCTTGGTTTATTTTTATTTATTTAAAGATGGCAGGTACCTATAGTGCCTTATTTATTTTATAGATGGCAGATTTCCAAGTGGAAATCAATTGATTTTAACCTGGGAAAAAAGGTTATAGGGAAACTTGATTGGTGCTGTCAGAAATTTAGGCCGCATTTGATGTGAGCACCCTGTGACAGATTTTTGTTTTCCAGATGGCTCTACTAGGAAGAACAGGAATAAACACCATTTTAATAGCACAAAATAAACAATGTCCTCATTTAGATTTTAGAGGATGGAAGAAGCTATCATAATCATGCAGAAGATCTTATTTTAAATCTATAGGGACAAAAAATGTTACAGTATTATAGTTCTATAGTTAGAATTATATTCTAAGGTCTCTGTTGTCTTCTGAATATTCTGAATAAAGAAAATTCAATTACCGTATATACTCGAGTATAAGTCGACCCGAATATAAGCCGAGGCACCTAATTTTACACAAAAAACTGGGAAAACTTATTGACTCGAGTATAAGCCGAGGGTGGGAAATGCAGCAGCTACTGGTAAATTTCAAAAATAAAAATAATTAATTTGGGAAACGATCTCACTATTATGAAAGGTTTAATTAATTCACTAACCCAAAAGAAGAAGATGATGATGACAGCGGGAGGCAGGAGTCACTCTCTTCCCCTCCCTCGGAGGCCCCCTGAGTCAGGAGTCGCTACCGCCGGCGCGGGCCCAGTACCGCGTCGCCTCGGGAAGGGAAAGGCAAAAAGGAAGAGCCGCGGCAGCACTTTGCAACAGCAGCAGCGGCACTGGAGGCTCAGGCTCAGCGGCTCCTGGTTTTGCCCCACCCTTCCCAAGGCAACGCGGGACCGGAGCCGCACTGGCAGCAGCAACTCCTGACAGCCCCAGCCGGACACCTGAGCGGAGATGTAGGGAGAAGGCAAAAGCGACGGAAGATCCTTCAGGGGAAACTGAGGGGGAGACTCACCCTTGGTCCAGATGAGCCCCCTTCCCCGCCCCTAAGGAAGCAGAGGCAGCCAGCAAGGGCAGGCAAGCCCCGCTTCACAGACTCCGTCCGTCCTCACTCCCACCCACCCACCCACCCACCCAAAGCCACGAAGTCCCCCAATCGCGCAGCCCAGAATCGCCCTCCCCTCAGGAGGCAGCAACGACACCCGCCAGCGCGTGGAGCAGGACGGCGCCGGAGATCGTTGGCTGCCTCTTTCGCAGCATGGGAGGCCTCCCCCGGCTGGCCAGCTGCTCTCCTCCTTCTCTGCCTGGGGAGGCTTCTTGTGCTGCAAAAGAGGCGGCTAATGATCCCCGGCTCCGCTCGGCTTCTCCAACATCCGGCACCACCCTGTTCTATGTGCCGGGCCCGGCAAGTCCGAGCAGCCAGCGTGTGGAGCAGGACGGCGCCGGAGATAGTTGGCTGCCTCTTTCGCAGCACGGGAGGCCTCCCCCGGCTGGCCAGCTGTTCTCCTCCTTCTCTGCCTGCGCTCAGCACTGCCGCGGCTCTTCCTTTTTGCCTTTCCCTTCCCGAGGCGACGCGGGACTGGGGCCGCACCGGCGGCAGCAACTCCCGACAGCCCCAGCCGGACACCTGAGCGGAGCCCGGGCGGAACTGCCTGTTGCCGCCGTGGGCGCCGTTGCGGGCGCCTGGCTGCCCAAGTAAAGAACAGGGCCGCGCCGGACCATCGGAGAAGCGGAGCAAAGCCGGACACCAGCAGCCGCCTCCCTCGGCGCAGAAAGCCTCCCCCAACCAGCCGGCCGGTCTCCTCCTCCTCGGTCACACAGAACAAACAGGCAGAGAAGGAGGAGAGCAGCTGGCCAGCCGGGGGAGGCCTCCCGTGATGCGAAAGAGGCAGCCAACGATCTCCGGCGCCGTCCTGCTCCACGCGCTGGCTGCTTGGACTTGCCGGGCCCGGCACATAGAACAGGGCGGTGCTGGATGTTGGAGAAGCCGAGCGGAGCCGAAGCCACCTCGGCTCGCGTTGTTTTCTGAGCCCGCGAGCCTAGAGCCAGGGCGCTTTCATTGCACGGCGGAGCTTCTTGTCTCGGGAAAAACTGGGCGTCGTTGCTGCCCCTGAGGGGAGGGCGATTCTGGGCTGCGCGATTGGGGACTTCGTGGCTTTCGGTGGGTGGGTGGGTGGGAGTGAGGACGGACGGAGTCTGTGAAGCGGGGCTTGCCTGCCCTTGCTGGCTGCCTCTGCTTCCTTAGGGCGGGAAGGGGCTCATCTGGACCAAGGGTGAGTCTCCCCCTCAGTTTCCCCTGAAGGATCTTCCGTTGCTTTTGCCTTCTCCCTACATCTTCCCTCTGTTAAAATCCCCCCCACACACACACACTTATTTTTGGGCGGATAGATTTCGTGTCTGAGCATTCTCACATGACGGTGAGTCTTCCCCCCTAAAAACAGTTAAAAAAGAAAAACATATCCTCATGCAAGAACTTTTCTGCTTCCGATTACCCCCATGCTTAAAAGTTGCAAAGGAAACACGGAAGCAGGGAAGCGCCTGCCCAGCTCCGGATCTCCACACCATTTTTTTTTTCAGAGGGGAATCTGACTCGAGTATAAGCCGAGGGGGGTTTTTTCAGCACAAAAAATGGGCTGAAAAACTAGGCTTATACTCGAGTATATACAGTATTAACCTTACTACTCTTTTAAAGAACTGGAATTAAATGAACATTTTAATACTTCCTCCTTAAATTTTTTTTAAAATGAGATTTTCTGGCTCTGAATATAAGCTATGGCAGTAAGGATGTCAAATCTTGACTATTATAAATATTTTAATTTTCTTGAAAATCAATTGTGAACACATTAGTACTTGAATTTCATAATCATGGAATTACTTTAGTTTTTAAACAATGCAGTTGTTTAAAACTATATTCAAACTATAGTTGGTTGCAAAGGTTTAGCATCCTTGGTCGAATTGTATGTTTCAATTAATCCCTAAGTGAACAGGGAATAGCAACATGACTACATGTTACAAAGATAAATGCCATAATATTTTAAAAATTTGCATGCACACGTACACTTACTATTTATGTACAGTTATTTACAGATTCAATATAAAATCATGAATAAGGCAGGTGCAGATGTTTAGACATTCTCCCAGTTGATATGATCCTTTAAAAATAAACCAATAAAATTGTTAATAAGCCCCAAAAGGTAACTGACTCATTAGGTTTACAATTAGCCAGAAGAAGACAATCCCACAGGTGTACAAAACTCTAACCCCTTTAACTTTGCAGGTTGTGATAATTGTTCTATGTCTAACCACCATGAGGTCTTCTAAATAGGAACTTTGAATGGTGTGATCTTACTGCTAGTTTGTTCTGCTTTTGGTGCAAATAATTGAGATTAGTATAGTTGGGAAACAATTTAAGCTAGTATTTACAATTATGGAATAGAGTAACTTAAGGGCAAACCCAGAATTTGATCTCTAAAGCCCTTTATGACATGGGACAGGGTTATTTGAGGGGCTGCTTCTCCCCAGTTACATCTTCATGTCCCATCTGATTCAGAAGAGAAGGCACAGTATAAAAAAGATGTTGAGACTCTAGAAAGAGTGCAGAAAAGAGCAACCAAGATGATTAATGGACTGGAGGCTAAAACATATAATGAATGGTTTCAGGAACTGGACATGGCTAGTCTAGTGAAGAGAAGGACCAGGGGAGACATGATAGCAGTGTTCCAATATTTGAGGGGCTGCCACAGAGAGGTCAAGCTATTTTCCAAAGCATCTAAAGGCCAGAATAATGGATGGAAACTGAATAAGGAGAGATTCAACCTAGAAATAAGGAGACATTTCCTGACAATGAGAACAATCAACCAATGGAACAGCTTGCCTTCAGAAGTTGTGGGAGCTTCACCACTGGAAGCTTTCAAGAAGAGACTGGACTGCCATCTGTCAAAATGGTGTAGGGTCTGCTTGTGTGGGGGGTTGAACTAGATGACCTTCAAGGTTCCTTCCAACTCTGTTAATCTGTATCTGTATCTAATACTAGAGAATTTCCTTTGGCAGATCCTTTTCTGCTATGGCCCCTGATTTATGGAACATCCTTCCACCACCCTCATCGGTTTTAACTTTCCAAAGTCTCTCAAAAGCTGGTTTGTCAGCAGACCTGGGAACCACAGGGGACTGGCAAAATAGTGACATGGCTCCTGGGTAACTAACATTTCCACTTTGCCTAATCTGTATTCTGTTTTTTGTGCTTTTATCATTTTAATGTTTTTTTAAAATATTAATATTATTGTGCACAATCTGTTAATAACCTTGTTGTACACCACCCAGAGTTTCTTGACTGTGAGATGGAGAGTTATATAAATGTGACAAGAAAGAATAAAAGGAAGGAAGGAAGGAAGGAAGGAAGGAAGGAAGGAAGGAAGGAAGGAAGGAAGGAAGGAAGGAAGGAAGGAGGAAAAAGAAAGAAAAGCCATTCTGAATGTTTAGAAAAACTTGTACCAGATTATATAGAAAGATAAGTCAAAAGCCAAGAGAAATCCAGAGGAGAAATGAAGAACCTCTTTTGCCTGGAGCTTACTTTCTTCAGCTTGCTGTCTCAAGCACTTTACTGCCTTCTGGCAATTGAGGTACTAATAGTAACACAGCATTTAATATTTGCAGGAGAGGCTGTTCTACAGATGCCCCTACCCTTCTGGCTTGTTGGAAAGGGACTGTGGTGTTCCTTCCAGGCATTTGAGCTTCACTCATTCAATATTTTAGAAACTTGGTCACATCTCTTTTGCCAAACTTTTAATTAAAAAAAAAAATCCTGGTAATTTTAATCTGTGCTTTAAAATTGTTTTGATAGATTTGGTTTTTCTTTTGAAAAGATCAACCCTCCTGTATAGTCATCAACATAAGAAAATAGAGAAAGCCAAGAGGGAAAAATATTGACTTCTGATTGAGGAATTCTCTAGTCAAAATCATTTATACTATTCTCTGTAAGTTTCTATGTGAGCAGCTGATGCATAGTTCAAATAGAATGCTCCCTTTGGGAAAAAAAATCAACATCTTTGCTAAGTCATAAACTCAGTTTTCAATCTTGTCATGAAATGCATTTTTGTTTTAAAAAAGGACATTACTTCGTCATGGAAAAGCACTAGCTAATGATAACAGTGATAACAATAGTAATAGGTAATACACAACAGATCAGGAGCAATGCAGAAAACCCTATGATGTAGTAGTAAGGTAAAGGTTCCCCTCGCACATACGTGCTAGTCGTTTCCGGCTCTAGGGAGTGGTGCTCATCTCCGTTACAAAGCTAAAGAGCCAGCATTGTCAGAAGACATCTCCCTGGTCATGTGGCTGGCATGACTAAATGCCAAAGGCACACAGAACGCTGTTACCTTCCCACCAAAGTGGTCCCTATTTTTCTACTTGCATTTTTACGTGCTTTTGAACTGCTAGGTTGGCAGAAGCTGAGACAAGTAACAGGACCTCACTCCGTTATGCAGCACTAGGGATTCAAACCGCCGAACTGTCAACCTTTCTGATTGACAAGCTCAGCATCTTAACCACTGAGTGTCCCATGAGATGTAATAGTACTTGTACAATATATAGACAGATCATACAATCCTATGTAAGTAAATGTGCAAAGAGTTTTTCAGGAAACTGATAACTTCCAAGTGACATCATTTCTCCTTTCCAATTCCTTCTTTACTTCTACTTATAGCAATAATTAAAATTTCTGGGCTGTGAAAAGATTAAGGGTTGAAGAGAGCCATAGTGATCACATTAGCTTGCTGTATTTGAAGATCTCATTGTGAGCAAACAGCAGGGAAGAGATTCCATCTTCATTGATCATGAACTTCTTGTTTCTCATTGATTTATTTGTGCCCTGTCTTGCTCTATCGATAATTCAAAAAAGCTTCCCCCTTTCTCTTTGATTCTGACTATGCTGCAATGTTATGTTGTGTACTCAAAAATATGTGCTCTGTTCAGCTCATTAGAATGTCTTTGGTGCATGAAAACACTGATAGTATTGCAACCACAGAAAGGGCTGGAAAAGCAAAGGGGGAAGAGGTGATTTCATTAAAACTTTAGATTGCACCTAAGGTGTCAAATGCAAGAAATCAGGAGTCAAGGTGGTTCAAATGAATCCAGGTTTATTACATACAAACACTTCTACAAGAATCTGAACTACTAACAGCCAAAGCAAATTGGCAGCAGATAAGGGTCAATGGAATTCAAGGTTGGCTGGACTTAATTCTCTTGTGAATATGAAGGGACTCGAGACTGATGACACATCTGACCCTTCCCTTAGGCTCACCTTACATAAGACTTTTGAAAGATCATAATCAACAACAAAAGAGGTATGTTTGTTCTGTGTTGCAGAAATGGATAAAGTCCAAATCCATGATGGATTGGAATGATTTTGTAAGCAGATTTCCATTTTGCTGGAGCAGAGCAGATGGTCATCATCTCTTCTGCTAGGATTCAAAATCTTTGATTTGGCCTGCTGGTTTTGGTGCCCTGCCAATGGCCCCAATGGAAGAAAGGAAAGTTGAGGCACTTTGGATTCAGTGACTGATCGGTCAATCCTTAAATCAGAGTGAATCTTGTGATGATATGCATCATTGCTTTTTTCACAGAACTTTGAGAGAGATGGAGAAAGTGTCTAAGAGTTTAATTATTTTCTTTATCTCCCTGTTTCCCATTTGATTTCATTCCTAGGTAATATATTTTTGCTGCCAAATAAAATTGTGAGGTGCTTAAAATAAATTAAAATGACATAGCTCTCTCAAACCTCACTCTAATTTTTAGGAAATATGGTATGCTTCATCCATGAAGCAATCAAGGTATGTTTCAAATGTCATCCCATTCTGAGAAAAAGCAAAAAGAAAAAGAAATTAATATAAGTAGACTGTAAAGTAGACTACTAAAAGCTTTAAACATTCTCTATCGAGGAGGAAAATCCTTGGTGCTCTCTGAGCTTGGTTGTTTTTTTGCAGATGTTTCATTACTCAACCAGCTAACATCATCAGTGCACTGGCAATGGATTGCTAAGAAATTTAGCACACTCCCGCCCATTCAGGTAGGAAATATCGAATATGGTCTATCAATGATGATAGGAACAAAAGATTATCACCATTTTTGGAACCAGACACTAAAACACAGAAGCATAGAGGTCTCGATCTGAGCACCAAGTTCAATCAAATTGTTCTACAAATGAATGAATTGTTGTAAGGCTCTTGATCTGATCTTTATTGATTCATTTATGTTCCATCTGTCTATGGAAGGCTCAAGGTTGGCGTACCTGAAGTGTTCCTTACGTTATCCCTCTTAACGTAACAACAGCCCTGTGAAGTTGGCCTGAGTCAATGCGATTGGCTTCAAACCACACAGTGAGCTTTATGATTAGGCAGGGATTTGAATTTAAATGTCCCAGGTCCAAATAGTCTAACCTACATTTTTCTATTATATGTGCTATAACATCAAATGTATCTCTTTTTAAAGCATATGATTTTGCAGAAACGATGTTGGAAAGAACATTTACTTTTATTTTTTCTATTCTATCCGTATAGAAATCAAACTTCTGGAAAGCAGATGCTGACTTACAAAGATTGAGGTTCTTTAGTGACTTTTCTGCTTTTTGTGAGCTTTTCTTTTTTCTAAATATCCTCACTATGGGCAGTTGCCCAGATGAAGCAAAAGAATCTGTCCCCATGCACAGAGACAGATGTCACAGTCATGAGTCATCAGTAAAACCTAAGCAGGCAGCAAAGAGGGTAATATTATCTAATAAAATGGCTGTCTCCAGGGAAAATTAAAAGTGCTTTGCAAATCTATGTACATCCTGTTGTAGGCAAAGGTGGGTAAGTAAATGAGGGTAATAACTTGGCTGCAATAAATCTGACAAGAGATCTAAAGAAGCTTCAGCCATCATCCCAGCCCAAATTGTTAAGCATCAGGAGAAGTGCTACCAGATTAAATATTTATGCCCTCATTTTTAGCCTCGTAGCTTTAAGACCATCTTTAGCAACCTGGTGCATTGGGTGGATCTAAATGTGGCAAAATAACACTGGGATATAATTAAAGCTTGTGTCAGTTGGAAATAAGGATCACAGAACTGAGGGAGCCTTTGAATAAGCTTGCACCCAATTGCATGCTCAAACTAATGGATATACTCTAGTGGTGGGATTCAAAAAATTTTTACTACTGGTTCTGAGGGTGTGGCTTGGTGGGTGTGGCAGGGGAATGATACTGTAAAATCTCCAGTCAGAGACTCGGGAAGCAGAGAATAGATCGGGGTGGGGCCAGTCAGAGGTGGTATTTTCTGGATCTCTGAACTACTCAAAATTTCCGCTACCGGTTCTCCAGAACTGGTCAGAACCTGCTGAATACCATCTCTGATATAGTTGTCCTACAAATATCCAAGGTATGAAAAAAAAGAAAAGATGCAGTGCAAACCCTCCATCTTTTCCAAGTGAGATCTTCCAGTATTGTAATTATGCTGCACCTTTCAAAAGTTGGAGCAAAGTTCATGGACTAGCAGTGATAAAGAAAGTGGCCCAGGAGATATTTCTGCTGGATCTCCAAATCATGGGCCCATCTATAGCTCCTGGTTGAAAGCAGCATTCCCACATATGCAGAGAAAAGTGGCATCTGCATATGCCCCCTTCTAAATATACATCCTAAACATAGAGAAGACGTCTTGAAAAATATGCTAAATTTTACATAGATATTATGGACAATAAAGATAGAAATTTACACATGCTCGATATTTATGTAGAATATATTCTTTGCAAGGGATACAATGAGAATCTCAGCAAAAACTAACCCTCTCTATTTCAAGATACCAGGCAAAAACATTTTTCACTCCCACTTGGAGTTCTAAGGAAGTGAAATTGATAAATTTTTTTTACAAAATATGAGTTCAGAGCACTTCCTAATGCATTGAATTCTACTTGAATAAAGATAAGTTGCAAGACTTTGAACCTGGTCACATTATTCAAATTTTCCTGGAAATGATTTGTTTTCTACTCCTTACTTCATGGATTGAAGTATGGCGAGAGCCATTTAATAATTCTACAGTACTTTTTTTTGGAGGGGGAGGTCAAGTACCTCCCCTTTTATATTGTCAGTTTCTTCACTTGTGGAGGAAGAGTAAAACTGGGAAACACAATAGGCTCCCCTTGGCAAAAGAAAAACTTCATTTTGGACCGTGTTGGACAATAGGTTATCCTTTCCTTATTAGTAAAATGTAAGTGATTAAGCTACTGCTGCCTATGCACTAATTTAAATGCAAAATAGTTCACATGACAAACTCCCTTTGTGACCTTGCATTTGAATGGTATATGTAATAAAAATGTTAATTTGCAAATATAATATTGTGGAATTAATGAATATTAATCTGAGGCCAAATATTAATCTGAGGCCAAATATTAAATAATTTGATGTAAAATGAGGTAAATCTATGTCACAAATGGTTTGCCCTGCTTAATAAATATTGACTATTTCCCTCAACATGGTTATTCTCCTTCTTATAAAATGAGTTCTCTTGTGAAAGACCAGAGAAGAGCATCACCTATGCTGAATAACTACTGGAACATTCAAACCTCCTCTTCCCGCCCTCCACAATTCTCTTTTTTGATACAGGCCATGAGTATGGGTCATAATTCCCATTGGATCAGATCAGAGGTGGTATTCAGCAGGTTCTGACCAGTTCTGGAGAACCAGTCATGGAAATTTTGAGTAGTTCAGAGAACCAGCAAATACCACCTCTGGCTGGAGATTTTACAGTATCCTTCCCCTGCCACGCCCACCAAGCTACACCCACAGAACCGGTAGTAAAAAAAATTGAATCCCACCACTGGGCTAAACCCTACTTCAGCCCCCCCCCCCCAAATTCCTGAAGGCTTTATTTGGTCATTCCCAAGAGAATGTATTAAGTCCAGTGAGGTTCTTGTAAATAGGCAGGCAGCAATAAAGAAATAACTCTGATCAGCTCATGGTGTTATTCTGATTACTTTCCACCTGACAGAATCTCTAGAATTGAGAAACAAGCTCACAGGACGGGGTGGTGGTGGACTTCTCTTATATTTATTGCCATATTCACTGAAACTGACTAACAGCATCTTTATCGTTATCAGGGAATGTTGAATACATCAAGGATATGGCTGAGTTTTAGCTATGACTAGACTATACCTGTTTTATCTTACTCAAAAGTATTACCTGACAGCTTTGATTGTTCAGCATCAGAAAAAAAAGTGATTGGGCCACTGAATATTATTGCAGCATTTGTTAAAGATCAGCCATGGTGATGCAGAGGTCAGAGTGCAGTAGTGCAGGCTACTTCTGCTGCCTGCTGGCTGCCTGCAACTTGGCAGTTCGAATCTCACCAGACTCAAGGTTGATTCAGCCTTCCATCCTTCTGAGGTGGGTAAAATGAGGACCCAAAATTGTTGGGGGCAATATGCTGACTCTGTAAACTGTTTAGAGAGGGCCGTAAAGCACTGTGAAGTGGTATGTAAGTCTAAGTGCTATTGCTAAAGATCCATTCCTTGAGGCTACCCATCATTTCAGAATCACTTGGTTTGAGAGCTGCCAATCTACCCCTAAATTTAGCAGAGCACTATGGGATTCTGAGAAGATGACTAGGAACTATAAAATAATTATAATAACAACATTTCAGTGACATGTTGAATGCAGTTTCTGCTTTGAGAGAAAGAGGCTTTCAATTGCCCAAGTCTTCCATATTCATATTTGAAATTGAGCAGAACGTAAATGGGCTATTTTAACTATTCCATTACCAGACCTCTTTCTGCTGTGCATTTGTAGCACTGACAGAATACTGAAAGCCAATCAGGCTGTGACCTACCCAGCCAAGATTGAGCAGAGATGTCATGGCTAATCAGTCATCAATTATTGCCCAATAACTGTGATCAAAACGAAACCTGGTCACTTCTGCAGCAAGCCACCACAGAAATAGGAGGAAGCCACTTGCAGGTGGCTCTGGATAGATGGCAGACTCCACTGCCAACCCCTCCCCCCTTGCTCTCTGCTCTCCACCCATCCATCTTTTTGATGCTCATATCAATGTATCCTCTTTGTGTTCTTTTGTCATTGTTTATTTTATTGTTCTATTATTTTACTTCTGTTTACACACCCTTCATTTTTCTTCCTTTTTATTATTGTAAGCTGCCTAGATAGCCCTACAGCGAGATCGGCAGTAAATAAATTTAACAAACAAACAAACCAGAGGTGGTATTCAGCAGGTTCTGACTAGTTCTGGAAAACCGGTAGCAGAAATGTTGAGTAGTTCACAATACCACCTCTGATGGCTCCGCCCCCATCTAGTCTCTGCCTCCCGAGTCCCAGTTGATTGGCTGGGTCTTCTTTTGTTGCCCTGCACAGGAGAACAGAGCTGGAAAGCAGGTTAGTGGGGTGGGGACAGAATGGAGATTTTACAGTATCCTTCCCCTGGAGTGGGGTGGGAATGGAGATTTTACAGTATCCTTCCCCTGCCATGCCCACCAAGCCAAGCCATGCCCACCAAGCCACACCCACAGAACTGGTAGTAAAAAATAATTAATCCAGCATTGAAACAAACCAACAGTAAGAAAATAAGTAAGTTAAACTTGGTTAACTGAATTGTTCTGGATAAGAATCTAAGCCCTCATCCAAAAGGGCTCAGTGACCCTACAAATGTTACAATTATCTTCTTTCAAAGGAAAAAAAATACAACCCTGCTCAGAAAAGTCTCTAATAATCTTAAAAATACACTCTGAAGATATATGGCCCCCTATGAAGCAAACATTTCATTACAACCAGAGTCAGGCTGTTAACCATTCAGAGCCACATGCACAATCTGGAAAAGACCATAATAGCAATGCTATGAAGAAAAGCTGAATTGAGACATATTACCATTATTACAAATTACTTGGAATGGGAGAAGAAGGTTCCAAGACTATTAAATGTTTTCTCAATGCCAAATTTAGTCTGACTTCTTACCCATCTTTAGCCATTCTCCATCTAAGATAAGTAGAGTATTATTCTTAAAATGAAAAAAAAAAAAATAGAGCAGGAAAAGTGAAGACATTTTCTTAGTTAGAATAATTTCAGGGGAAAAAATCTTTTAAACTTTGTGAAATCACCCACTTTTTTTAAATAAAGGGCTCAGAGGCCACCAGGCACTATTATAAACAATTAATAAGAAAGACAGCATCTTAGTGAGAGTTTTCTTTCACGTAATATGGTTGTTAACAATTAGGTACAATTTAGTAAAGACCATCACTGATATATATATATATATATATATATATATATATATATATATATATATATATATATATATATAAACATATATATATATATATATATATACACACATACACACACACATATATATATATATATATATATATATATATATATATATATATATATATATATATATATTCATATATATATATATATATTCAATCATTAAATGATACCAAGAAACAAGTCGCCAAATAGTTAGAGTGGCAGATTATAGAGGTTTCCATGGAAATTTGGATGAATTTGCTCTTTTGTTATTGGCTAATGCCAAATGAAGTGAAAAAACTAACTCTTTGGCAGTAAAAATATGACAGTAAATAAGTCACTCACAAATCTGTCAATCGTCTGCCCTTGCTCTTCTGTGCAGAATGATGATGGTGATTATATTGTTGTTGTTGTTGTTGATGACTTATATATATATTAGTCATTAGTAGGTTATAATCAAACTGAATTTACAGAACTGACAAATGACACATTTCAGAATCAATTTTCCAGGATTCATTTTTCTCAAATGCTGGTTGGAAGAGAGGGCCCATACTGGCAAAACATATCACTAAGATTGTGATCTAAGGCATTTAACTGTACAAAATGGCACAAGCACACACGTGTACATACTTTGCATAGTTAGCAAGAGTACATTTCAGGTTTTTTTCTGGGATTTTAAAAAGGGATTTTTGTTGTTTGTTATTTGGTCAGTTTTGGTTACCTGCTGCATTGACAAAAGGTGGTTCTGCAGAATGTTATTCTGTCCTTTGCACTTGAAATGCTTTTCATCTAGGTGTGTACAAAGATAACTGTGTTTTTTTTATATTGTTCTCCCAAGGGAAGTCAATCCATTCAACTTGAAGCAGACAAGAGTATTAGAAAGGGCAGACCTGTAAGAGATGCAGAGGCATATTTCCACATCAGAAGTAAATGAGGCAAAGACAGGGCTTGACTACACATGTTTCTGCAAATACATCCCTTCCATTAGGCATGTTGAAAAGACGGCAAGTGGAATCCATTCAGATATTTTCGGGAACGAAAGCCCAGGTCTGAAAATAAACACCAATGCCCTTTTCTCTCTCATTCCCTCCATGAAGACGGTTCGCTGGAAAGTTCTAAGGCCTCTCAAAATCTACAAGGTGCCTCAGAAGTGACAGAAGCCTCAAATAAATCCCTTTCTTGAGAGGTACAAAGGCTGACAGAAGAACAAAGTTCTTGCCAAGACCATCAATAAGTTCCTTTCTCCTCAGCAGCAGGAGAAATAAAAAAAAATCTTGTCTAAAAGCCAAAGATGCCAGCTCTGATTTGAACCAGGGCTCCCCGCGGCTTAAGGCATTGCCTGAGCTTCCCTGGTGTAAATTGCTGTCAAACATTGGGCCATACAAGTTACTGGAGAATTGGAGATAAGCCCCTTTTGTTGTTGCCATAGCAA
This sequence comes from Notechis scutatus, assembly GCF_049901735.1. Taxonomy (NCBI): domain Eukaryota; kingdom Metazoa; phylum Chordata; class Lepidosauria; order Squamata; family Elapidae; genus Notechis; species Notechis scutatus. The sequence goes on along the minus strand of NC_142009.1, from coordinate 206,501,108 downwards.
GAACAACTCTAGAAAATAACTGCAATAATTAATACATTGGTGACTACTGCACAGCTTTAAAGTTTGTCCTGAATGAAAGGACAAGGATGTTTCAGCCAGCGTCTAAAGCTGACAGGAAAATTAATTGTGACCAAAGCTTATTTTGGTTCTTTTTTCCGTATATGTGAAGAGAGGCATAATTTACATTCTTTTTTCATCTGACATAATTCTCCTTGCTCTGGTTCACCCAGCCTATTATCTAGGTTTATAACATTATGTGTCCTGAGGGTGTGTTTGGAAGAGAACTGAGTGGTGAATTGGATGTAGTTTTCTTCATTACTTTGGGTTTGTGCTCTCACAGCTTCTGATGAATATTTCCAGGCTGCTTTTTGAAGGTCACATACTATTGTTAGCCTTCCATTCATTAACCACAATTAGCCAACCTTGTTCACTGCAAGAGACCTGCTCAACCCATTTTACCACCCAAATGAATATTGTCTCGCTCTATCTGCACAGTTCTTGAATCTTTGGATTCTTTCTTCTTTGTACACTCATAACATCCTGATGGTCTTTGTTAAGTTTGAGGCATGGGTTAATGAACGGAGACCAGACTGTAAACCGTGAACTTCAGCTCTTTATTCAACAAGCATAACAGAGACAAAAAAACCCCGGCTAGCAGTCACTCTTTTATAGAGTAAGCTGCTCCCGGATAACCAATGGATAGTGTTTGAACCTTGGCGCGGCCCGCCAACAGCCAGTCAGATTGCTCGGAATGAACCAATCACAACTTGCCACTATATGGGCCAATAGGACGTGCAGGATTACGATCCTGCTAGGCAAATGAATCTTTATTAATTACATTTCTTTCGTTCACAACACCCCTCCCCCCTGGGTTTCGTTTGACGGCTGTGGTGATGTAATCACGCAGGTATGCAGGTCGTTTTACCTGTCTATTTGATTTTCGCTGTTCCACCGGTTTTTGTTTAAAGTTCGGTTCCGGTGGAACGCAAGGCTCGTCTTCGCCCGGGGTTGATAAATAAATAAATAAAGATCAGGTAAGAGCCCAGGTGGGTGGGTGGACAAAAACATCAGCAGACATAGAACCGGTTCTATGTCTACTGCTTTTCAGAGCTACCGGTTCTACAGAGGTGGACAGAACAAGTAGAAATCCACGCCTGATAAAAAGCAAGAATATAAAAGTAGCAAACAGAAATATTAATAATAAAATCCTTAAAAATGGAAATGCAACTCATAGTTGAAAGACATACAAATGCCCCCCTCATCAAGAGGTCTACAATTCCATGGAAGCGTCAAATCTCTTCACATAACCAGGTCTTCAGGCCTTTCAGACGATCAAAAGAAGCAGGGCTAATTTATTTTTGGGTGGAAGAATATTCTATAAGGCAGGCACAACAGTAGGGAAGATATGTCTCCTGGGACTGACCAAATTTAGAATCATAGCCCAAGGCACCCATAGCATGATTTTCTTCAGAGATCCAATGGGATAGGATGGTGTCAGCAGGGGATGGTGGTCCCTGAAATAGCCTGGTTCTGTCCATGAAGAGCTTTAAAAGTTAAAACCAACATCAAGCAAACAATGCAGCTCACAAGACAGGGATCTAATATGTATTGTCCTAGGAGCACACATATCTACCCACACCACTGCCCTCTGTACAAAGTGAAGCCCCATATAGAACACATTGTAATAGTCCAGTCAGGGTGAATGACTGTAAGCAGGGCCTGCCAATCCAGAAACAGGTGCAACTGTCTCATAAGATGAACCCATGCAAAGTCCCTCCTAGCCACCATTGCCACATACTCCTTAATCAGAATCATGAATCTTGAACGACCACCCAAAATATTCATGACTGTTTTGAAGACTTTTACTGGCAAAAAAATAGGTGATTCTGTCAAAGTTCTCACAGAGCATAGATTTGGTAATTCTTGAGCCTCAGTTGTCAAACAATAGATCCTAGATATATTCTTGGTCGATTGAAGCAGCTCTGGGCTATGAAATTGGAGTTTGAAAAGTGGAAGTCCATGGTGCCCTCTGACCTTGGTTGTTTACCTGCAGACATTTCATTACCCAGTGCAGAAACTGATGATATCACCTAGTTGGATCCCACAGTTCAGGCCCTGAGCTACATATATTCTTTGCTATTAGAGATTCAAATGTAGAAAAATGGTGGAGGAAAAATCTGAATTAAGATAACTGAAACACATTGGGGTTTCTCATTAGGGCAATTTGGTCTATTGGTTAAGGCGCCCAGGCTAGAAAGGTGGAGAACGTAAATCTTGCCTTAGCCACAAAAGCTAGATGGATGACTTTGGGCCAATCCTTCTCTCTCTCAGTCCAACACACTTCACAGGTTTATTTTTGTGGGCAAAATAGGAGGAGGAAGGTGTGTTGGATATGATCACCAATCTTGGGTTATTTGTAAAAATAAGAAAGGTGGGATAGAAATAAATAAATGAAATTGTATTTCTTTCCATGCATTACATTGATGGGTTGTCCCCACGGGTGGGATTCAAATTTTGCAACAACTGGTTCTGTGGGCATGGCTTAATTTGTGGGCGTGGCTTGGTGGTCATGTGACTGGGTGTGCGTAGCTTGATGGTAACATGACTAGGTGGGTGTGGCTTGGTGGTCATGTGACAGGATGGGCATGGCTTGGTGGCCACATGACTGGCACACCAAATACAAGTGATCCTCTCTTAATGGTTGGTTGCTTAGCAAGTGTTCTAATTTATGACTGATCTCCCCAGAGCTACTTGACCTGTTTTTGGAGTTTTCATACACACACACACACACACACACACACACACACACACACACACCCTGCTATTCTTTGATTCTGTAAGGATCTCCTGCTGGAGCAGGTGGTTGGACTAGATGACCTCTGAGATCCCTTGCAGGCCAGCCCTACATTGCTGTGCTGCTTCAAAGTCTTCTGAAGCCAGGGTTTGTGTCTTTCCTTCCTCTCTTTTTTTTCTCTCCCTCCCTCCCTCCTTTCATGTATTTATATATCTATTCATATATCTCATTCACTTTCTCTTCTTTCTTTCTTTCTTTCTTTCTTTCTTTCTTTCTTTCTTTCTTTCTTTCTTTCTTTCTTTCTTTCTTTCTTTCTTTCCCTCTTTCCCTTCTCTCTCTTTCTCTCTTTCTCTCTCTCTTTCTGTCTCCCCTCTCTCTTTCTCTTGCCCCCTCTTCCCCCTCTTTCTTTCTTTCTCTCTCTCTCTCTCCCTCTTTCCCCCTCTCTCTTTCTCTCTCCCCTCCTCTCTCCCTCTTTTCTCTCTCTCTCTTTCTGTCCCTTCCCTTCCTCCTTCCCTCTCCTTCTAAAACTAGGAAGCCCACCTGAAACACACACATACACACACACATGGGATGGGATTCTACCAGTTTGGCCCAGTTCTATTGTACTCTGCCTATCAGAGAATAAGCCTGCAGGCAGGGATGTGCATTTTAATCTTTGTGCAGGGTCTTCAAAAAAACATACATGCAATCAACAAAAACAAATGAGACAGCTTAGAAGCAAGAGGATGCTCAGAGCAACCCCAGTTCTACAGTATCATAGAATAAGAACAGCCCAGAAGAAAGGCAATAGTAGGAAAGGAAGGAAGGAAGGAAGGAAGGAAGGAAGGAAGGAAGGAAGGAAGGAAGGAAGGAAGGAAGGAAGGAAGGAAGGAAGGAAGGAAGGAAGGAAGGAAGGAACCACCCTACTGGGGGCTGCAGAATCATGCAGCCTTTAATGTTTCAGATTGGTGACCCTTCCTAGACCCAACTGGTGCTTCTTATTGTATCTACAGTACATAAGTTTCAGTCCCAAAGATGTTCCTTCTCCCCAGGAACCCAACCTTCAATTCTGGATGAATACTTCTGTACCCTTTCACTCTTTGTTCCTCAACATCCTTCTTACATTGGATCACAAGATCAGAACTAAGAACACCAGTTGCAGTTATGTAGATGTAAAAGAGACTGGAGACTTTACAGCCTTCAAACCCCAATCCAAGATTGCAGGCAAAACAGGAGCCTCAGGCTCAATATTTTTATCCCCTGACACTCACAGCCAGATATTCTTTCTCTTCATTTGTGTCTCTGTATGTGGCATTGTTGCAGAGAACTTACACAAAACAAATTTTACAAGAATAATAACATCTTTAGGAATGATCCTTTCTTCAAAAACCAGACATTAGGAACTGTGAATGGAGAAACTTTATTATTTACCTAGACTCTATATAACCTCAAGAATTCACCTGAAGGTAATAATCAGGCAACCCAAGACTGACAAATCAAAGTTAATGACTTCCATGAATGCACACAAAAAACATTTCAGAAATGTAACACTCAACGTTCCATGGTCTTAACAAAAATGAATTTGTAGCACAGAAGGGAAAATTCCAAATTTACAGATATTGTGAACAAAAGTTTCCTAATGCAACCAGGATCGGATGCTTGTATGCTGACTTTCTACATGACCCCATTATTCCTTCCTTCTCTGTCACTCTGGGGGCAGCCAACCAGGGGTGGGATTCTCTTTCCCTCCCTTTCTTTTTCTCCTTTCCTCTCTTTCCCCTTCTCTCTTTCTCTCTCCTCCCCTTTCCCTCTCTTCTCTCTTTCACTCTTTCACTCTCACACACAAACACACATACACACACCTGGTCTGGGACGAACAGCTCCAGTCAGCAGCGGGTGGCGGGAAATGGAAGAAAGGGGCGAGGAGGGGGTGACATGCAACTGCAATGGGACCGTGAGCACCTGCCACCCCAGCCATCACCACTCCACTGGGAGATATCTTTTGGAGGGCTGGGGCAGCGGGTGCTCATGCTTAAAGCGGCAGGCTTTAAAGTGGCAGGCAGGCATGACGGGACTTTGCAACGGGACTGCTTTAAGTGTGAGCACCCTCTGCCCCAGCCCTTCGAAAGCATCTCCCAATGGAGCAGTTACAGCTGGGTTGGGGGGTGCTCAAGGTCCCATTGCAAGGTCCCATCACGCTTAAAGCGGCAGGCTTTAAAGCGGCTGGAACTGGTAGAATCCCACCCCTGGTTGCCTCAATCAACCAGAGCAGGATATCATATATTCTATTCCAGCTAGAGTATGAACATTTTTGTATAGCTGTTTTGCCATTTTTTTTTCCTGGATAAAACTTTTCACTTGTTATCTGATGTGGACTCTTCATTTCAGACTCTTAATATTTTCACAGTTCGAATTCCTTTTAGCTAATTGAACTTAAGCATGAGGACAGAGACCCTGGGCATGCAATTCACTTTGTATTCGACCTTTTCTAATGAAAATGGTCAGAGGGGGAAATAATTTCTGACCTTTTTTTCTAAGCTACCATTTTAAAATACGTGGTGGCATTTCATCCCCAGGAAGTGTTTAAGAGAACTGTTTATTTGGATTTATTTCAATCAGAATTCAGACTTTTATCTGGTACTAAAACAAATATGGTCCCCTTGGATGATGATCTACACTCAGAAGTTGACAGCGGTGGATAGGCATTCCATTGATTCTGCTGAACTTTTTAATGGCTTTGGACATTAACACATGTTATTCTTCTGAGTCATTTGGGAAGCCTGGGAGGCCCCATTGTAACCTTAGAAATATCTAGAGTGATGATGGTAGAAGACTAAATATGGCATCACTCAGTTACTTGTGTAGATTTGACCCAACACTGTGTCAATAAACAGAGACCTTTGATCACATCATCAGTCTACATGGGGTTGTGTTTGAAGATCACTTGGAAATCCCATGGCAAAAGGCAGTGATTAAGTTGTTAGCAAGTAAGAGCCATTGTTTTTCTATTTTTGTTGCTTTATAGTTGCTGCATTGGCTACTAATAGGTTTCATTGTCCAAGTAAAAGTTCAAGTTTTTTTAAAAAAACTTTTAAAATCCTCTATGTCTTTGATCTTCACATATCTCTCATCAGTTCTGCTGTTCAGTTCTTCCAATGGGAATATGCTTTGATTCCTGTTCCTCTAAGACAGGGGCCTGCAACCTTAAACACTCAAAGAGACATTTGGACCCATTTCCCACAGAAAACACCGGGACCCAGTAATTTAACAACCGGTGTGAATGGGTGGGCGTGGCCAACTTGACATCGCTCACTCGTAGTCACCTCCTGCTCTGGAATATGGAGCGAGTCTCCATCCCCCGCACCTCCTCAGGCCAGGCGAAGAATGACGGGGAGGGGAGAGGTGAGGCGAGGCCAGCCAGGGGTGGGATCAGCCGACAAGGAGCTGCAGCAGAGGGCCAAAAGAGCCACATGTGGCTCCAGAGCCGCAGGTTGCAGACCCCTGCTCTAAGAGAAACGTAAGCTTGAAGGAAATCCAAATTCGTGTTATGTCATACCTTGCTTCTAGAGGTTTCCTTGGCACTTGTTTTACCGGCCTTTGTTAAGGCTATCAAACTGCTTTGGGGGAGATGATTGGATTGACTAATCAGTAGTAATTTTTTTTCTCTCTCTCTTGGTTATACAACATTGTCTGTTGCTTTTTATTTCTTTGATGGTATGTATTGTTATGTACCTGATAGCATGAATTTGTTTTCTTTTATGACTGTTGTAAACCACTCATAACCTTGGAATTTGAAAGACATGCACACATGGGACACATACACACACAGAGAGAGAGAGACACAGAGAGAAAATTATTAAAAGAGATCCTCATGGAGTTGCATACGTGGTGTCATTGGTATATAGATAGCATTCAGTTATATACAGTGTCTTACTTTCTGCCTCATTTCTTGTGGCTCTGGAAGTCCTGAATTGAACTCTGGAATAGTAACATTCAGTTGAGATACTCTGGTGTCAGACTGACTCAGCTATGGTTATATAATCAACTCTGAATAGAATTGCATTCACTCTAAAGGATGTGATGTGCAAATAGGGAATGTTTGAGGCTAAGATGATGCAAATGCGACATGGGGGGGGGGGCTTTTTGAATGTGAACTGCTGCACTGACTGCAACCATTTCTGGAACTTGCTGATCTTGCCAAAGTGTTCTATTCTCTCATTACTCTAATCATAATTGTACCCTGAGCTTCAGACCTCTATTATTGATCCAAAATGTGACAATTAGAGTTGTAGCAGGCTCTAAAAGATCACCACAATGAAGAGACCCTTCTTCCAAATCCATTGGTAGTCACTTGGATTCTGAATGAAATCGAACGTGATGATTATTCACTTTAAAAAAAAAAAATTAAACAGCTTGGGATCAAACCATCTAGCCCAACTTCCCATTTTAATATGAATCTAAACAGCCTGTAAGCTACTTCTGCTTCACATTTAATGTAACGATGGCCTCTGAAAGTCTATCTTTATCATCACAGAGTTTTGATTAGGTGCAAGTTGTTGTCTTATCATTTCATCTTTGTCTTATCAATTCATTTTTCTGAACAGTAATACTTCTGATCGATACAGGGCACCCATGTTTTGGTTGCTAGTTTCACCTTGTGTAGTTAGCAATCAGCAAATGCAGTTATTTCAACACTGAACAATTGATGTCTGCTTATACTACAAATCATCCTATAGAATTTTTTTTCTGCAGCTAACTTTAATTACTGAACTGTTACAAGTTAATTCTTTACTAAACATTTCTCCATCCTAGTCACAGAATGAAGACTGAGTCAAAGAAAATGCAGTCCACTTAGTAACTGATTAACATACCCACCCACACACCCAACCAGTTCAAAACAGGTTAATTTTTAAACTTTGTACATACTAGTAGTCCTGCTTTTGAAATTGATTAAATTTAGCTCTATTTCGGATTTTGCTCCTTGTGTGGCTTTTCTTAAAGAACACGTTCCTTCAGTAAATGATTTAGGTAATCAGCTTGTATTCCATTGTTCTCCAAGCATATGGATTTTTTCCTCTTTCAAAGCCTGTATTTCTATTGTCTGTGAAAAATTTCAAAGCTCTCTAAGGAATTGAATACAGGTTTTGTAATTATAACAGTTTCTAGCTTAGTACCTGTACATCTGCTATACTCTGTGGGGAATAAAATTAAAGCAAAAAAAAAAAAAAATTAGTATCAATTCCATCTGGATAAAAAAAAAATGTGACAGGATTTCCATTTTCTATTTTTCCAGGCCACCTAGGTTTGATTATTTTTAGAATGATATAGATTGCTATTAAGCATTTGTGGGCTGCAACTGAAAAACAAACAGACAAAACACATGGTGCTTATTTGACTATATAACCCAACAGCAATTGTGCTATGCTCAGTTTGTTTCTTTTTCCCATGGACCTTAAAGCATGCATGATATGAAAAGTTAGAACACTCTGTTTTTATAGAGGACTTAGTGAATAACAACAACAACAACAACAACAACAACAACAACAACAACAACGTAACAGTTGTCAATAAGAAAGACAAAAAAGTCTGGATAGTGGATGTGGCAGTGCCTGGAAACTGCAGAATAGAAGAGAAAGAACTGGAGAAAATAACAAAATACAAAAACCTACAAATAGAAATAAAATAACTATGGAAAAGGCAAGGGTAGTACCAATAGTAATAGGTGCCTTGGGTGCAGTCCCAAAACAACTGGAGCACCACTTGAACACCATAGGCATTGACAAATTTGCCATCAGTCAATTGCAGAAGGCAGCTTTCCTTGGAACAGCTTCCATCCTGCGGCGATATCTGTAACACCATCAAACATCCAGATTTGCCTATCCCAGGTCCTTGGTAAAAACTCGATAAGTAGACAAAAAATGCCAAACCCAGTCTGAACATCTGGCTGACCGTGCAATGAATAATAATAATTATAATAGACCAAAAACCATAACAATATGGCATAAACCAGCTGTGGTGGTCCAGATAGTAATCAGCACAGTGAAAGCCCTTCCAAAAACTCATAGACGGCACTTAGAAGATCTGTGAAGTGACATAATTTCAAGTTGTCAATTACAAAAGACTAGATTGCTTGGATCCATAAATATGTTATACCAATTCTAGGTTATGTGGAAAAACTTGATGTGTATGAAGGCCGACACTAGCTAAAGAACTGGCAACTATGATTTCACATACTGTGTATATAACAAAAATAAATTAAATGTATATGCCACCTGATCCCCAATGCCATTGGAGCAACTTATGCTCAATACAGCAATCCAAATCAAAGCATCCCCAATTGATGGTTTTCCAGCCTCTCCTCAAAAACTTTCGGGAAAATATTTGTTTTTATCTCACCTTTATTATTTATTTTTATTAGCAACTCAAGGCAGCAAATTTATCTAATACATTTTCTTCCTCCTAATTTAAAAATGTAAAAAATGCTACCAGTTCGGCTGAACCGATAGTAAAAAAAAAATGCTACCGTTTTAGCCGAACCGGTATTTTTGAGAATCAGTTGGGTGACAATCAGCTGTGCCGCATGACTTTGATTAACTAGAAAGCAGGAAATTGTCAGATTTCTTGCTTTCTAGCTAATCTAAATTGCATGGCACAGCTGATTCCCCCTCACTTCAAAATGCTTCTTTTTTCAGCGCCCAGGAGGCTTCCCTGAGGCCCACTAGGCCCAAAATGGGGCACAGGGGATGGTGCTTGGCCCCCAGGCCCCATTTTTGCTCCCAAGAGGCTTCCCTGAGACCCACTAGGCCCAAAATGGGGCACAGAGGATGGTGCTTGGCCCCCAGGCCCCAGTTTTGCTCCCAGGAGGCTTCCTTGAGGCCCACTAGGCCAAAATGGGGCACAGGGGATGGTGCGTGGCCCCCAGGCCCCAGTTTTGCTCCCAGGAGGCTTCCCTGAGGCCCACTAGGCCAAAAAGGGGGCACGGAGGGTGCTGCGAAAGAAAAAAAGAATGAGAGGCTTCCAGTTTCGCGCGGCTTCGGTGGCAGCAGGAATTCGCGACTGTCCACGATTCCTGCTGCGCTTGCCGCCAAGGTGCCCCTGATCCAAATGGGTCAGGGGGATATGGCTGCCCTGTAGAGGCAGCCAAAGAGAGAGGGGAGCCGGACAGGGGGTTGGGGGTGTCGCAGACCCCCTCATCCAGAAAAACCCTTTTTCCCAAGGTGGTGGAGCGGCGGTCAGTAATGGCCGCCATGAAGAAGCCGGCAGCCGGGTAAGATTGTGCTGGAGGAAGCAGGAAAAGTGAAAGTGCTGTCTGAGCTGGGTCAATCAACAACTTTTAAACACCCTGGAAACTGAATCGTTTGAATTGCTGGAAGATACATTGTATCCCTAAGAAGATTGGAAAGCGGCGGAGAAAGCTGTCAAGGGGAAAAAAACCCTTTTTTTCCCCTTAACTCTCCCACCCCATAGAAACAGCAGATGAAGATTTGGAAAATTTATCTGAGCACTCAAGGTAAATTATTTTGAAAGTTAAATCCAAGGGATAAAGGATTCCTGGACATTGGATTTAATAACTTAAGAAATCGGAAAACCCTTATTGGAGGTATGGATTTCTGAATACTTAAAAGAAAATTGTTGTTGTAAGTGGGAAGGGAAAGGAAAAAAAATTGGAGCAGAAGTTGAAAAAGGAGGAGATTGCCTAGAACTTTAAAGAAAGATATATTGTAATTGGATCTCTTTGATTAAACAGTAACCCCAGAAAGAGAAATAAAAGAAAGAACTTTGGTAACTTTGGAATTCTTTGCAATTATTTTTGATTAAAAATACTTGGGTGGTTGTTTTGGAAAAAGTTTTTCTCTTCACGATGGCATCGCTTGTGGATGAACTAAAAATTGAATATAAAAAATATAAAAAAGAAAAACAAGATGGAAAAGATACTTTGGGCACTCTATTTCAATTTTTAGAAATGGCGGTATGCACTTATGAAAAGTTGACTACGCAGCAGGACGACTGGGACAAAGAAGAAGAAGAAGCCATCTTTGATGAACAATGGGTTCTTTTCGGGGAGGAGGAGAAAGAGGAAAAGAAAAAGGGGATTTTAAGGTTTGAAAAATCAACCAAAAAAGAGAAAAAGGAGATGAAAGGTGGATACAAGGTTAGAAAACAACAGAAAAGGAGTAAGAAAAGGGAGGAGAAGAGACAAAGGGGTAAAAAGGGCAAGGAGAAGAATAAGCAAGAGAGAAAGGAGGGGATGAGAAGCCTTAATGGTGGGAAGCAAGACTTAAAGAAACAAAGCTTATTTAGAGACAATGGGTAATTCTAATTGAAAAAGGGATTCTGGAAGGTACATAAGATTGTGTTTTTATATGTGTATTCAGAGTAAAATGTTTAAGATATAAATGAGTATTAATATATATGATTAACTTTTTAATGATATGGATAGTGGTTATATATGATTTTATTTAGTTATTGTTATGTTCTTACTCCTTTCATAAAATTTATTGTGTAACTTTAGAATGTACTAAACAGAATCCCAATATAAATTAAGTGTTATATTAAGTAATTTTAAGTTAGTGGAATGAGTCAAAGGCGTCACTCCAATCAGTGTACAGGAGAAGTATATTAAAAGAGAAAAGATGAATGGATAGATGGAAACAGGACAGACAAAGAATGATAAGTATTATGAACTGAATTGAGATAAGATAAATAAAACAAAATTAAGAAAGATAAAAGAGGGAAGAAGCTATATAGAAAATTGAAAATGGTAATAAGATATGGAATGATATATAAAGTAAATATGATTTTTGAACTTGTGTCTGTGTGAAGAGTTTTTAGCCCGGGATCAAACAGCCTTCAGAAAAGATGTTTTAGGTTTGTTTTTTATGTTTTATGTTTTGTATGTTTGTGTATTGTTTATGAAAGGCAATAAAACTTTAATTAGCAAGAAATATAATTTGGATAACAGAATGAAAAGGAGAAGTTGGGATAAGATACGAAGTTGAATAGATAACGTAAATATCTATATTACAATTTGGAACTATTTTGTATGTTCTATTGGTTTTCTTGGAAAGGATTTTTTATGTTATTATGCCTTGATTGTTTGTGTATTGTTTTTGTAAAACTAATAAAATTTGTTGGGAAAAAAGAAAAGAAAAAAAGAATGAGAAAGAAAGAGGGAGGGATGGGAGAATGAAAGGGAGGAAGGGGAGAAAGAAAGAGAAAGAAAAAAGAGAAAGAAAGAAAGAAAGAAAGAAAGAAAGAAAGAAAGAAAGAAAGAAAGAAAGAAAGAAAGAAAGAAAGAAAGAAAGAAAGAAAGAAAGAGAGGAGGGAAAAAGTACAGGAAGGAAGGACCACAAACTTTGGCACTCGATGCACTTCAGAGGAGGCTTTGAAACAGCACAACAATCCAGGGCTGGAATGTATCTGGAGATCATCTAGTCCAACCCCTGCTCCAGAAAGTGAGTTTTTGTCTTTTTAGCCCCCAGTCACCTGACCACATAGCCACGCCCACCCAGTCACGCCCACCAAGCCACGCTCACCAAGCCATGCCCACAGAACCGGTAGTAAAAAAAATTGAATCCTACCATTGCAGCTGACTTTCATCACTGAGGTGGGACTAGAACTCACACTCTCCTGGTTTCCAACCTAATGCCTTAATCGCTAGACTGTTAGACATTTAAGCACTTTTTAAAAAAAAGTTAAGCATTTCCAGCAAAAGGGAGTTCCACTGTCAAACTGCCTTTTTTCCTAACATCCAGTTGCAGGATTATACCTCCTCCTGTAACTTATGTCTTGCACTAACAATAAAGATCCAATTTTGGCTTTCTTCATGATATCCTTTCAGTTATTGGGAGAGAACTGTCACAGTTCTTCTAACTCTTTTATTCTCAAGGCTAAATATTCCCATTTTCTTCAATCTCACTTCACAGGTCTTTGTTTCTAATTCTCTGATCATCCTTTTTTGTTCTTTGCTGCCATACATATGTTCCAATTTGTTTGAAAAGTGTGGATATTCAGGAATACAGAGAGGCAGATCAAACCTCTTTGCAGAAATGAAGAGTTGATCTATCTCTTAAATTGCCAATTTTGTGCAGTAATTTGTCTTATGTGCACTGGCCAGGAATATGGGTTTTTGCAAGAAAGTGATATTGAGTTGTGCAGAGGCAAATATTAGCCATGTGTGCTGTCTGTACTACGAGGGGGGGGGGAATAATTGTTTATCTATAACTGGGAACTAGTTTTTCCATGTCTGCAAAGCTCAGCCATTAGAAAGCTAAGCTTGAATTCTACTTTATGCTTCTTTGCATTGTGTTGTGACTTTGGCCTTTGGAGGAAAAAGAAGAATGCAGATTGTGGCGTTCGGGAAAGACTGAGCTGAAGTCTTCACTCCGGTCCGTGTTTCTAGCGGGAACATGGACCGTTCCTATTGGCTGATGCCGTTTGACAGCGGGCTATAAAAGGGTGCTGTCAAACGGCATCAGCTGTTGTCCGCCAGCTGGCTGCCTTGTTAGCGTGGCAGCCGCAGCAACCCTTTATTGTTTACAATAAAATAAAAGCTGAAGTTCGCTCCGTGTTCGCCTCAGGTTATTCCGCCATTCCACAACACTGGCGACGAGGATGGGATTCATATAAGAGGCAACCGGGCAAAGAATTGCTGAGCAAAGTCACTACAAAAAGAGCCGGAGTCACTACAAAAAGAGCCGAAGTCACTACCGAGCTGTATGTCACTTTAAGAGTTTACTGTCCTTATTCGCGAGCGCGAATTTCAACTTTCCTCGGAAGATCCAGCACCATTTAGTCGAGATGACTTTGAACACTGCATTCCCGCCTTTCAGACTGACAGCAGAAACATGGGAATCCTACAGAAACCGATTTGACTGTTTCCTAGATGCCATAGACCTCGCTGACATTTCCGACCATAGGAAAAAGTCCTACTTTTTAAGTTTTTGCGGAGCCACAGTGTTTGACACTGCTACGGCATTATTGGCTCCATGTTCAATTAAGACTGTTCCATGGGAAGAATTGCAGGAAATTCTTTCCAACCACTATTCCCCTAAGCCAACCTGAATTGCCAGGCGTCATGCTTTTAGGAGACGGATTCAGGCTGAGGGAGAGACTATTAGTGGGTACATGGCTGCCCTACGAACAGCTGCCTTGTACTGTGGGTTTAGAGACTATCTGGAGGATATGTTATTAGACCAACTATCTGTGGAGTCAGGGATTTAAGGCTACAAAGGCGTCTATTAGCTAAAGGGGATTTAACCCTTAAATTAGCAATTGAAGAGTCTCAAGCTGCTGAACTATCAGCACTTTCAGCAGCAGAAATTCAGGGAAATCCAATTAGCCAGAACAGCTCAGCCATCCATTACGATGAAGCCTCCACAGAAGAAGGCTGTGAAGAGGCTAATGATGTAAATTGCCTCAGGCAGCAAAAAACCAGTCAAAGGGAGAACAGGCCAATCCCCAATCAACCTCCACGCCTCAGCCCATTTGTCTAAGCTGTGGGGGAACCCACCTCAGGGCATCCTGCAAGTTCAGGAATGCCATTTGTCTAAAATGCCAAAGGAAGGGTCATTTAGCCAGGATCTGTCAAGCAGGAAAGACTTTTGCCCAAAAGCCTCAGACAACTCAACATTTCCAAAAACAAGTTGAAGACTGTTTTACCTGCTATCAAGCCAAGCTGCCTAACAAAGGCTCTAACAAAATCAGTGTTTTTGTTTCTATAGAAGGAAAACCTTGCAGGATGGAGGTTGATACAGGCTCAGCATTGTCCATCATCTCATGGAGCACCTTGAAACAACTACTTCCCAGAATGGCTAAGAAGAAGCTTTACGGCTGCCAGTTAATCCTACGTGGCTACCAAGGCAGAACCATCCCAGTCATCGGAAAAGGCAAGGTTTTTGTACAATTTCAAAATTTCAAAGGTCACTTGCCTTTAGTGGTAGTGGATGGTGCCCTACCTAGCCTGTTGGGGTTAGACTAGTTCCCTGCCCTTGGCCTCTGTATAAGCAGAATCCACTCTATTACAAATGCTGAAGTGGGCATCTTGTTTAATGACTATGCTGATGTGTTCAGTGAGGGGCTGGGCTATTATTCAGGAACCCCAATATCTTTCAACTTGGACCCTCTAGCAGTACCAATCCATTTAAAGCCTTGCAGGGTACCTTTTGCAATCCACCTCAAATTAGACATGGAGCTTGACAAATTAATTAAACAGGGTGTATTAGAGCCTGTGGACTTCGCAAAATGGGAAACCCCAATAGTGACACCCCTAAAAAAAAAGATGGTAGCGTAAGAATCTGTGCAGATTACAAGACGTCATTGAATAAGTATTTACAAATCAGTGCTTATCCAGTCCCTGTTATCCTGCACCAACTAATGCTGTGTTCCTGATCAATGATCTCAATCTTCCTAGCACCACCCTTGATATTGCTGCCCACTCTGCCAGGGACAAGGTAATCGCCCAAGTCCTTGACTGGGTGGGAAGGGGGTGGCCTGCAATTCCTTATGCCCCCGAATTCGTGCCTTTCAAAACTCACCAGCAAGAACTGTCTTCCTTGCAAGGCTGTTTACTTTGGGAACTAGGGTAGTGGTCCCTTCCAAGGTGCAAGCCTCAGTTTTAAAGGTCATGAAGGGCATCCCGGCATTGTCAGAATGAAAGCCCTAGCTCGTAGTTATGTATGGTGGCCGGACATGGATGCTCAGATTACAAGCTGGGTGAATGCTTGTCAGCCATGCCAAGTTACCAGACCTGCTTCACCCACATCCACTCCAGGCAGGTGGGAAGATTCTGGGACCCCTTGGTCTCGAATGCATATAGATCTGGCTGGCCCCTTTCATGGGCGAACATTCCTGGTGATGGTTGATTCTTTTTCTAAGTGGGTAGAGCTGACCTTGATGACCACCACAACTTCAGAAGCCATCACTAAGGCTCTATCGAGGATATTTGCTACCCATGGCCTCCCTGACACCATCGTGTTTGATAACGGCCCCCAGTTTACTTCCTGTGAGTTTGAGGTCTTCCTAGCTAACCTGGGAGTCAGGCATGCACTTACAGCTCCTTTCCATCCTGCCAGTAATGGCCTGGCTGAAAGAGCAATCAGGCTGCTAAGGAGGTCCTGGAAAGGCTTGGGCCCATAGATTGGCACTCTAGGCTTGCTAAGTATCTCCTAACCCAGCACACGACTCCCTGTGCCACCACTAATAGGTCCCTGGCTGAACTTCTCATGGGTAGATGTCTAAGGACTACTTTAGACAGACTCCATCCCTATTATGCCCCAGTGACGCCCCTAGGATCAAATAGCCAGGCAAGGGAGTTTGCTGAAAATGACCAGGTCTATGCCCGGAATTATGCGGAACAACCTTTGTGGATGCCTGGGCGGATTGTGGCGGTAACCGGTCCTAAGTCTTACAGGGTCCAACTGCAAGACGGGCGCATTTGGCGCTGCCATATCGATCAACTTAGAAGGCGTTGGAATTCATCTGCAGATGGCCCTCAAGACGTTCCCGCGACAGAAAAACTGCAGGCACCCGAAGAAACTTCCCGCGAATCTGACAGGAATGCAAGCCTACCTGAGCAGTCATCTGTCCCTCACCCAGAGACGCCTGAAGCCGAGATGCCAGCTTAATCAGCACCAGAAGTTGCCCAACAAGCAGAAAAGTTCCTTCCAGCAGCAGCTCCGTCAGAACCTAGAAGATCTGGCCGCCTATGCAAGTGCCCGAGTTATCTGAAGGAGTACGCATGCTCTGTTCTGGGGGAAAGGAATGTGGTGTTTGGGAAAGACTAAGCTGAAGTCTTCACTCCGGTCCGTGTTTCCATGGACCGTTCCTATTGGCTGATGCCGTTTGACAGCCGGCTATAAAAGGGAGCTGTCAAACGGCATCAGCTGTTGTCCGCCAGCTGGCTGCCTTGTTAGCGCGGCAGCCGTGGCAACACTTTATTGTTTACAATAAAGTAAAAGCTGAAGTTTGCTCCGTGTTCGCCTCAGGTTATTCCGCCGCTCCACAACACAGATTATAAAAACATTTTCTTAAACATAGTTCAGTGCTCTTTGTGTGACAATATTCTTCTGCATTTCCTTATAATCCATTTATCTTGCCATTGTAAAAATCCCTGATTCACACTGGCTAAATTTCCTTTAATGTTGACTTCCAATACAAATTAGCATTTGCCCTTTGTATTTTGCAAATTTATTATTTTCCATGTTGTGTTGTTGGCTCTGCACTCTTCCAGTTATTGTGTGTAGCAATGAACAATGTTAAAAGAAGCAAGAGCGTTGAGTTCCTAAATCAGTGTTAGGTGGTGTTTTGGAAGTAGCAAAATGTTTGGAGACAAATTCAAGATTATATACAAATTAACCTTTTCAAATGATTTCAAAGATAAATCCATGAATATAGCCTGTGACAATAAGCCCAGAGAGGTGATATTCCACAAATATAACACATAAAGAATGTGACAAATTGCCATAATGTTAGTGATGGAAGCATCTTTGCACCTTGAGTGAAATTAGCAATGCTTCGACTGAACACACAAAATGTGTGATTTTATCAAGGTTTTAATTGCAAAGGGCACAGGCAGATAGCAAACAGCAAACTGTTGTCTACATTGTATTAAATGTGTCAAGGAAAAAAAGGAGATTTGTGTGTTTATGTGTTTCTTTCAAAAAGGAATGTCAAACAAGGGTATGAAAGTGATGTCTGCTTTAAGTTGGATTCTGAAAATTGCAGTAAATTGTTTTTATTTATTAGGTAGGTGCATCTAAAGGATAACACCGTTGTCCTCCATCTTTCTTTCCAAGAATGAGATAAATCACATATATCACTTCTAAAATTTTACTGATGGCCCTGAGAGCTGATAGTGATAGGTGTCAGTCATGTCAGGAGACAATAGCTACTCAGTTATTTTAAAAAAAATGAAATGGAACTTATTCTTAGTCTTGCCAGACTCTATAGAATTGGTGTTAGATGTTTATAAATAACATCTAGGATGCAATCCCAAAGTGAGTGCCAGATTTCATGCTATCATGCCTCTTTTGAAGAACCATGCTACATCATTTGAAGTCTAGACCACAACAGCTAAGTGTTCATCCTAAATGGTCTACATTTTGCTCTGTTTCTTGGTGTCATGAACAAACAAGATCAAAAGCCTTAAAAGGTTTGCTTGTATTAATAATGTTGGCAGTATTCATTTATTCTGCTGGGATACTCTATTTGGTCTCTACAAGAACTAAGTGTATCTGCCATTTCAATTGTTATATCTGTAATATGGGCTCAAAATTTTTACTGCTTTGCAGATATCTTCTGTTCTTCAGAGAGGCAGTGAAATTCTTATTCTGAACCAAGGAGTCCCTGTGGATTTTACTCTGCTAGTCATTGCTGACTATAGGAAGTGGTGCTCATTTCCTATTCAAGGCCATTGAGCCAATGCTGTCTGAAGATATTTCTGCAGTCACGTGACTAGCATGATGTCACAGAGTGTTATTATCTTCCCACCAAAGTGGTACCTATTTATCTATTTACATTTGCATGCTTTCAAATTACTAGGGTGCAGAAGCTGGAGTGAGGATGGGAGCTTACCTTGCCACGTGGTGCTTGGGTCTCAAACTTGGGGCTGCTACCTTTCCAGGTGACAAGCCCAACGTCTTAATCACTGAGCCACTGCTTCACTCATTCTGAACCTAGAATAAGTCTTAAATTGGAGGAGAGAAAAGTATTATGTTGTTATGTTATATTTATCAACAAAGAACCAAGAAGAATCAAGTTAGATCTGGAGGAGTGGGTGCAATAACGGAGACGAGGCATCGATAGTGACTCAACTCAACTCAACTCTTTAATAGTGACTTCAGAACAGAACAACAACCAGGGCAGCAGCAGCTCTTTTATAGAGCTGGCTGCTGTCACAACAACCAATGAAGTTGAATTAACCGCTCTAAAGCGTCCAATCAGAGACGGCCCGCTGTCAGCCAATCAGGTCAGCCCGAGGCGGCCAATCACGATTCGCTTATCCGCGGGCCAATCAGAAGTGCAGGGTTGTGAGCCTGCTGCTGAAGTAAAGCTAGTATGGTTATTGGTGAATGAGTTTGTTTAGTTCGTAACAAATCACATATTTGATTTGTGCAAATTTTCCTGGCTAAATCTTAAAGTCTTTATAAAACCTTTGTTTGCAAAACTCAATTAACCAGATGGCCCTCATCTATCTTATTCACACATTGCACTGAGCTAGTGCAATGTGGTTTGCTGGATTGTGGCTTAGCAATCATTATGGTTTGTTTAACAATGATTGAAGCAGGGCATTAGGGCCTGTTCTAAGAACTGTGCTTAGATAAACCATAACTGTAACTGAAATTTGAATCCAAATTATATTTATTTTACGTTCCTGCCTTTTAAAAAAAAGTTAATTATGTTCCTACTTACAATAAATGTCTTTGAGGACTTCCATTCTTACTTTCATACCTTAATCTAGTTCTCCCAGCAAAAAAAAAAAAAATTTTTTTTTCTGCATCTGTAAAATACAGGTACTGTTTGAGATTCTGTTAACTTCTACATTAGCAAACAAGAGAGCATGGGCTATTAGAAACTTAATTGTTTTTCAAAATATCTTCAGATAGTCTCTGCTATCAACACAGGATCAAGAATTGTAATCTATTATTAGTTATTTGTGAGGTTCAAGCACCCCCCTTTCACACAGATTATGACCCTTCACCTTGCATGCTTTTTCGTCATGATTTTGGAAGCTCTAAATGAATTAACCTGTGCATCATATTGTTTTTTATTCTTATTTTTTTGGTTCAGGTAGAGGGTCTGTGCTCAGCATTTCTTATGCCCTACAACTCTTCCAACTTTTTTTTCCATCTGCAGCATGGGTGGCTTTGCTGAACTCTGCAAATATTTCTTTTTTGTTAATGAATACTTATTTTTCACCGAGTTCCTACAGCAAATATTCTCATGTGTTTGCTTGTTTTCCCTTCTGCTCAATGCATCCCTTTTCTTCATAACCAGCAGCTTGCATAGCTGCTAGCCTTTTGATCTATAGTGGAAATTTTCCCCACTGATGACTCTTTTGATTTACCTCAGCAATAGTGCGTCAAAGTTTTATCTACTGTAGTTTTAAGTTCTCCTGTTTTCTGTTTTTCAAAAGAATCATTTCATTCGGCTCTAGTTGATTTGGGATCCTTCTACCACCACCACTCCTATCTCTCATGTGAGTCTGTCTGTCAGATTTTATTCATTTGGAGAGATTCGTTCACTTTGATTTTAAAATTGCTTTGGAATTAAGTAGCTCCACTCTTCTGAAGAGTGATTTACATAGTCTGCTTCAAGAAGATATTCAAATGGTAATTCTACCATTTAAAAAAACGTTTCAAGTTTAAATTGTCTGACAATTTGAGATTTTATCCCTTTAATTCATTTTAATATCACTATCATCCATTTTATCATTCCTATCCTTTGCTTGCATCAAAACTAAAGGATTATGCAAGAAACTCAGGCAAACAATTTGTGTTACATGCGGGCACACACAGAATAATTCATTTTTGTTAATTTTCACAAAATCTATTTTCATATATGTTGTGAATCTTAATACATTATATGTTACAATGATATTTGCACAGCATTTATTAAAATTATTGGCATTCTAGGGATTAGATAGCTTAGAGCAGGGGTGTCAAACTCAATTTCATTGAGGGTTGCATCAGGGTTGTGTTTGATCTTGGGGGGGGAGGCATGGCCAGGGGGCATGGCCAGGGGCATGACCAGCTCAACATCACTCATCAAGGCTCCATTTTTGACCACGACAGCCTCCTGTAGCCCTCTGCCAGTGAAAATGGAGCATGCAGCCTCCCCAGACCTCCGTTTTCATTGGCAGAGGGCTGCAGGAGGCCATTGCAGCCAAAAAAAGAGCCTGGTGTCCCTGCACAGTGTCCCTGAGCTCCATTTTTACTGACAGAGGCACTACAGGCCAGTCCTTTGCTGTTTCCAGGGTGGCCCTGCAAGCCAGATGTAAGCACCCCACAGGCCCAATCTGGTCCCTGGGCCTTTAGTTTGACATCCCTGGCTTAGAGAATTAGAAATAAAGAAAATATATTCTATCAGTATTAATTACAATTTAGGGTATCAAAATTGTATTGAAATATATGGATAAGTAGAATAAATAGTCTGTTGGAAAATTATTTATTGCAAGAGGCCAAACAAGATTTATTAACTTTAAGAACTGCTCCAAAACTGTTTGAGATATATTCTTATAGTGTCTCAAAAGGACCATTTTGGATAAGAATATTTGTAGCTCTAAGTTGAACTGTGGCATCCTTGGTGCTCTCTGAGCTTGCAGATATTTCATTACCCTGCCAAATAACATCATTTTTGGTAGAAGAAAGTGGGGTTTGCTTGGTGTTTATATACTAGGACTTGCCCTGTCAGTGTTTGCTGGTTCCTTGATTAGTCTGTTGTTTCCTGTTTGACTGTTTGTCTGAGTTGATAGTTCCTCAATTGTGGTATTGTTTACTGCTTGACTGTAATCTAATATTCATGTTGGTGTTAATCTTTGCTTATCTGAGTGTTGATTGCTTGCAAGGTTGCAGTGTGGTCTTTTTGTCTCCTTTTTAACTTTTTGATTGTTTCTTTTGAATGGTATGTAGCGGTGGTGGGATTCAATTTTGTTAGTACTGGTTCTATGGGTGTGGTTTGGTGGGCATGGCAGGGGAAGGATACTGTAAAAATCTGGTATGTAGATGTTGTTTATCTTTATCGGCCTATTTGATGGCTGATTTGAATTCATCAGGAATTCTCTAGCATTTTTGAATTTAGCTTGGTCTAGGATACTATAATATTATCATTTATTCTTCCAGAATAAAGACATCTTCATATACTTGCCCACTTAACACCTTGCCTAATCAGAAGGCCTCTCTTCCTGATGTTGAACTTTTACATATTATGTGATATAATAATTATATTACACATTAAAAATAGCTTTGTGATAACTTGAAAATGTCCTTTTTTAGACCCTAATTAGGCTGATATCCTGGGAATTAGTGAAGACCAGAGAATATTGTTAATCAAAACATGTGTATTTTATATGTAAGGTAAAAATTAGTAGACCAAAGTAATAGAAAATAAAAACTGCCCAAAATAAACAAAACAAAACATTTCAACCACTCGATCTTAGAAAAGAAAAAAAATGAACACTGATAATAGTCTAACACAAGTACATAAAACTGTTGTTATACACTCCTCAATCGTCTGCAATCATTTTTGTGTAAGTATATACAGTGTCTATAGGTATAAACCATATATATGATTTAAATCCACTTAGGGAACATATGCAAAGGAGCTGGAACAATCTGGTGTTGATAACTACAGATACCTTGCTAGACAAATACTACCTGCCCAGGTGCAAAAGCGAAAAAATTAAAATACATTATATAAATAGCAAGCAAGTGTCAAGTATTTAAGGGCAAAGGAAGATATCTCACATGAAAATGAATGTTTGGAATATTATTAATCCCCCAGATTGTGTGATGAATGTGTTTGTGTGTGTGTGTGAGTGAGGGGGGGGGAGAGGGAGAGAGGGAGAGAGAGAGAGAGAGAGAGAGAGAGAGAGAGAGAGAGAGGGAGGGAGGGGGAGACAGAAAGGGAGAGGAAGAAAGAGGTGGGGGGAGAGAGGGGGAGAGAGATGTACACATCTGCTTGTTGATTTGCTATTTCCAGAGGGCTTTAATCATGAACTCGTTCTGGAAACGGGTTTGATTATTGAACTTGATACACAGAAAGTGAGAGACAGAGTACTGCTTTCAGGCATGACACTGTTGTTCTATTTTGTTGCTTATGAGAAATAGTTCAATGGCAGTAACAACAAAATGAGGAAACATTCTACCTTCTGTGTGGGATAATAGCTACATGTGTCCCTTTAAATGTCAACCTTTGAGGCAAAAAGGCTCAGAATCTTCCAATAGCACCCCTTCTTGAATTGTCTTCCGAAGTATGGCTTTAGCTAAACCCTGTATGCTCTAAAACAGGGGTGTCCAAACTTTCACCTTCCCTGGGCCACATTAGAAGATGAAAATTTGGTTTGGGCCGCACATATAATAAATTATTATAAAATAATTATATTATAAAATTATATAATAAATTATACATTATTTTTATTATTTATTATTAATTATTTATTAAAAATATTTATTTTTTATTAATTTTCCGGCCAAATTTTGCAGAGTGGGGGGGGGAGGGGGGGAAGAACGCTTGCCCGCCTCGCACCTAACTCTCCTCCTGCAAATGGCCCGGCTGGATGCGGCAGGACTGGAAGGCGAGGACCGGGAGGCTCGGTGCAGCAGAGCAGCGGCGGCGGCAGCGGGGGCAGAAGCGGCGGCGGCGGGGGCAGAAGCGGCGGCAGGGGCAGAAGCGGTGGCAGCGGCAGGGGGGCAGAAGCGGCGGCGGCGGGGGGGCAGAAGCAGCAAAGGCGGCGCCCGCCTTTTCTGTTGCTGCTTGGCGTGGCGCTCGCCTCGCCCCGCCTCGCGCCTGCCTCTCCTCCTCCTCCTCGCTGGCTCTTGCCAGAAGGTTGGGGTGGGCACTGGGCCGCATTACGAAGCGACCTGGGCCGCATGCGGCCCGCGGGCCGCGGGTTGGACAAGCCTGCTCTAAAACATTAGACCATGATGTTAGCATCCTTGATTGTTATTTGATTTGGGGAAAAAACATTGCCCCACATATCTACTAGGAAGATGCAACAGAATTTCATGACACGTTCAGAAAAGCATTGCCACTGTCAAACAAAGAATATTGTCAGTATATGAACTAAAAGAGGAGTCCTTTGCACAGACCAAACTTGTATCTCTCCAATTTAGTGAGAGATGAAATAATGGAGCTGAACTGCAAGCCTAACCAAGTTAAAACCTTCAGCAAAATACTACATTTTGTGTTCTACTGGGTAAATTGCTGTTTATCTCTCCCATCAGCACAATGCTGCATCTTGTGTATCCTGAGTAAATTTCTATTTATCTCTCCCATAAGCAAAAAGCAAAACTTTTATTGAGCTCCCAAGCTGCCATGTTGTCTGAAAGCAACAAAAAGGAATTGAGGAGAGAAAAGAATACAGACAGCTGTCATGTACCATATTTGATCATTATTCTAGTTATTATGCTCTCCAGGACTACTAACAACATTGTATCTAGACCCTTCCATGTGTAAGGCACATGCTCTTACAGTTAATTATGAATTGTGGTTTTCTCCTTCTTATCCAAGTCTGGGTGCTGCTAGTTTTCATCAGATCCTGAAAGATGATGGAAAAATGGAACCTTGGGTTTTCTTTATTTTCATAATAATAAACAATTAAAGCTGAGATTGAATAAGATAACTCTTTCAAACATTGCAGCCAGTGTGAGTGGTTTGTGAACCAAGGTTCATAATCAGAGGTGATATTCAGCAGGTTCTGACCAGTTCTGGAGAACCTGCAGTGGAAATTTTGAGTAGTTCGGAAAACTGGCAAATATCACCTCTGACTGGCCCCATCCCCATTTATTCTCTGCCTCCCAATCCCAGCTGATCGGCTGGGTCTTCTTTTGTTGCTTTGCACAGAAGAACAGAGCTGGAAAGCAGGTTAGTGGGGTAGGGAGGGAATGGGGATTTTGTGGTAACCTTCCCCTGCGATGCCCACCAAGCCACACCATGCCCACCAAGCCACGCCCACACAACCGGTAGTAACAAATTTTGAATCCCACCTCTGTCATTAATGTTGTAATGTTCTTTCACTATTTAACATGCTCAAACAGCAAGTAAACTTATAAAGAAGCTAATCTGGTATTATGTGCATAGATGCTATATACTAGTGAAAAGCATCTATTTATTTGATAGTTTTTAGACATTATCAGGAAAGGTCTACACCAAGGGTCTTCAAACTTGGCAAGTTTAAGACTTATGGACTTCAACTCACAGAATTCCTGAGCTAACATGACTGGAGGAGGAATTATGGGAGTTGAAATCCACAAGTCTTAAAGCTGTCAAGTTTGAAGACCCCTGGTCTACACTTTATAACCCTAATAGAAACAACTTACAGCTTTCTTTCCCTCATTTTATAATTTATTAATTGCTTCTCTGTCTCTGTTTAATCTGAAAAATCTTTCATTCCGAATGTTTCTAACCTTATTTATGCACTGAGTGTATAGATCTTTTCCTGAGAGCAGTGAATAAACTTTTCCTTCTCCAAGGCACTTTAAGAAACCTGGTTCCAGTTTATACAGAAACTGTCATGTGAAGATACCACACAGCAAATATTCCTGCTTACCCACAGACACAAGCTCTTTGGAAATCTTTCCACCCCAACTGGTAGGGCAGAGGATGCTAAATGTTCCTCATGTGATGAGACCTCAATGCAAAAGTATCACTAAGTAGTTTTTTTTTTTTATTTCATCAATCACTTTTCTTGAGAATGAATTTTCTATAATATATTTGAAACTCCAGTTGTAACACTGGGACTTAATTGGAGCACTTCATTGCAGATTTATTCATTGCAGAAACATTAGAGATTTGACTACCCTTCTTTACAAAAGTGGACAAGATGATGCATCATCTGATGTCTTACTGATGATTCAAAAAAAATCACCTCTGAAAAATATAGAATATTGTGCCTCATGTTTAGATCATCTAACTCAGTTTCATTTACATAGAGGGAAAAGGACTCTACTGAAATTCATACAGGAATATTTTGAATCCTCCACAAGACCAGAAATTGAAGTGGACCTTTAAGATTCTGGTCTTTTATTGTCTCTTCAGTAATTTTTTTGATGTGAAATGACCTAGTGTAACACATGTGCCCCACAATCTTTAATGTATTGTAGACATTTCAGTTTGATTTAAATCCTGGGCAAGAAACAAAGTGCAAAGAAAGCTTAAATTCCAGTGTCTTCTTCAAGAAGGGCTTGTTTATGTGAAAGAGCATTGCTAATTAATCCACATCTTCTACAATGGTTTATGAGGACAGCTAAAATGAGGAAGAGCTCTTGAGAAGAAAAGCTCCAGTTATTGAAGCCAAGAGGACATGTGGGAACTTTACAAAACAAACCAAAATAAAGGACTTCAGGATGTATTTGAAGGTCATTTTTCAACTCCAGAATGATGGATTGATTTAATCAAATGGATATAGCTGCCGATTTTAACAGAAGTGATTCTGGGAGGCATACAACAATCAATATTATAATAGATTAGCTCTAATGATATTTATTTCTTGTAATGCTAGAATAGACCGCCAAAAGTGCTGACTATCTGGGTGGTTGGGCTCTGTAGCATTATTCATGATTGGATCATATTGTATATAGTTACAATTGCAAGAGGAGGCCCTCTTTAAGCAAAATCGGTATTTTTGGGGAGGGAAAAATCCTTCCAGTCTTTCTAAACCTGAAGTTCTCCAAGGGTGTTGAGATATAAACTTCCAGATTTCTTTGTGGCTTCAATGGCTGAAAAGTATGAGAATTGTAGTTCTAATTCTTCTTAAGCAGGGGTGTCAAACTCAAGGCCTGCGGGCTGGATCTGGCTCATGGGGTGCTTAAATCTGGCCTGCAGGGCCACCCTGGAAATAGCAAAGGACTACCCTGCAAGTCTCTGCCAGCAAAAACGGGCTCCCAAGTTCTATTTTTGCTGGCAGAGGATTGTAGGAAGCTGTCCCAACCAAAAATGGAGCTTGGGAATCTGTTTTCACTTGCAGAGTGCTTGGGCCATAGGCGCCCCGACACGAGTGATGTCAAGCTGGCCACGCTCACACTCACCCTGGCCCCCCGAGATCAAATGCAACCCTGACGTGGCCCTCAATGAAATCAAGTTTGACACCGCTGTTCTTGAGGGTTGGAGAACTTTGTCTCATACTTTATTGTGAAGATCCTCCAATGAGATCACCTCAAGGTCTTAGCTGCTCTATGCTCCATTACTTGAAATGTTATTTAGACATTGGACATAGGTTTCAACTGTGAAATGCAAGGTTTCTTGCATATTAAGATCTGCCCATGACATATGCTTTTGCTATTAAAAGAAAAATATGATTTATGCTTCTTTATGTGTGTGAGAGTGAGAGAGTGAGTGTGTATGTCTATGCGAGAAAGAATGACTTTATTCATCTTTTCATGTTTATTTGACTTTTTAAAATTCCATTATTTTATTGAAGACAGCTGCATAGAAATTATTTTAAATCAGTCAATCAATTATTCAGTCAAGTAGTATATATATACATTTAGATGCTCCCAGAACCTGCATGATGCAAACTCCTATCCATCAGGCAAATTGTTTCTGATTCCATGAAATCTTGGGAATGGTATTTAAGGATGTGGCTTAGAAAATTAGATGATATAATTAAACCCAACAGCATATTTTTCCTGTATCCAAAAGGGACGGTCTTAGTTTACAGCCCTTCTAGTTTATCACATCTTTTATATGAATGATACAAAATTGTGAGCAGTTTTTAAATACATTCTGCATCCTCCTGCAGGGTGCTGGGTTGGCTCTTTTCATTTGAAATGCAGAGTAGCTGGGAGTTAGAATCAGGAAAGCTGAGAATTGAAAACCGAACAGCTATTGAATAGTGGTGTCCTAGAATGACAATGAGCCAAGGACAAGCTGAGCTGGAAGCAGACCTTACAGCTCTGGGGGCAAAGAAAATCTCAGCCCAGCTGTGCAGGAAATGGTAGAGCTTCCTTGGCAAACCTGAGGATATTTGCTAGCTGAGCCACGTAAAGACACACAAATCTGCTTCCCCAGGTTCTGCTGTGTCATGAGAATGCCCCTTGCACATCTATAGCTTTGGTGTCTGTGCCCTTTAAACAAGGTAAGATGAATCCTGTCCATTACTATTTAGTTTTAAAGTCCTTGCTACAAAAATATCCCCACTTCCCTTGAGCTCTGGCTTTAGTTCAGCCATCCATTTGCACCATGAGTGAAGAGCATAAGGAAGGGAAGCGACCTTTTTCTCCCCCAAATGCTGTTTTTGGCTTTAGTCCTTTGGATTCCTTTCCTTAGCCAACAAATCTAAAGGACACTTCAGTTTTTAACTCTTTTTTTAAAAATCTGAACAATTTGCATGCGACTGCTTTACTAGTTACACTTTCAGATTAAGCACATTCATCTTAAAAGAAACATCTAGTCTTAAGTCAGTTAATAAATTGGGTGAAATGCTAGTTTGATTAAAACTGGTCTATTATAAATACCTCAGATGTGAGCTATATCCATTTTTTTCATTGGCTCTTTTATTCAAGATTTAATGGCTTCCAATTATCCAATTAATTTCTTTCTCTCCCCCCACCCCAGCTGTATGTCTCTCTCTTTCAATCTCTCCTTAGCTTAAATACTTGTCTTGTTGCTCTCAAAGAAACTTTCTCAGCTTCCATTCTTCTTTCACTGCACATCACAAGGGATGCTTCCTTGACAACAGAGACAGAAAAATAACATCTTGGCCCCTTCTTTTACTGCTGGAGGATGCACAAGTGGAACAGTCTCATTGCATCGTTTTAATTCATGTCACAAATAAGCCCTGTGCTAATTCTGCATTTGTTGCTTCCTTTTTTGTGTTAAGAGGAACAGGAAAGCTATACTGTTGTCATTCAAAAACACACATTTCACACATTTTTGAGATGGAAAAATGGCTATCTTGCTTGACATAAACCATACCAACCAAATCCAGTGCATCTGGACCCAGACTTCTGCAGATTAATAGCAAATGTCATTCACACCATTGATGTCATAATGAGGAACACTTGAAGAACACCAGCTTAGTGGGCTCTGAAATGAGGTGACCTGATCTTTACACCCTTCTCAGATTGATGTGCTGATCAGAACACAATGACATAATGATCTGTGAAGTTTTTGCAGACAGGGAGAGAGCAAGGGAAACTTTTGAGGAAAAAAAAGTATGGTACATATATTTTGAGAATTATGCTATTTGACAGAAACTAGACTTAAAATATCATTCAAACATATTTTTGAAGAAACAGATTCACAGATTAATGTGGAAAACAAAAGCAGCAGAGATGAGTAGAAATGTCACACAACAAACAAGGACTGAATCCTTTCTTGGTTCTTGTAATAACATTAGACTTATATACTGGGGTGTATGAGGTGTTCAGGGAGGAGTAGCACTTCTGGTGTAGGGACATGTCATGTCCTTTTAGGGCAGCTCATCCACCTTTGGTCCACCACTGTCACTCAGCTCTCACCTGTGGTTCCTAGTAGCTGCAGCATGCTCAGTGGCCACACCCCGGGCATCAGCTTCAACAGGCTGGCCAAACCAGGTTGAGGGTAGCCATCGGGTCATTGACATAGATAGAGCCATCGGGTCATTGACATAGATAGAGACTTGTCTATCCTGAGCATGTGAAGACAGATTACAGCTATGAATTTACGTCTTTAAATACAGGTCTCTGAAGAATAAAAATTGTAATGCTATGTTGATAGTGATTATGCAAATGATGTAAAAACCAGAAAGTCCAATTCTGGGATTGTGATATTGTTTGGAGGGGCTTTAATTGGTTAGACGTTCAGAAAGCAGAAAACTGTCACCATTTCTACTGTGGAGGCAGAATTTATTGCTTTGTCTGAACTCTGTTCAAGGATAATTTGGTGTTGTGGCTCCGATTCCCGAGCCTGTGCTGTTAGAGAAAGAGGACTTGGAAGATGAGGAGGAGGAACTGGGAATGCCTTCCTCCCCAGGACCTTCCTCTCTGGCAATGCCTTCCTCCCTGATAATGCCTCAGGTTTCATCAGACAACCGAGAGAAACAGCCTGAGATTAATCAGGAGGAATGCATATCGGAGCAGCCCCTGACAGGGAGACAAGAGGAAGAATGTTGGCTTGATCCTAAGCAGCGTCATAGGGAGAAACGTAGCAGCAACGTAGGAGGTGTGGGAGGGTCAGAGTAATTGAGCCACACCCCACAGGGGATAAAAGTGGGTGTGTTGTCGGCTGGAACTTTGTATGGGACAAAGTTTGATCTTACTTCAGGTTTTTCTTTGTGAATGATTTTTGTGGTCTGCCTTGTAATTTTCTGTAAGTAGCTTTTTACTTGTTATCAGTTCGGACTTGGTAGGGAGAGCGTGTTGGAATGCCAAGGACATTATCAGTTCCAAATAATTAACTCTGTGAAGTCCAAGCCAGCTTGCCTGCCTGTGTTTGTGTGAGTTTGTACTCTTTCATCTTTTGAGAAAGAAGAAAGGTGGGACAGAACAATTTGGTATGTATAACTGTTACAGGATTTAAATATAAAGGTAACTGAATCTGTATTAGTCTATGAGGATAATGCTGCCTGCATAAAAACGGCAAGAGGTGATAGAGTAAAAAATAGAAGCAAGCATGTGGACATTAAATATTGTAATGTAAGAGAAGCCATCAAAGATAAATTGATTAGCTTGCTTCACTGTGCATCAGAAGACAATTTGGCCGACATAATGACCAAGCCATTGGGTGAAGTACACCATGGGAAAAATATGAAGTTAATTGGATGTATGTCTATTCCAGTTATGAAAGGAGGAATGTCAGAGTATATTCATGAACTGGAATAGAGCTTAGTAACAAGGTCAGCCAATGAGAGCTGAGTTGAGGGCTGAAACTTAAAGAGAGAATCTGAGTGTGGTTTATCTCTGTTCTGTGCTCAGCTCAACAGTGAAAGAGAAACTAACTTGCTTGCTTGCTGAAGATTAGAGCTCTACTCTGAACCTGTAACAACCTCAAACTCTGTTTGAGTTTGCTCCATGTTGGAGAAATTTACAATTGGTATTGTAAAATTTACTTAATATGTTTATAAAGACATTAAATGAAGCATCAGCCATCTGTGTTTATTTTTCTGGTGCTGAATTTATGCTGCAAAAACTCTGAACAGTAATGTGAGTAATTAGAACTTCATTTAAGGTCTGGCAGAAAGTAGGCATACCAACACAATTTGCAAAATAAGAACAGAAAGTATGGCAAAGAAAAGATAGGGACAAATTAAAATAAAATAGATAACACAGAAAAAAATAAAATCCATAGATAGCAAACAAAAGACATGGTTAATCCATCATTTTTTTCTTAAAAAAAAAAAAAAACAACCTAATGCATATGGCCAAAGAAGAATAAACATAAGGCCATGAGGTGTTTTATAAGAAAGGTTCTAAACTGTTAATCTCATCAATCTCTTCTTAACAGAAATAGCAATTGCATAAAACTTGGCTACCTTCCTGGATATTTTAGGAACCATAGCAGCCAAGAGAAATTAAGTTTTCTCTTATCAACCATCCATAATAATTTAATCATAAAAGAGCTATCAATCTGTAGGCACACCTCCTTAGAAAGAAAGAAAAAATCTAGCTACCAGACTCAGTAATACCCATTTGATCAGGGCATATTCTGACCATATATTTTGTCCTTGATTAGTTTCAGAAGTTAAACCTTGGTAAGAAAGCAGCCATTTGAAGTGACAGACTCGGGATGTTCATGAGGTAGTTCATTGGAACAAATGGTCTACGGATGGAGAGTCCTCCAAAGGAGGAATACATCACCCCATCCCTACCAAGGTCAGTGTCACAGATTTGCTGTTTCAGTTCTGTATTAGTTCCTTCCTTCCCTCTAGAGATTATATAATGTTCTGAAAAACCCTGCTATCAGAGGTCTAGATCAATGCTCTTTCTTCAGGTTGAGGGGCAAGTTTCAGTGGTGGTATTCTACTGGTTTGCTGAGCCAGTAGCGGCGATGAGCAGTGGAGACCAAACTGGTTCTCTCTGCCGCTCTGCTGTTGAGCCCACCCGCCTGCCCAAGCACCCATACTCACCTTTATCCTCTGCTTTTGAAGTGCAGCTGCTTTGTGCGGCACAGCAGAGTGCTGCGTGGCAGCTGCTGAAGTGACCAGGAGAGTGCAGGCTTGCAAGAGGTAAGTTCAGGGGTGGGATTCTACTGGTTCGCACCTATTCGCTAGAACCGGTTGTTAACATTCCAAGCAGTTCGGAGAACCAGTTGTTAGAAGAAATTACTGGCCTAATCCTGTAAGGAAGTCAGGAAGGAAACATTCTGGTGTTGCTTACAGAAACTGCCTCTCCGTTAAGCCTTATTACATTCTTGGCAGGACTAGACTTCCTGTCTCTGGAACTTCTCTGGGATTTTTTTCCCCTCCTTTGCTGGTACTTTGCTTGTGTGGAGAGACCATTCAAAGTTACAATGGCACTGAAAAAAATTGACTTCTGACTATTTTTCACACTTACGACTGTTGCAGCATCCCCACAGTCATGAGAGGCCAGGCGAGGAGATGCGTGCCTCAATGTGAGTGATGTTGAATTGGCCATGCCCAGCCAATAACATGACCACCAAGCCACGCCCACCACCTAAGCCATTCCCACAGAACCAGTTATTAAAAATTTGAATCCCACCCCTGGGTGAGTTGGAATGCCTCTGTGCCTGCACAAAGTGCGCGTTTGGCACACGCACACACACAAAGTGTGTGCACACATGCAAAGCGCACCCACCAAGCCACGCCCACCGAACCAGTGGTAAAACTTTTTGAATCTCACCACTGACGAGTTTGGTCTAGTGGTTAAAGCACCAGACTAAAAAAAAAGGGAGACTGGGAGTTTTTGTCCTGCTTTAGACATGAAAGCCAGCTGGGTAACCTTGGGCCAGTCACTCTCTCTCAGCCCAACTCACCTCACAGGGTTGTTTTCATGGGGAAAATAAGAGGAACAAGTTGTGCTGGATTTGTTTACCACTTTGAGTTATTTGAAAAAAGTAATAGAGATACAAATAAATCAATAACAATTATCGAGATTCAATGAAACCTATCCATAGTGTTCAAGATCAGCAACAATGTACATGTTAGCCTTATCTGCAAATACTGTATATGATTGTCCCTAGGCTGTACAGTATATGTATATGTTTTACAGTGATGCTAAGCAGGCCCTGTTGGGGCATGAGCAAATTATGTTTCAGTTTGATCTGATGGTTAAGGTTCTGGCATAGTAACCAGGAGACTGCTCCTAGGGTCTAGTTCTAGTCCTGCCTTAGGCATGAAAGTCAGCTGGGTGATTTTGGGCCAGTTTCAGGGGTGGGCTTCCGGGAGTTTGCAGAGGTTCGGGAGAGTCCCTAGCTAAGATCCCATGCAGTTCAGAGAACCCCCAAATCCCACTTCTGGTTGGCCATACCTTCCCTTCCCAGGAGTCCACCCCCCCTTGGCCCGTTTTGGATGCAGGCAAGGGCAGGGTTGCATGGAGGCTTGGGAAGGTTGAAAAACAGACCTCCTCGACATTTGGGAAGGCCAGAAATGGGCCCATTTCTAGCTTCCAGAGAGCCTCCAGAGCCCGAGGAGGGCATTTTCGCCCTCCTGGAGGAAAGCCTCCAGAGCCTGGGGAGGGCAAAAATGCTCCCCTGCCATGGTGCAGGAAGCCAAGTAGACTTCCGGTTTGAAGTCTCTTCAGCGACAGACAGAAATCCGTGATTGTGTGCAGTTTCGGTCTGGGCTCGCCGCTGGAGCGTCCCGAGCTGGCTGGTTTCGGGCCTAAGCCACCCCGTAGAGGTGGTGAAGAGGGGGGAGACCATCAGCAGGGTCGAGGAGAGCCGCATCTCTCCTCCTCAGTTGGCCATTACTCCCTTTCCCAAAGGCGGTTGCAGCGGTGGTCAGAAATGGCCACCACAAAGAAGAACTCGACCGGAAAAGAATGTGCAGGAGGAAGATAAGAAGTGAAAGTTTTGGCTGACCGGGTTAAATTGTAAAAGCAACAACTAAGGTACCCTGGAATTTAAACTTACAAAAAATAACATCACTCACAAAGAAGAGTCGGAAGCAGCGAAGGAAAGTGAAAAGGGAAAGGTTTGGCTTTTTTCTTCTTCTCTCTCCTTCCCTATACTGACAACTAAGAGACTTAAATAAGAAATCGGAAAAATCTGCTTTGACATCAATAGGCAATTAAGCTGAAAATAAAACAAAATGCCAAAGGGATAATAAAGATTTCTGGACATTAAAAACTTTTTTTTTCATAAGCAGGAAGGGAGAGAAAAAGAATAAGGGCAGGATCTGGAAGAGGGAGGAGACTGCCTGGAATTAAAAAGAATCTACAGTAAAACTTCAACAAGACTTCTAAAAGATACATTTTAACTGAAACTTTATAACTAAATAGTAACCCCAGGAAGAGAAAGTGAAAAAAAAAGAGCAAAAAGAAACAGCTTTCGTGTATTTGGATTATTTGGTGATCTTTGGATTCTTGGTTATTATATTTGAATGACTAAAATCAATCGGGTGGTTGTTTAAAAATTTATACAATGGCACCACTTCTGGATGAATTGAAAATGGAACTTAAAAAGTACAAAGAAGATGCACAAGAAGGGAAGGGTTCTTTTGGCTTCGTCTTTTAATTCTTAGAAATGGAGATTTGGAACTATGAGAAACAAGAAATGACTGCAAAACAAGAAGACTGGGACAAAGAAGAAGGCATCTTTAATGAACAAGTAATTTTATGTGGGGAAGAAAAAGGAAAGGAGGGAAAGAGAATGGAGAATTTAAGACTTAAAAAAACAACCAAAGAACAGAAAAATAATTCGAAAAATAAGTATAATACTGGAAAGCAACAGAAAAGGGGAATACAGAAGAGAGAAATAGAGGTAGAGAGACAAGGGGGTAAAAAGGGGAGAGAGAAGAGCGGGAAGAAGGAAAGGAAAAGAAGTTACAAAGGACCGGAGCAAGTTATAGAGAAACAGGACCTATTTAGAGACAATGGGTGAAAATCTAACTGAAATTCTGTAAAGGTACATAAGATTGTATTGTTATATTAGTAATAGAAATAACTTTAGAAAATTGGAAACAATGTATGATAAAAATGAGGGATAAAATAGTTAGTGTAATTTAGTGAAATGTTTGTGAATAAAATAAGTGAAATAAAATAAATGAGAAAATTGAATTAGGAAGGAACGGGAACATTTTAATTAGTTAATGTTTTATAAAATATAAGTGAAGGGGGGCGGAATTAACTATGGAAAGCTTATAATTGTTCCCATAGAAGTATGTTATTTAATTGAAAAGTAATGTTAAAGATGTTAAGACTTTAATGAATATTAATATTAATGATAGAATTGAATTGGAATGGAACGTTGTTTTAATTATATACATTTATAATTTTTTTCTTTTTTTAAGAATACAGTGTGTATTTTAAGAATGTACCAAGCAGAATCCGAATGGAAGTTATGTATTATATTGAATGTTACAACTTTAGGGAAAAGATATAAAGACGTCATACTCCAATCAGTAACTACAGGAGAAATTTTGTTTAATGAGAAAAGATAATAGATAATTGAAACAGGACAGACAAAAAATATAAATACAATGATTTGAATTGAGATGAGATAATTAAAATAAAATTGAGAAAATTAAAAGAGGGGAGAAGCTATGCAGAAAATGTAACATAGTAATAAGATATGGAATAGAATATAAAAATGAGCATGAACCTGAATATGTGTCTGTACGAAGAAATGTAACCCGGGATTACGCTACTTTCAAAAAAGATGTTTTATTTGTATTTTTTTTCTCTTTGTGAAAACTCAAATAAAATTTACAAAAAAAAAAAAAAGGGAAGCCAAGTAGGCCACAACCACCATGGCCACGCCCACCCAGCAACCAGGCAGAGAACCCTTTGCTAATATTTTTGAAGCCCACCCCTGGCCAGTCCCCCTCTCTTTTAGCCCAATCCAACTCACAAGGAAATAGGAGGAGGAAGGAATATTAGGTGTGTTCACCACCTTGAATTATTTATAAAAATGATAAAAGCAGGATATAAATAAATAAATAAAACCTACACTGGTGATTAATCTCTGGACTGGAAAAATTTAGATGAACCACTATGTGATTTTAGGCTTTTCTGTATATTTTGCTGCCCTCTAGTAGTTGTTCAGATTTTTCCATCCCATATACTGCTTTCCTAGCATACTTGAAGGCATTTATCTAAACTGCCTTATGGTTTCTTTGAAAAACTTTTCCTTGCTAATGATTTATAGCACCT
Organism: Notechis scutatus; assembly: GCF_049901735.1. NCBI lineage: Eukaryota > Metazoa > Chordata > Lepidosauria > Squamata > Elapidae > Notechis > Notechis scutatus. The sequence continues at coordinate 206,465,369 of NC_142009.1, read as the reverse complement.
TCCAGTGTCACACAGCCATCACTGAGATGATATAAACCCTGTCTTCATTACCATTATGGTAGTTCAGCAATGATTGAATGATGCTAGAAGATGCTATAAATCCATAGTGAGGAAATGGCATGAGAAAGGGCTTTTTGTTCTGTAGCACGCCTTCTTCTGCCTGGATGAACATTAGACAGCCCTTGTATGTTCTACTTCTTTGCTTCCACCTGAATTTCTGCGATCCTGTTACAGGTAGTCCTTGCTTAATGACCAGTTACTTGGTGACCATTTGAGGTTACATGGAGTTAAACAAGGGATCAGCCTAGAATCTCTATGTAGCCACAAACAAAGTCCAACCCTCCTTACATTCCTTTGACTCCTATTTAACTCCTAACAAAGCTTACCGTTAGCTGAGGACATTTCTGTTCATAGGTGTGAGTAGCAATAAATCAGCTTAATTGGACCTTCACTTGTGACCTGATCTTTCATGCCCAAGAGGACTCCAAAAATGGTACTTACAACTAGATTCAAACTTCCAATTTCGACCCCTCCCCATGATCACATGTTTACATTTTGGATGCTTGGCAACTAGTTCACATTTATGGACTTTTGTAGCATGTTGAGGTCATGTGGCTGTGATTCATGTTTCCAGCAAAAATGTCCATTGTGAACAATGAGTTCTCATCACCGTAGCATTTAATTAACGATCACAGCATTTGCTTAACAATCGCCACAAAAAGTTGTTGTAAAATCAGGTAAGTCACATGATGACTCACTTAACAATCAGCATGACTTGTGACTGTAATTCCAGATTCAATTATGGTTGCAAGTCAAGGACTAACTGTATATATAATAAGCCTGCTGTTATCTTCTAGTCTAGTAAATTATGTGTATGGTATAATCCAGCCCTTTAAATCATCTCTTTCTTTCTCTACTGTAGGTTCATACTTTATAAACATATATGTCATGACTTAATGCAAACTATCTTTTCTGCCTTCTCCCCCAATGCAAGTGTTTCAGGGTTTTTTTCCCCATAATGAAAGCTACCTGGAAGATCCTCTCCTATCCTTGTTTTAAAATTTGCATTCTATTCCATTATGCCAAAAACAAACTCAAAACCAAACAAGATCCTTAAAATTATTTCTCTTGCTAGATGACGAAATAAATTCTACCTTACTACTTCCTCTCCCAAATTCCTTATCTTAGAAATAGATGGTTCAGGAGGGAATAGCACTCAAACAAACTGCTATTACTTTTTATTTGTCTTGACAAGAGGCACATTGGGAAAGGGGCAGAATGTGAACTGAGGAGGGGGCAGAGAGAGTGTGTGAAACCTAACACACTATCCAAGTAGCACAGAGCATTTCTTTTATTGCAAAAGGCTGGTGCTCTGATTGTTGCTAGGAAACCTTGAAAAGGATTAATCTGGGAGACATGAATGCCACAAAATCAGGCACTACACAGTGTGTTAACAGAGAAGAAAAAACATGGAGGAAGAAATGAAATTGACAAATAGTTGGGACACATATTGTATGGATTTACTTTTAGAAAACATGACGGGTATATTATCTTGCATTCTCTGCTACCAAAACTTCCCAGATCCAGAATACGTTGAACATCATCCAAAACATCTAAGTTAGGGACAGGTATGTTTCAGAGTTCCTGTCCTAGCCCTGGGACAGAACAGGATGAATGGCAGACCCAAGAAGTCACTGTGGAATCCAAGAGTCTAGGGACATATAGAGTGACACATATAACATCATTCTTGCGTGAGATTCATTCTTTACCAGGTCCAATAAAACCCATATGGCATGGATCCAGGACATCTGAGAAGCCATCTCACCCCAATGGGAATAGTCTGCCCAACTTGTGTCAGTGGAAGAGACCTGTTTGTAGATGCCATCTACTAAGAAATTCCAGCAGGCAGGGTTGAGGAAAAGAGCATTTTCCACACTGGAGGTGAGAACTGCTTCCACTCGTTTGGTTGAAAGGTGTTAAAACTTGGTTCTGCTGGTCAGCTTGGGGCCCTGAAGGGGAGCTCACACTAGAAGTGGTTGACAGGGTAAGAAGACCTCACCTCCATCCCATCTATCTCCTTGACTCTGATTTTCTGCATAATTTAATTTTTTTTCATATTCATAGTTTTTTTTTTTTAAATTAACTGATCTTCTATTTATCTTTTTATGTTCTGTAAGCTTCCCAGAGTTGCCCTATCAGGGAAATGGGTGGTATATAAATTTAATAAACAAACTAACTAATAAAAATCATCCAGAGTAGTTCTTGGAAGTAACAATTCCAATTCTGGATACAGCTTGGCAACTCTACAGCATCTTCACTGAAGATGCCCTTCTTAAAATGAAGTCTGTTCTTCCAAACTATGTCCTGGTTCTCCTTCTGTTCCCTCTTTTATTTTCTAGATTAGAATCCAGCCAATATCTTTTCATTAGGAAGATCCACACTATGAGAAATATGAATTTGACTATTTAAAGAATAAAATCCCTTTCTTTCTTTTTGGAACCTTTCAAAATTGCTGTTTTATTTCACAGAGGAAATCCATTTTGCCTTTTTTACAATACTTGAGAATGCTCTTCCACTGAATGGAATAATCCTCTAACTACCTAAGTATTTCCCGTTATGACCTAGCCAAAGACATTGGGGAACAACTTTATAATATATAAAGCAAATTAAAATAGTTTTGAAATAAAACGGAGGCCAACAAGACTACTTAATCACACTATGAGGAACCATTAAAAAGGTTTCACCAGGCACCATAAAGAACCAAAGTACACACTAAAGAAGGTTCAATGGGCTTGAAATGTCATAATAGTGTTTCCACTATCATTTAGTTTCTGGCCATAATTCAAAGGGCTGCACTATCGTCAAAGTTCAACACAGCTTTAAAGTTTGGTGCTTGGGTCCTTTAAGGATCATTTTCTTCCATAGATTCCTTCCATGCTTTAGCCATCAATGTTTCCCAATCTCAACAAATGCAATCTCACCTTATCAAAGCTTTTGCCAATGCTTATTCCACATTGTCTTATAAAGACATGGCTTTTCAAAATGATCAGTTAAAGCGAACTGTAAAGAGGAAGAGGAAGTTTATGCATATAAACTGTGCCATGGTGGCACAGTGGTTAGAGTGCAGTATTGCAGGCTACTTCTGCTGATCACCAGCTGCCAGCAGTTTGGCAGATCAAATCTCACCAGGCTCAAAGTTGACTCAGCCTTTCATCCTTCCGAGATCGGTAAATTGAGGACCTAGATTGTTGAGGGTAATAAGCTGACTCTGTAAATTGCTTAGAGAGGGCTGGAAAGCACTGTGAAGCGGCATATAAGTCTAAGTGCTATTGCTATTGCTATATCACCTGTTCCTCAGACCACATGGGAGTTTAAAGCACTCTGAATTCAATATCTTCTTCATCCTCCCTTCCAGCCCCTGTAGTGTCCAATGCAGGACTAGAATGTTCTCGCCTGATGGCTTAATCACTACATCGAATTGTCTCTAGAACCAGATTAAGTATTAGCATAAATGATGGTCAGAGACAGAAGAACAAGTGGGCTAATTTGGAAATTTCTATATTTCTAACTGTCCAACTGCATGTATTTCCTACTACTGAATATCCTCCAGGGCCAAGGTCTTTGTCTTAAATTCATTGGTTGCACATCTTTGATTCACATCTTTGGAAGATGTGAAAAGAAGATGGTCATCCAAAGTGTTAATGAGATATAGAAGATTTGTTAGTTGTACAGTCCTTTTAATTACTATCTCTATCTCTATCTCTATCTCTATCTCTATCTCTATCTCTATCTCTATCTCTATCTCTATCGATCTCGATCTCTATATCTATCTATCTACCATGTTTCTCCAACAATACGACCTCCCCCAATAGGAAGACCCAGCATGTTTTCTAGGCATAAAATCAAATTAAGCCCCTCCCCCCAAATTTAGGCCTATTTTAAAACATGCAAAATGGGGGGAAGGGTGGGGGGATTTGCTGTTAGGAGCGCCTCGCAGGCAGCAATTCCTCGCCACCAGCTGCTCCTAATGGGCGATCATGGTAGAGCACGGAGAGCTCCCTACTCCTGCCAAGTACCTTTGCGGCAGACCCAAGACCTTCAGCGCCCGCCGCTGTTGATTTCCCTTCTGCCCATGCTGCCACCGCGTTTGGAGCTGCCACTTCCACATTTGGAGCACCGCTGCCATTTCGAACTGCCGCTTCCGCATTTGGAGCTGCCACCACGTTTGGAGCTGCCGCTTCTGCATTTGGAACTGCCGCTGCGTTTGGAGCTGCCGCTTCCACGTTTGGAGCGCTGCCGCTGCTTGGAGCTGCCGCTTCCGCATTTGGAACCCCACCGCTGTTTGGAGCACTGCCGCTGTTTGGAGCACCACCGCCATTTGGAGCGCCGCCGCCACTCCAAACACGGCCGCAGCTCCAAATGTGGAAGTGGCAGCTCCAAACATGACGGCGGTGCTCCAAATGGCGGCAGCACTCCAAATAGCAGCGGCACTCCAAACACGGAAGCGGCAGCTCCAAACGTGGTGGCGGAATGGGCAGAAGGGAAAACAACAGCGGCGGGTGCCAAAGGTCTTGGGTCTGCAGCAAAGGTGTTTGGTGGGAGTAGGGAGCTCTGTGCACTTCGCCATGATCACCCGTTAGGAGTGGCTGGTGGCAAGGCTGCCCGCAGGTCGCTCTAGATGAGGATGCAAGGGAGAGAATTAAGTCACCCCTGAAAAGACGGCCTAGCCGTTTTTTCGGGGCTCAAAAAAATATAAGACATGGCCTTATTTTATGAGAAACACGGTATCTATCTATCTATCTATCTCTATCTATCTATCTATCTATCTATCTATCTATATCATATATATCTATATTATCTATATATCTGACTATGTCTATATTTATTAACTGCATCTATATCTATTTAATCTAAATCTATATATCTATCATATTCATCCATATCTGTATTTATATCTATCATCTACATCTGTATGTATACGTGTACCTATATCTATGTCTATATCTATATATCTATCACCTATATCTATATATTTACCTATATCTATATCTATTTATAACTGTCTATCATCTATCTATCCATCCATCATCTATCTACACATACATACATACATACATACATTCATACATACATACATACATACATACACACATACTCATACACATACAAACACACAATGCACATACTACTCAAACCTGTTTCAGACATCTGAGGGACTAATTCCCATCCCCCAGTGCTCAGCCCATATGCAATAATTACCTGAACAGCCACAGTAAAAAAAAAAAATCTACAGGAAAGATGAGTTTACTTAACCTTCAGTCTATTCCAAGAGAGGATAAATGTACTGCATTATTTATTGGAAAAAGAAACACTGTTTAAAGCTACAGGTTCTGTCACAGGAATTCATTATTCAAGGCATTTTGCACCTGTGATTTTACCTAGAGTTTACATTGAAATTCCATTTCAAGCACATACGAATGAGTAAATATAGATTTCTCTATAAAGTGAAGAAACTTTGAAAAATTCAATCTGGGGAAACTTTGTCCAGACCTAGTAGTAATTAGGTCACAGAAACCATTGAGTTTTATTCAGCGCCAATGTGCACTTTTTAATTCCCCCTAATGCATTAGACCACATTGCTATTAACTATAAAAGCAGAGCTGATTATAAATTTAAATGTCCCAAGAAAACACATTATTTTGATTTGTTTCAGAAGGAGAGTACAGGTGCAGGTAACATCCAGCTCATATTGCTAAAATACTTAAAAACCTGTATTTTAAATGTACTATCATGGCACATAGCAAGAAGAAGTGATGGCAGGTGGACCAAGGCAGTCCTAGAATGGATCCCACTTGATAAAAAGCATCCATAAAAGAGCCCTAAAAGAAGATGGATCAATGACATCAGCAAATATTGTAGACCAATTGGCAAAGGAAAGCTCAGGACTGTAGTGGTTGGAAACATGTGGAAGAGGCCTTCATCCGGCAGTGGATGGGACAATGGCTAAAATGATGATGAGGAGGAGGAGGAGGATCCTGGTGGCCATGTATGCATATAGTAATAAAGTATACTTAAAGCTACAACTAACCCCCTGCTGTTCAGGATGAGACTATCAGCAAAGTCTTGAGGTTATGATCCTCTCCTCTTCAATACCACTGCTTGGTTGAACATTTTGGGTTAAAATAGACTCTGCTTGGTAGAAACCAACCAAGCAAACAAACAAAGTCCCAAAAACCTACATTCTTAAGTTTTATAACTGACTTGTTTAACAGTTGATCATAAATTGACTTTAGTCACAATTGTTGATTCCTGCACAATGGCATGTCAAGAAGTTTGAACCCAGATCTTGTTCAATCTCTTCCTGGCCATGGAGGAGAATGAGGAGTGAAAGCATTGTGCACCCTCAGACCCTGCTTTGACTGAGAGGGAATTATCCTGTGAGTGTTGAGGCCTGATTTTGCATTAGATGAAACCCAGCCTCACAAACTCTCCTGATCTGAAGGACTGTGAAGAACTTAAAAGAGAAGCGGATGAGCCAATTCCATTACAAAATGGTGTCCCTCAAGACAAATTAAAAGAGTTATTTGAAACAGCAGCCTTATAGGTTATTTTTACATATAAGAAAACATTCTGATAGATTTTTTTTTCAAAAGTATATAAAATGCATTAGCATATAGAATATATCAACTTTTAAAGTGAACCTTATGTTTTAAAAACTTGGAACAAAGGCTGATCAAAATGAACAAGATACTTAGGTCAAAATCCCACATAATCCAAGCCTGAAAAGCAGAACAAAGAAGCTTTTCATTTTAAGGTTTTTTTTTTTACCCTTAACATACAAAATAAGCAGCTGACAGAGAAGAATCTAGCCTGAAAATTTAATATCCCTGAAAAATAATTGACAACTTTTACTTTAGCATATTTTAAACAGTTTGGAACCAATTAACATATCACCTAAACTTGAAAGAGGGCCAATCTTACTTCTATAGTTTAGTGTAATCAAGATTACACTGAATTTTAAAAATGAGCCAGCTTTTGTCATAGTTTGAAGATTCAGACCTAGACAGATGTGTAGATTCTGTCACATGTTATTTTCTTAGAACTCTACTATATTTGTAGAATTCACATTCCAAACCTCCAGCTGTGGGTCTCAGGATCAATGGGACACTAATGACAAATGTATTGAATAATATGCTATTGATTTAAAATAAGGCAAAATAATGAGATGGTGCCCTTGAAATATAATTCAACTAATGTATGGATTTCTTAACTCATTGATCAAAAGCACTTGAGTATAAGAATAGATATGGATTATGTATATGCTGATTTGTAAAGTTTGCTTGATAATAATATAATTGGCAAGGATTCTCCAAATAATAACATTTTTCAGTGTCTTGAAGTGAACTTTCAAACTGAATATGAAAAATTCAAATAAAAATTTATACAGTACATACACACACATGCGCGCGCACACACACACTTATGCTTTCAAGAGAGTAATATTCAATATTCAGCAGGCTAAAAATGTGAGATATCCAGGAAAATTGCAATGAAACAGCATTGCAAACATGTAAGATCCATCACTATCCTTGCTTTTGAAATAAGGATGTGCATCATTCAACTCAGCCCTGAGATGTAGTATGGTAACACAGAACAGATTTTAATTTCCCCAGGGTAGAGTCTCTTTTCATTCTGTCTTCATGAAGTTCTGCTATTCCAAAGCATCATAATTTATACAATGCTCCATAATGTTTATTTACTTTATTTAGAATGTTTATACACCACTTTATTCTACTGCAATTTCTACTGGTTAACATAATAATAAAAACAGTAATCTGTAACTACATTAATAAACAATTAAACAGTTAAGTGCAAACATCTTGGCTGGCACCCTGCATTTGTGGTAGCAATTGGATGCTCTGGGAAGCAATACTGTTTTAACAGCCTTTCTAAAGAAATGCAGGAAAAGCATCAAAGTTCTGGAATATGTTATTCCAGAGGGAAAGAGGAACACTGGCTCATTTCCCCAGTTACCCAATTTTTTTTTGGGCGGGGGGGGGAGGATATATTAAGCAGAGGAAGGTACACCATAAAGCAGTTTTGCTTGAAGGAGACATTCCTGGAGATACCTGGAACTGTATGAACAATGTAAAGCATAATAGGTTGAAACTCACACTTTGAACTGTATTCAGAAGCCTATCAGAAACTAGCAAAATTCATATCAATGGCTGTGAAAGCTCTCACCCACCATATGGGACATGGCACCAAATTTTTTAACTAACTGCAGCTTCTGAGTAGTCTTCAGTGAAAATTGTTTCAGAAATCTAGATTTGAGTGATGAGGGCATGTGTTACTTGCGCCAAAGCCTCCCTCTCCAGTTATGGTCACAACTGATACACCAGACAAAGATCTCAAAAGACTTCTGTACTCATAGTTCTCCATAGCTGGAACTCTAGAAGGATCCCAAAGATGTAGACATTTTCCTTCATGAGGAGTGACATCCCATCCAGACATAAACAAGAGTTGACAGAGGCCAAATAGCCCATCTCACTATGATACTATTTAAGCTTGTTCATCCATCAAGACCCACGTAGTGTAGCTTAACTATAACTAGATAAGAGAGCGGTGAAATATTGTATTAATTTTTTGACAAGCAGATCATCAAATCAGTATAAGGTTTGCAGTGAGTCTATTGTTATTCATCTCAATCATTTCAAGTTGGGTATGGGAATATTGTGTGGATGAAGAAATTATTTTCATTCATTCTATAATATCTCTTGATTTCATTGCCTCACCTGTTACTGTATGCTGTCTTTTCAAGCTACATAATTTAACTGAATAACAGAGTTGGAAGGGATCATGGAGGTCTTCTAGTCCAAGCCCCTGCTCAAGCAGGAAACCCTATACCATTTCAGACATGTGGTTGTCCAATCTCTTCTTAAAAACCTCCAGTGTTGGAGCATTCACAACTGCTGGAGACAAGTCATTCCATTGTTTAAATTGTTCTAACTGTTAGGAAGTTTCTTCTTAATTCCAGGTTGCTTCTCTCCTTGATTAGTTTCCACCCATTGTTTCTTCTCCGGCCTTCTGGGTGCCTTAGAAAATTAGTTGACCTCCCCCTCTTCTTTGTGGAAGTCTCTCAAATATTGTCTCACTGCTATCATGTCATTCAGAATTCTTCTTTTCATTAAACTAGACATACACATTTCCTGCAATTTCCCATTTCCCATCCTTCATATGTTTTTGCCTTTAGTCCCCTAATCATCTTTGTTGATTTTCTCTGCACTCTTTCTAATGCAGAGAAAAAAATTAATCTGGCCTAGCTAATAATGATTTAATATCATGCACCTGATGTAAATGGTGAGAATTCACTCTACTGCCTCGGAGGAGGACTATTATTATTTTTCCATAGTTCCCCCTCAATGTCTTCTTATGAAAGTTCATATGGATATTTCTACCCTAATGGCTTCTATCCCTCAGTTGTCATCATACTGTGTTTGAAACTGTTATGTTCAGAAGGTCGGACTTCAGAGACGAGAGACTCGGGTTCAGTAACAACAGCTCTTTATTAATAGGCTAGATCAGACTCAAAAAGTAGCAGCCACGGCGGCTCTTTTATAGAGCTCGCTGTGGCTTGGCGGCCAATGACATCGCTTTGAGTCTCCCGCGCTTGGTCTTAACCAATCGCGGCAGGCTCTTAGCGAGCCAATCATAACCACCCAGGCTGACCAATCAGGTAGCGGTTGAAACGGACCAATGGGAATGCAGGGTTTCAAGCCTGCTAATATGGAACAGAAACAAGTTAACTTTTAAGAGGGTAAGTTTTCTATGTAACATAGCCTATTTGAATCCCTCACCATGTTCTAGCTTGATTAAAGTGTAGACTTAGAGTGACTGGTACTGTATTAGGTCATTTCTGTAATTTTTGACTGCCCAAATTGGCCTATACTCCTCCATACAATTTGGAAAGTTTCAGGCACTACCAAATGCGTAGGAGGTATCTGTAAATCCCCAGAGTAAGCAAAACAAATAAAAGACACCCATTTCCATTTTCTATCCATATACATAAAGAAGACATGCCTCCATCCATAGCTTCAAACATCAAGCATCTGATATCATTTCCCCCCTATAATTCTGAAGTTGATTAACTGTAGCCACCTGCAACACAATAGCTCGAAGACCAGTGTCAATCGCTTGGCACCTGGTCAGAAACAGAACCTCAGTCGGTAATAAACCCTTTGTAGTGACTTCATTGGAATCAAGCACAAGCAATACCACAATAAAATTACATCAGGATAGCCATCCAGGTCTTCACCTGAACTCTTAACTGTGACATTTTCCCAACTCAAATTGCTCAGTTCCATGCACTTCATCTCTAATGAGATACATTTCTTCACAGTTCTGGCTCTGTACCATATACTGAGATTGCCTCTTTTGAATTATATTTCCAGGCAAACTTGTCTCTGAACTATAGTTTAAGTATTCTAATTTGCATCCAAAAGTTGTCATTGTGGAAATTACCTGATGCTCTCTCAGTACATCCCAATTAACTGGCTGTCCAAATTATTCGTTTGACTAAATAATTAGCCAAAAAAATTACAAACAAATAAAACAACCTTACAAATTAAGCGGACAATTGGAGACTAAGAATACAGTTGCCTTCTGTGTAATCATCCTGAGATGTAAATGTGGGCTGTCAATATTTTTTCTTTATTCATTAGAATTATACCCTACCTTTCCCTCAGGATATCAAGGCAGCCGCACATAGCTCTCTGTCCTCCTATTTTTTAATTTATAGCAGCATTATTATTTTTAATCTATAGCAACATTATTATAATGCTATAGTTGCATTATGATTATAGGCTATGCTGAGAGAGAATGACCGGCCCAAATTCCTCCAGAGCAGGGCTGTCAAATTCATGGCCTGTGGGCTGAATGCATCACATGCAGGCTACACGTGCCTGGTTTAGCGAAGGGGGGGAAATCGCAATATACAGAATAGAATGGAATAGAATTCTTTTTATTGGCCAAGTGTGATTGGACACACAAGGGATTTGTCTTGTTGCAAATGCTCTCTGTGTACATAAAAGAAAATATACATTCGTCAAGAGTCAAGAATCATAAGGTACAACACTTAATAATAGTCATAGGGTACAATAAGCGATCAAATCATACTAGGAAACAGTCAATATAAATTGTAAGGATACAAGCAACAAAGTTACAGTCATACATCATAAGTGGGAGTGGATAAAGAGTAATGAGAAGATTAATAGTAATAATAGTGCAGACTTTGTAAATAGTTGGACAGTATTGAGTGAATTCTTTGTTTAGCAGAGTGATGGCATTTGGGAAAAACTGTCCTTGTGTCTAGTTGTTCTGGTGTGCAGTACTCTATAGCGTCATTAGGAGTTGAAACAGTTTATTTCCAGGATGTGAGGGGTCTGTAAATATTTTCACAACCCTCTTTTTGATTCGTGCAGTATACAGGTCCTTGATGGAGGGCAGGTTGGTAGTAATATGTCATGTGATGTAGCCATGATGGCATGAGTTTGACATCCCTGCTCCAGAGGACCTGAATCAAAGTTTCTCTAATCCTAGCCAACCAATTTAGCCACTATCTTACCATAGCTTTCTGCAAATTACCTCAGACAGAATGCCTATTTAATCAGCAACAGTTAACTGGAACAGCACTGAATCACCGGAATAATAGATTAAGAGTTGGAAGGGATCCTGTCCAAGCAGATGACTCTATATTCTGGATAAATGATGGTCCAGTTTCTTCTTAAAAACTTCAAATGTTGGAGTATTGACAACTTCTATATGCAAGCTGTTCCACTGATTAATTGTTCTTACTCTTAGGAAATTTCTCCTTAGTTCTAGATTGGATCTTTCCTTGATAAGTTTCCATCTGTTACTTCTTGTCCTGCCTTCCGATGCTTTCGAGAATAAGTTGACTTCCTCTTCTTTGTGACAGCCCATTAGATATTGGAAGACTGCTATCAAGACACTCTTTTTTGTTGTTGTTAGATAAAGCAAACCTAGTTCCTGCAACCATTCTTCATATGTTTTAGCCTCCAGTCCCCTAATATCTTTGTTGTTCATTGCTGCACTCTTTCTAGAGTTTCAACATCTTTTTTGTATTGTGATGACCAAAACTGAATGCAATAGTTCAAGTGTTGTCTTACTGTGATATGTAGAATTATACCGTGAAAATATAAAGTAATGGTAATGCCATTTTTAACTTCTGTGTTAACCTAAGATAATTTATTGGAATATTATGCAAGAATTCTCTTTTGTTTTGTATAAAGGTTCATATTGGCAGGTTACTGTTGTGAATCAATAAAAGTTAATAACCTAAATGCAAATCAGGGGTTGAAATCCTGCACACTTGATTGGTCCTTGTACAACAACGGGGGATTGGGCCAGAACTAGACCCTGATTGGCCACTGTGGGAACACTTCTCATTGGTTAGTGGTTTGAACCTGTTGCAAGTTTCATTGGTTAATAAGGTAGCAGCTAACCCTATAAAAGGGTTACTGCTGCCCATAGCATTGCTCTGTTCTCTTCTGATTCCTGTTATTATTAAAGAGTTGAAGTCACTGGTCAGATGTCTGGTCTCCTTATTCTCCAAACATAACAGTTACACTGACCAGTGTCATGTTAATGATGGAGATTACTGGAAATGGAAATGGGTAAACAGGACAAGGAAACAGACATTATGCTACAATAACAGGGGTGTTGCATAGCTGGATACATAGCTAGATTGTGAACCCAGGAAAGGAGCAGAGATATTTGGACCTGTATATAAACCCCAGCCTTCCTGAGAACCAGGTCTTCTGCACAAGGGCAGAATTCCCTTTTGCAAAAGCTTCATAATAAAGCTCTTATATATTGTTCACATGTCTTCAGTGTCTCCTGAATGGTTGATTTTTATCACACTTTTAAAGAACTGTATACTTGGGTTCTCCTTTTCTTTATCTCACTTCAGGAAAAAAAAGGACTGCTAGCTCAATTTGCTATCTACAGAGATTACCTCCCAAATTTGCTGTCCATAAGTTCCAACCTGATGAAGTTTCATATATACCTAGTTTATGGAACATTGGGAGATTGAGTTGCTTATTTGGCTGGGAGTAATAAATGTGTTGTCAATTTTCTTGAGAAAAAGATAGCAGATTGGTGTAGATGATGGCTGTGGTACAAGATGGAAGAAGGAAGAACTGGATGTAAGTCCCCAATGACCGGTTGTAAGTTTTGACATATAAACTACAGGTGGAAGGTGGAAGAGGGCCTAGTCCATTAATACTGCAACATGAAGTTGATAATGATAGTGGTTAGTACCTTGTGTGGGGTAGGAATGGAGGTTTTTGATGTATTGCCTAGTTATTCAATGAAGTTTCCATACTGAACCCGACAGTGAATATTATCAAGTGCAAACACCACTGATACTAATTGAATCCACAGCTGAGATAAGATCCACCTTGGATGATGGATTACCTTTAGGTAGATATCCAAAGTGTAATTGCAAATGTGATGTAGTCACATAGGGATGTGATACGAAGACTGGAAGCTTTGGATAATCAATGTGTTGAATTATATGATACTTATTCACTTTCCTATATGGGATTTAAAATTTTGGAGGAAGGGCTATTTCTGCCAATATACTGAATTAAGAATACTCGATTGAAATTTATGTTTTGGTGTGGAGACCTTCCATTTATATGGAGAGGTAGATGTACAGTTGGATACCTTCAAGATCCTAAGGCTCCAATTGCAATTTCACTACTCTTACGATTGTATAAAATATAAGTGTCCAGGAAAAGAATCAAGATAAGGATATATAATCCTTTAACTATTGAGGATTTGTTTTCTTGTACTGAAATAGAAGAGATAAATGCAATGAAACAAGTGTTATACCTGGATGGTAGTTTATATTTTTTGGCTCATGCATTTGTAACTACAATAGGGGGAACCTGCTATATGATAGTGGTGGCTAACCTTTTTGGGCCCCTGTGCCAAAAATTGTGCACGTGCTTCCCCTCTCACACTCATGTGCCAGCACCCAGAAGACAGTGTGCATCCCCCCACGCCCCCTATGCATGTGCACGCAATTCCCCCCCCCCCCGCCACTCTGCACTTACCTGCACTACACCATAGCTGATTTTTGACCGGTTTGAGGCCTTTTTCAGCCTCTCAGAGGCTTTGGGAAGGCTTCTGCAGGCTTTTCAGGCCGAAAACTAGGCCTGTTTTATCACTTCCTGTTTTCAGAAAAACAGGGAGTGATAAAACAGGCCTAGTTTTCATCCTGAAAAGCTTGCAGAAGCCTTCCTGAAGCCTCTGGGAGGTGAAAAAGTCCTCAAACTGGCCAAAAATCAGCTGTGAGGCATGCACATGTGCAATGAGGTAAGTTTGCTTGCAGCTCGCATGCTGGCATAAATGGCTCTGCATGCCACTTGTAGCACGTGTGCCATAGGTTCGCCATCAGGGCTATATGACAACAGGTATGGCGAACTCCAAGAACATATACAAGTAAGTGGAGTTATATTATGATATGATGAATGATAGTCTTTCTAAAGGTGGTGGATTGTTTTAGTATCCACACAGGAGAGACATAAGTATAAAGCAATGTATCCCTGTATGTAAGTTTTTAGTTCACTGTTGTAAGATGACTAAGCCTAAGAAACAGGAAGTAACAGGGAAACGCTTAAGCCAGCAAGAGGTTAGGCTTATGTTGAGGGAGACTGATGATCATTCTCAGGTGTAAAAATAGTATCAAAGAGGAAAGGGTGAGTTGTTATATGTGGCAACATTATTGTCAGTTACACCTGAGAAAATGAAGAACAGAAGAGACTCCATGTTTATCCAAGATATGACCTATAAGAAGATTACTGGACAATTATATAACTATATCTAACAAACATATTATGTTTTGTAATTTGTTGTGTTTTAAAGTAAAATGTCATGTTCTTGGCTGGAATGGAGGTTTGTACTTTTGGTTTGAGAATTAATGTAAGAGATGCTGGGTCACCCTGACACAACGGAAGCCTGCTAATTATCCATTGTTCTTCGATGGACATAACAGGAAGACATAGCAATGAGAACAAGGGTAGTTTCCAAAGACAAGGTGTTATGCTATGGGTGTGGTGTAGGGAGATATGTAGTTGGATAGATTGTGAACCCAGGAAAGGGGCAGAGACTGTATATTTCAACCTGTAAATAAACCCCAGCCGTCCTGGGGAAAACGTCTTCTGCCATGAGCAGAATTCCCTTTTGCAAAAACTTAATAATAAAGCTCTTGTTCACTGTCTCCAGTTGTTATTGTGATTATTATCACACGTATCTTCAGTGTCTCCTGAATGGTTGATTTTTATCACACTTACCAAGGCATTATAAAGCAGTACTAACACTTAACATGATCTTAATTCTATCCCTCTGTTGATGTAGCCTAGGACTGTGTAGGATTTTTAGCAGCTGCAGCACACTAGCTCAACTTTAAGTGGTTGTGCTGTAGGAGTCCTAGATTTTGCTCACAGTTACTGCTATTGAGACAAGTGTGGTCTGTTTTATACCTGTGCATTTGTTTTTTCTTGCCTAAGTATAAAACATTACTTTTCCACTTGCTCTACAGCTATTTCTAACATTTCACAGCAAGGGTGAAAATTCTTTCCTCTTCATTAACATTGTCTCATAATATTCCTGGCCATTGTGGGTTGTAACTATGTGCTTTATTCTCAGAGTTTAGTTAGAATGAGAAATTTAGTTCCTCTGAAAGCAGGTCTGACTGTGACCCAATGAGCTACAAAATCTTTGGCTATGCCTCTCATCCCAGTATTGTTTGGAAAGTTCTACAATTTGGCATGGTTCCTCTTCTTTCAAAGAATCTGGGATGTCAGCAGCAGGTGTTGTCTACAATCATTTCCCTCCCAGAAAACATGTAACCGTGAGCAGAGTCAGCTTGCACTGGCTTTGATGCATTGCTCATCAGTTGCCAAAAGAGTATGGGTGGAAGGAGGCAGTCATGCAGAGAAATTCATTTATATAAAAATAAAATATGGGTATTGCTCAATTTAAAATTTGAACTTGCTTTCAGAGGCATCTGGTTGGTGACTCAGGGAAAGAGGAGGATGAGCTACACAGGTCTTCAGTCTGATCTAATGGGGAGGGCCAATAAAGGGAGGGAAAAATGCATTAGAACCTTCATGACACAAATCCAATGCCAATGTGTCAATTGTTTCTAACTGATTGGTTCCTTGGCACCTGGCAGTAACAATCAACATTTCACAGTTTCCAGCAATCTGCCAGTTCAGCCATCCAGAAGGATGTTACTGGAGTCTGCCCCATTCTGTTCTCTCTCCCATCTGCTCTATATTTTCCTAGATGTGAAATGAAATACAGAATCCCAGAAAAATCCACAAGTAGCACAACAGAGAAACAAACAAACACAGGAAATTGCTCCCCCCCCCAAATAAACAAACATAAGGCATATCCAAACCAATAGTGAACAAGCAGTAGTGGCCCAGAGTTTAGACAGAGCTGGAAAAGTTGGCCATTGGACGTGGGGCCACCTGTATGCCAATGATGTGCTCTTCCATTATCCAGTTTTCTTCTGCACATGGAAAGGGAGAATAGGAACAATCAGCCAAGATTGTTTATCTATAAGACTAGATAAATGAATGGAGAATGGTCACAGGCACAGAGGAAGCAAACAAGCATCAACAAAAGGAAGCAAAAAGGCAATGTGAATTTGTCCATGCTTTCTCCTAACCAATGGGTATATAGGGCGCATCTCCTTTAAAATGACCTTTAAAATTACATCAGCCATAGGAAGGAAGCTATCAGAAGTCTAAAGAGTGGAATATGTTTGTAATAAATATGCAGTTCTAATAACTACATATTTTATTAGTTAAATGTTGAAGGCCAAGGTTTGAGAGGCTCTTTCAAAGGTGAGAGTTTCAGATGAAACTTCCAAATCTCCAAAAAGCATAGAGGAAGAACACATGGGGAAGTAATTTTGACACAAAGAAGGAAAGAAATTAACTGAGGCTTTGAACATGATGTGGGTCTGTCGTCATATTCCATCAATCAGGCTGTCAGTAAAGATGGTAAGAAGGAACACTATGTCCAATGAGACTCAGAATTGGAAAAAAATCTCTGCCTGTCTGTCTGTCTGTCTGTCTGTCTGTCTCTCTGTATCTCTCTCTCCGTCTCTCCCTCTCCCTCTCTCTCCCTCTTTCTCTCTCTCTCTGAATTCTTGATTATTATTTTTTGGCAATTGAAGTAAGTTACTGCATTACAACACTCCAATCTTAACAGTTATGCTTGCCAAGATCAAAAACCTCCTCACCCATCCTTGTTGGAAAATGAGTTTTGAATGGTTGCACTGGATGGATTCAGTAGCTGAAATGATTTGTATAAGGAACAGAATCTCCGGTGTACTTTAGGTACCGTTGAAGATTTGTGTGGCTTATAGGAATTTGGAAGGCATGGAGATTCCACTGTCTCAGTTAAGATTTGGTCATGGACTGTGAACTGAATTGGAGGCTCTGAGTCAGTGTGAAAGAATTGGCCTGTACTGATTGATTGGTGTGGATTTCGGCATGTGTACCACCAGGCTTTGTGGTCATTCTTTACCACAATGTCTATTTTGGTATTTTAAAAAAATACAAGGGGAAATTAAAAACAGGACCTATCCAGAGACATATTAGTGATTATGATTAACCCCCCTGCCCATAGAATTATTATTTCATATGACAAAAGATAACAGGGAAATCATATATCAAAGCTATGAATGTATTATATTTAAACATTTTCTCCTTGATGGGCCTTTACTCTACTAACTTCTGGAAAGCACTTCAGACCTGGTATTTTCCCCCCAAGCCCTGGGATGACATGAGGTGGGCGAGAGGATTTAATGAGGGGCTGCATATGGAAGCTTAAGTTGGGTGTCAGGTTTTAATATTTATGGTTATAATAGATACAGTATATGCAATGTGCTGTTTTATTATAGATGTCATTTTAATTATTGATTGGGAGATGCCCAGAGTTTGATGTAAGATGTGTAGCTATTTGTTGTTGTTGTTAGTCGTGAAGTTGTGTCTGACCCATCATGACCCCAGGTCTTCCTGTCTTCCATCATTCCCTGGAGTCCATTTAATCTTACGCCGACTGCTTCAGTGACTCCATCCAGCTACCTCTTTCTCTGCCACCCCTTTCTTCTTTTGCCTTCAATCGTTCCCAGCATTAGGCTCTTCTCCAGTGAGTCCTTCCTTCTCATTAGGTGGCCAAAGTATTTGAGTTTCATCTTCAGGATCTGACCTTCTAAAGAGTGGTGAGGGTTGATCTCCTCTAGGACTGACCAGTTTGATCACCTTATGTATAGCTATATAAATATAATAAACAAATAAACAACTCTTTCAAATTAATTCTTTCATTATGTTACATACCATTAGGGAATTTGGGTGACACAGGGATGGTTTCTCAAATGTGGTATGTAGCATTCAGTGTGTTCAAATAAAATCAGTGTCACCCAAGTTTGTGTCCTATTTGACCAAAATTTTCTGGGGAAGCAGTCATACATATTCTTTCCCACTCCTATGATCTATACCAGGGTGTCAAACTCAAGGCCTGTGGGCTGTATCTGGCCCATGGGGTGCTTAGATCTGGCCTGCAGGGCCACAGTTGTCTTTCACTGTTTCACTGGAAACAGTGAAAGACCAGCCCATGGTGCCTCTGCCAGCAAAAAGAGAGCTTGGGAGGGCTGCACGCGGGCTGCAGGACATCAAAATTGCCACGCCCACCCTGTACACACCCACCCTGGCCACGCCCACTCAGAGGTCAAACACAACCCTGATGTGGCCCTCAATGAAATTGAGTTTGACACCCCTGATCTATATTCTCTAATGTAGGGGTGTGAAACTCGTGGCCCATGGGCCAGATGTGTCACATGCTGTTCCTGTCCCCGCCCAGTTGAGTGAAGGGGAAAAAAGGCCCAATATGTCACATGACGCCACAATGATGATGCAAGTTTGACACCCATGCTCTAATGCATAGGAGAATTGAAAGGAGGCTTTCTTTGGCCACCCCTTGATAGGTCTGTTTTGCCAAGCATCAGGGAAGTGATAAACCACCCAAGCGATTGGTGCTTTTGGATCCAGAGACAATAAGCACACCAGTGAATAAAGAAATTGTAGGCAGCATTATTAATTCAAGCAAAGAGATGTAAAAAAAAAACCCATAACATAAAAAGCATACATACCAAGCAAGATGATACCCAAATCCCTTACAAGCGGTCAGGAACTCCTTAATAACAATAGCAGAGACATCCCAAGGGTGGCCAATTTCTACACTATCCAGTGCTAGATTATTTTCTAGAAGCAGCCTGTTTAAAGGCCAGTACCAGGGGTTTTATCAAAACCTGGCACCATGCTTTCATGGCCCTGCTTCTATGATCATAAGACTGCAAGACCGGATCTTGGCCAAGTGACACATGACTCGAAAGCCTGCAACTCTCACAGATAACAAAAACTTCACAGCTTTTGAAGTTGTGAAGATTCCTCCTATCCCCTTCTCCTTAATTCAGTAAACAAGAGTAAAAACAAACAAACAAACAAACAAGCAGGTTAGTTCAGAATGAGCTCTACATTTTAAGATTATTATTTTTTTTAACGTGAAGGAGAAATCAAAATAGGTCACTAAACTCCTCAAAATAACAATGGTCTTCTGCATTGCCACCCCAAGGTTCAAATTTGCAGCAAGGAACAACTGATAGTTCTGTATCCTAGTGACAAAGCAGCAATGATTTTAAAATATATTTTTTTAAGACAAAGGAAGGGAGGTTTTCCAGTAGTGTGAACAGAGGGTAGAAAAAGAAGCAGGAACATGCTTCTTTCCCCTGGACTGGGCAGAAACCCAAAGGGGAGCTGCCAGAAGATATAAACCTTGAATGGAGCATGAGTTTCTGGGACTGAGAATGGCTCATTAACTTAAATGACCATCATTGGATCAACCTCAAGGTTGTATAAAAATAGTAAGTGTTAACTACTAGAGAAGATAAGCAACCTGGTGGTTTGGACGAAATGGATGCTTAGGGCAGTGACCAGCCGCTGGGAGGGAAGAGGCATGCCAGGCACTGCAGCCAACTGGGATTTGGCTAAGAATGGGAAAATGTCCTGGAGGCCATTCCTCTGAGGGCCTTAAAATGGCACCAGCTGGAAAACAGACGTTCTGAATCAAGGCCGGAAAATACAGGCAGGGGTTGCATTTGGAGTCGGCAGGGAGTGGGAACAAGATGTCATCCAGAAAGAAATGGGCCAAGTAGAAAGTGTCAGTCGAAGCAGCAAAGCTTATACCAGCTGTTTCATGAACAGCGCAAGGTTCTTTGTCTCTTATAAAGGTCTCTTGGCAGAAGTGCTCTGACCTTTTTTTGTTTGTTCTGGGCATATTTTAAAAGTACAATAGTATATAGTGCACATATAAATAACTGGACAAGGAACAACTCGAAAGATAATATTTCAGTACATTTAAAATTCATATAATAAATCTTAACTTTTAAATATTCACAAATGGATTGGTCATTTTGCCCCAGTAACATTGGTTTTGCTTTCTCATTCTCAGCCTCAAAAGTAGATTTGTTTTGCTTTTATCCAGATTTTCTGTAGAATACTGATTTAATATTAGAGTCTCATGCACACGTACACATTCCTTACAAGATTTTTTCTTTTTCTTTTTTTGCAAAAAGGGCTGAATTGGCAAATTAAAGTTATGGCAGACTACTTTGTGGACTTGAATTGGGACTTTTAAAGCAATTTCCTGTTCATGTCTGCTCAAAAGTAGCTTCCATTTTATATAATTGTGATTGCTTTTAGTAAAGGAGTATAGATTACAGTTTCAGTCTGTTTTAGAGCCATAATACCCCAACTATATATAAAATAAATACTATTACATAGAATTAAGGATTCCAGTAAACTTACTGCTAAGTATAATCACCATATGGTGAGTCAAATGAATATTGCTTGGTGAAAGCATGTAATTTTTCCAAGCACCACAACAAATGGATTTATTACCAAGTAATTACTCATACTATTAAATTATAAAGATGTGAACTGCAGCTACATGGAAGTTAATTCAGTGAGAACAAGTGTTTCAAAGCAAGTTGGTATAACTCAGTGTAAGTTGCATGCAAGCTTATTCAAATCAATGGATTTAGTTCACAGCACTTTACATTACCAAGAAGTTCTCTGATCCCTAAATTCAGCTCATCTTCTAAGTTCTGAACTTCTTTATTCATTAGGACACTTCCATGAGTTTGTTTTCATCTTTTAAACTTGTCCAGAATTTATAGCTATCAGATAGGAGTTATGAGAGCTAAGAGATATTCATGAGGCCAGTTTATCTAAGTATTCTCAAAGATAGACAGAATGAAGCAGACTCGATATGATTGAAGGCCTTATTACTCTTTCCTTCCATTCCTTCTGTCCAAAATTTCTCTTCCAGCATAAACTGCAAGAGCCAGCCCCATCTGGCTTCTTCTTTGCCACTATAGCTGGTTGAGAAAGTGGAAGATTCTGGACTCTTTATTAGATTTGAGACTAGAATTGCAGGCCTTATAGTTTGACTTCCAATAGCTCATGACCATTAGCCTGAGGTAAACCATGACTGTGTTTATGAAATGTACCATATCACAAATTAGCCAACCATATTTTATCCTGGTGCTTCATGTAAACTCAGCCCATATGTCGTGCAACCTCCAAATTAGTTTGAACAAACTAGGGGTAATATTGGGTAAACATGTCATAGGAACAAAAGCTATTAAGTCCAGTTCCACAGCAGGTGATGCAGATGCTCTAGATTTGGCAAAGTCATCCCCCATCTCTGTTTTCGTTCATTCTGCAAGCTGGACATGATTTTCCAAGTCTCTTTTATTTTTCTGTGCCTGCTGCAATATTGTCTTTTTGATATTACACCTCCGCAGAGAGGTTGCCCTGAAGTAATTATCCCATTAGCCCAATCTAATTTGGCCTTTCTAACTGACATTTCAACAGTGGTGACAAGGCTGGTGAAATTATATTTCATGTTTTCTCCAGTTTCAATATCTTACTCCTGCATATATCATTTTGACCAAAGTTAGCTTTAGTCCAAAGAGCCTGATCAAATGGTATTGCAGATGAATTGCTCATTACCATTGCTTCAAGTTAGTCCGCAAATTAATGGTTTGTAATGTTTGTGTATGAAGGTGTAATAAGGACCCAGATATTACCAATTTCCTTCCAAAAGCGTTTCTTGACAAATTTCTACCTGCTTCATTGATATGAGCATATATCTAAGACGTAGAAATCCTGGGATTAAAAGTCTGGGAAAAATCATGTCATTTTTTTAAAAATACAAGTTTCTTTATACCGAAAGTAACATTTATTTTAAATAAGCAGCAAAGCATATGCATTTGAAAAAAAATTAAAAACACTACCAGATATAATTTGCATACCTTATGCTGCATAATACTATCTATCTATACACGCACACACAAAATATAACTTATATTTCTGCGCACTGCCTTTGTTGGCAAGATAAAATCTTATCGAAAAAGAAAACAGGTCCTTGAGTGGTTTATTTATAATTTCCTATACTGTATATTTAGCAAATATTAAAAATCAATATATTGTTTGGAGGAAAATGTTGCTTCTTATCATAGAATCATAGGGCTGGATGGGGTCTTGGAAATCCTCTATAGCACGGCTGTCAAACTCCCAGCCTGCGGGCCAACTTTCCAAGATTATTGTACATTATTGATCATGGTTTGGATATATTAGAATGGTTTTGGAGGAAGCTTATTGGTGGTGAAGGTACACTGTACACACTTATATACATAAGCACTGCCTGGAATATCTTCTTAAGATCTCTTCAGCAGTTTTCAGATATTTAACAACCTACAGTAAAGGTTGGCCAGATAGAGTGTTCAGAAACCAAATCCCAAAATCAGAAAAGTGGTTCAGCCATGAAAACAGCCACTCCAATGCAGTAATAATGGATTAGTAATGTCAGATTCAAGGACAAAGAAGAGTTACTCCTTAACTTTAGACTTTCTGGCTTCCTCAGCATCCCCGTTTTGAGGTGTCTTCCTTTGATGAGGAATTGTAGAAAACCCAAATGCTTGTGCATCCTTTTGAATTATTTTCATTAGACATAACGGCTCAGTTGTAGTTGTTTTTTCCTGGCCCTGGAAACTAAAGTTCATTATTTTTGTTTAATTTAATTTCCAGTGCAAATAAAAATGTGAGGAATAATTGTGGAAATGCATTGTTAGCACCATAAGTCATCATCAGCAATATACTATATGTACTTTGTTGTATACCACCAGAGTTGCTTCTTTTGCAAGATGAGAGGTTATATAAATTGGAGATATAAATAAATAAATATACCTGAAAGAAAAGCTGTTTATAGGCATGCTTTAAAAGTAAATGATAATTATGTCTATCGGTGCATTCAGTTTGAACCACTTCAATATCTAAAAAGAAAACTAGCAAGCTTAGACTGGCGACCTACATCTCATTGAATAAGTCTGAATAATATAGAGGTGAATGAATATGACATGCTTATCTTTAAGCACTCGCTGTGATATTAGACTAACCTTCCAGTCATAGCTGATGAGTCAAATAAGTCAATAAAATAATGTTATTTAAAGAAGACCTTTTTTATGGATATCAAGGAAAATGTCATTGCTCCTAGCAGGCAATAAGTTCTTTCATTGTATGTTTTCATTAAATACTTTAAATTGGTATCATTCAAGAGCAAGACAAATTACTTTCCAGCTATTAAACATTTTTGTCATAAAAGAGATACTGCATATATATATTTCCTCTCTGGAGAAGCAACCTTGGAATCTATTGTTATGAACTTTTCTATCTTGATTAGCATTCGAGATTTATCACCAAGGCTGCTCTGATAAATATAGTGGTTGATAAGAGATGTCAGAAAATGATAAAATGTTCCTTAAGGTGCAACCATATGAATAGTTTGACAGCATCCATGGGGCCATAAGGTCTCCCTTCTTTGGTTAAAAGAACATTATGCCGGCAGTTAAATAACATATTATACATTTCAACTACAGTCACCCTTAACCCTTTAAAATCAACTATTTTATTTGCATGCAAGATTTTTTGCCTTAGATGGTCATTTTCCCCCCAATATGGTTGCCATTTCTCCAACTAATCCTATAAGTTTATACTACACAAAGAGAACAGATCCCTCTGTGCCTTCTGCTTACCTTCTGAATAAAAAAATTGTCAGAAGAACAAGTCACTAATGTTATAAGAGACCCATGTTTGACATGTGTTGTGTCCCAATAGATATCAGGATAATTAAAATCTTTGTCACTACTGCTTCCTGCCTCTTGAAATATCTGCATTTGGTTTGAAAGGCACATCCAAATTTTCTTCTTCGCTGGACAGGAAATGCTGGAAACCAACAAATTATTTTTATTTATTCCTCCATTTATTCAACACAGATGGTGATTACAGAATCACAAAATTATTTTAATTTATTTCTGAGCAGGTGTAAATTATATATTGTAGCTCCTTCCCCATTTCCATGATTTCTGTTTCTTTTAATCAAACTATATGTTATTTGTTGTTCTGCTGTTCTGCACCAAGGCATTGTGTATTTTATTTGCCATTTTGGGTTAAACTTTATAGTTTTTAGTCCCCGTACTATGAACTTTAGTGCCAAGACAATGAAGGTCATGAGTTTTTGGACTGTTTTCTGCTTTTCCTATGGTTAGTTTAATAGGTCCCAATAAAAGCCACATTTTCACACCTTTTCCATGTGCAAGCCTGTCTCTGAAGTTTCTTCTTCTTCTTCTTCTTCTTCTTCTTCTTCTTCTTCTTCTTCTTCTTCTTCTTCTTCTTCTTCTTCTTCTTCTTCTTCTTCTTCTTCTTCTTCTTCTTCTTCTTCTTCTTCTTCTTCTTCTTCTTCTTCTTCTTCTTCTTCTTCCTCTTCCTCCTCCTCCTCCTCCTCCTCCTCCTCCTCCTCCTCCTCCTCCTCCTCCTCCTCCTCCTCCTCCTCCTCCTCCTCCTCCTCCTCCTCCTCCTCCTCCCTTCCCCTTCCTCATTTTATTTTATTTTTAAATTTTGTTAGCTGCCCATCAACCTTCATAGGATTTGTTCCTAATCAAACTTGGCATATTTCAAAGAAACACATTTTTTAATCAGTCTTTTACATGGTATAGTCTACCTGACTCTCTTGGATTACTTGTTTATTGCAAACTGAAGATGAGTCTGTACTACGAAATGCCTACAAAAAAAATAGAAATATAGTTTTTGTACCTTGGGAATTAAGCAGATTTATTATTTTGGGTTGAACAAATGCTACTTCCGTAATTATACTTTGGTACAACCCTTTAAGAAGGATTCAGATTTTAGAGAAAAGTTCAGAAAACAATATTTAAAAATTGAGTGATTAAAAAATAAGTCCTAGAAACTGAAATGGAAAGAACTGAATATTTATCTGTTTGTCTGTCTATTATTATTTATTTATTTATTATTTGTTAAGTTTGTATGCTACCCATCTTACCAAGAGGCAACTCTAGGTAGCTTATAAGCAAGAAAAGATAAGATAAAACATTAAGATATTAAAATAATGACCTTTAACATTAAAGTTGACTTAAAATAATCATGGATCAGGAAGAAACAAGCAAGATGCACATGTTTAGCCTTGCAAAGTCAAAACAAAGCAAACATGATAGTCCAAGTACGTGGAGAAGTGTCACGTAGAAGACAACCAAGATTTGCGCTTTATCATTCAGGTTTGCAGGAGAAGAATCTAAATTCCATGGAAGCACATTTGACTGCACAGTAGAAAGAACCTCTTAGAATTAAGATCAATTCAGTTAGTGAGAGTGGTGGTTGCTTTTCCTTGACTGCATGTGGGGGTGCTTTTATCATGATTCCTGTGCTGAGCAAGGGATTGAATTCAGTTGTGTAAATGGCCATTCCACTGCTTGATTCTGTGTTTTTATTTTCAAAGAAAAATGCAACTCCTTGACAGATGGCCATGCAACCTCCCAGAAAATTTATCCAGAACACCTCCCGGAGGCGGTCTGCTCTACTACTGAGGAGGTATTAATGTTAAGATGTTTTTCCTAATGTTTAATTCAGGAATGCACAATCTTTGAGCAGGCAAGGATCCAAATGGTGCCAAATGGATGGGTTCAGGATAAACAAATGGGTGAGAGCAAAACAAATGCTTAATATCATGTAATGTAATACTAGTACCATGCTACCTCCCCTGCATTTTATAAGTCCCCTTTTTATCACATTAAGAATTATAATTCAGTGGAACCTATGAAGGCAACAGAGAAATGCAGATCTATAGCTGTCCATATTCTCTTTATTGAGGGGAAGGAAAGAGATAATTATTTCTTCTCTTTTGTTTGGTAGAACAAGCAAAGCCTGTGAAGGTATTGGAATACTCAGAAAGCAATAAAAATTTATCTTGTATATTGTACCGTCTACATATAAGACAGTTTTTTTCCTCATGCCATCACTCTGCTGAGCATCTAATTTTCACAATACTGTCTTATGTCTAAAAATATTTATCCATGTAGTATGGCTGTATTGCTACTGTTCTTCCCATCTTTTCTACTATCTTCTCCATTGGTAACATGATTATATACTTCGTTGTTTAGTACACAGAGAGCTTATGCACGGGAGACAAAATTCCTTGTGTGTCCAATCACACTTGATCAATAAATATTTGATTTGATTCGATCCTATCCTATTCTCTCTATGTATATGTGTATGTATACATATACACTGAAGCGCTACTTAAATTAATAGTTGTGTTTGTATGTGTAATGTGTTTTAGTGTTGTATATCGGTGAATGCATGACAACTGCAGATGTCATATGCTAAATAAATATAGAGAGAGATTCCTGCATTTCTGTGGAAAGATAACATTTTTTCCTCTTCTGTTCTTACTGTTATTCTTGTTTTTCATTTCGTTTTAAGTCTCATGGGAATGACCATTTTTCCTCCCATGTGCTCAATCAGTTAATATTCTGAAGTTGTCCTTTATGATCCATAACAACTGGAATATATTCAAAACATGTTTGAATCATGTAAGAATGGGATGAAACTGGTAGAATCAACTTATCCCAAGTTCCCATATCTTATACAAGTAGCAAGGAAAGTAACTGGGCTGAATCTGAATGGATAATAATTTCAAATCTCTTTGCACCTAGTGTTACCTCTGTCAGTTAATGCCTGCTTGTAATACTTACTTTTTATGATATAGATGGCTCAGTGAGCTAAGTCTTCAAAAACCTTAGACACAGCTGCCTGACCAAGTTTGTATTTAAAACCATAATTGCCCGTATGCTGGGCACAGTTAGTACCCATATATTTAATGTTGGCTCCTATTAAAATGTTATATTTAAAACTGCAACTTTAACACTATGTATCAGAGGTGGGAAAATTATTGGAGACAGTTGATTCGGGAGTTGCAATAGCCATATAGATGCAGCATATGCAAATGAAATGTACTTAATTAGCATGTCTCTTTTGTGTTATAGCCATAGGTCCTTCATTTCCATAAATTGGAAGGTGTGAGCTTGTATTTATAGCTGAAAATTCTAACATGATAACCAGCTAAGATCATAAAGAAAATAAGGGAAGAAAAACAAGAAAAGCCGTAGGCCATTCTGCATTTTTATATGGAAGAAACAGGTCAAGTCAAATCTATATGGCCAATCTTAGAGGTATGTAATGCTGATTGATTTTCTATCCTGACAGTCTTTCCTAGCATGATGAACATAACACATACGAAGACTTGGACATCTTTCATCTCTAACTTTAACACACAATTATTATTTTTTAAAATCTACATTAAGGATGTTGGGAAGATATACTCCAATAGAACTGGAGAATGTTGATTGACAAAATAAACTTCTACATTTGGCTATGCTGGCAGTGAAGCAGAAATTTTAAAGTTCAAGCTTTCATAGAAATGCTTTCTAAGAGTCTCCCAGAACCAAGGTGTGTAGCATTGTGCCACATTATGTATTTGTTTGTGCATTCCTGTTAAATAATCATGTGGTAAATAAACACATTGATATAAATAAAAGTTTCCAGAGTCCTGAGGAGATTTAATTCTAATCAAGCCTGTAGTTGAGAAGCTTTTGTTATTTTAGTTTTGGGGATATGTAGCACTGATTGTTGGCTACATTATTTTTCTCAGGCAATAGGATAGTATGTCATTCTGCTTTCCTGGCTTTTAAAACAGTGATGAATGACAGCAAACTCACCATCAAATATAACAAAGGGAAATTCTAATGCCTGACATTTTCTTCATATCGGCTAAAATGTCACAGAAAGAATTGTTGCAGTCAGTCAGAATTCTGGCTTTTTTTCAAGGACCAAGTATCAGACATTTTGTTCCTGCCTCCCTTGCTAACAATTATGAGAGCTAATAACATACTTTTTTATTTATTTAGTTGGTTAGTTAGTTAGTTTAATCCCCTTAAAATCTTGTGCCTTTCAGGGGATAAAATATTTGCATACAAGCAATAAATTCAATGAAGTAAAACCCAAATCTGGTAATTACATTTCACAAAATATAAATATTTGGGAATCATAGAGCACTCCTACCATGACACTTCCTCTCAGTATTTTGTCTAAGGTAGACATCTAAGGCAAAGGTTATATAGTTGCCTCTTAAATGATGGTGTATGGCTTTGTTTAGATGTAATGTTAAAATATAGGTTGTCTTTGTTGTTGTTGTTCACTCACCAAGTCCTATCTGACTCTTTTCAACACCATGGATCATAGCATACCAGGTTCCCTTGTCCTCCTCTGTCTCCCAGAGTTTGCCCAAATTCAAATTCAGTGAACATGACACTATCTAACCATCTCATCCTCTTCTGTCCCCTTCTCCTTTTGTCTTCAATATTTCCTAACATCAGAGTCTTTTCCAATGATTTTGTCTTCTCATCTTGTGACCAAAGTATTTGACCTTCAGCTTCAGCATCTGTCCTTCCAAAGAACAGTTGGGGGTTGATGTACTTTAGGATTGACTAATTTGATCTCCTTGCAGTCCAAGGGACTCTTAAGAGTCTTCTCTAATACCATAATTCAAAAGCGTCAATTTGTTTGGCACTCAAGTGTTCCTTATGGCCCAACTTTCACGTCCATACATTCCTACTGGGAATGGTTTCTCTAGCTCTTCTGCATTTTATCCCAGCTCAGCGATGAGGAGGTGGTCTTAACCTTTTGCTTTTTCCCCTTCAATAAAGGGTTGATTTTAATGACAATTGTGTCAAAATCTTACATGATAGGAAAATTAAGGTAGACTGTTTTAAAGCTTGGGTTCAAGACTATGAGCTAAGGCAAACTGGATGCATGTCAGAGCAAAGATGTCAAGACTGAGTATTGATCTTCAGGGAAGCAACAGACTGGAATGGGTCCCATCACATCAGAGGACTCTCAGCTTGTCTACTATGGATAAGAATTCATGGAAGAAATGAAATAGTCATCATTGCTAACAAAAGTGTCAAAGTCAGTCTGGTATATAACCCTGTCAAAATATTAAAAGCCTGCTGAGCTTGGGTACTGAAATTCTACCTCTTAAAAATAGATCCATTCTAGGTCAATACCTGACAGAGAGGTGGCTTATGATACAGCAGTCAGCAACCATCAAGGTACTGCTACATATGTCTCCCAAAAGATGCATTGGGGAATATTTTACTCTGTAAAACCTAGGCAAATCCAGCCTATCTTCAGATTAAATCTTTTTTTTTTTTTTTTTTGCTGGCCTTTCCCATATCATGTTAGATCCTGTTCAGATTAATAGAATTCTGTGAGAAAGTCTATGTTCACCACAAATACCTTATTCTAACCATTTAAAAGATTACTCTTAGATCATGGACATCACCAGA
Organism: Notechis scutatus; assembly: GCF_049901735.1. Lineage (NCBI taxonomy): Eukaryota > Metazoa > Chordata > Lepidosauria > Squamata > Elapidae > Notechis > Notechis scutatus. Next base: position 206,435,449 of record NC_142009.1, on the reverse strand, counting down.
TAGACAACACTGCAATTAAATGTAGTGTGTTTTGTACATGCAAAATAGAGGAAGCTCAGAAGTCAATCAGCAGAATCTAATGATGTCACAAATATTATCATATCCTCTATTTAAGCCAATGATATTAATAATAGGATATAGCCCTCTTGTTTTCTGTTGGCATTTTGTTCAATTGCCTTCCATTCATTTCTCCAAGATTAGGGTCCATCATAACCAGGAGAAGAACTCAAAGCATCAGATTGTGGACAATCCTGGTGAAGTGATATCTATCAGGTCACAAAGAGTTGGAAGCAACTTAACAAGAAGAACTGAGTTGAAGCCTATCTGTTTGCCTAAACATCATTCGACAGACTCCCATATGAGAATAAACCATGGTTAATCAAAAGCAAATACAGGATGGAGATGTTGATGACAGTTGACCACCATGAGGTTTATTCAATTCACAACCTAACATCCATTGCATAATTTTTCACTCAAATGAGAATAGTGTACATTCTCTCCAATGTCTTAATTATTTTATTTTATTTTGTTTGTCAATTGCTTACAAGATAATAGGTATAAGTAAAAACATAGTTATGAATACATGGATACATATAAGCAAAATAAAAAATAAAAATAAAAGAAACAATAGGACAGGGACGGTAGGCACGTTGGTGCGCTTATGCACGCCCCCTACAGACCTCTTAGGAAAGGGGTGAGGTCAATAGTAGAAAGTCTAAGTCTAAGTCCAAGTGCATGAATCATAGCTATGATTCTATCATTATCTATATAAGATTATTTGCACTAGGAGCTAACCATGCTAGAGAACCAAGAAAAGAACAGTGGGATTTGAAATAAGCTTAAGAGAGCAAGTCCAACCTATCTGGGCTTCTTTGAATCCAGAAGTCATCTTTACACCATAGCTGCAACATGGGATAGATAATTTTACACTGTTCTCTTTGTCATACTCAGATGAACTAGTTGGGAGAAAAAATGGATGGAGAACAAAGTGAAGCTAAGTGTAGACAGGGCAAAATTGATGATCATTGGCTCTATAATCAGGCTTAATTATATTAAACCCTATAAGTAAACTATGGGGTTTGGGAGATTTTGATCATGCGTGCTTCCATTTAAATAATGGATCCACACTTATGATCTTCCTTGATTCAGCCTTTCTTCTGGATACCCACCATAGAGTTGAGGAAAGGGCTTAAACAGATCTTTCCTCAAGATTGTCAGTTTTTGTGTTGCTTTGATTTGATTCCATAGCAGGATGGGCAACTATGGCCCCTTGGTGACCTATGGATTTCAACTCCCAGAATTCCTAAATCAGGCATTGCTAGTCATAAAGAGGTTATATTTGTCCATCCCTGTTATATAGGGATGTTTGTAAACAACCTAGAATAAAAAAGGGTGAGTGGGAAACATATACGTGTTTCAGTTAATAAGATAACTGTTATATTTTTGGGTTCCCAAACTGAAGACAGGTTGAAATCTGACATTGGGACTAAATGAGAGCCTCCTCATCTTCAGGACCTACCATTGTGGCTTTTATCCTTTTAGATGTGCTGGTTCACCCACCCTTGGTCTTGTTCTCTAGTTATTCTTCAATATTGCCAAAATGCTGGAAATGTATGACCTTATTATTGGTTTTAAAAAAAACTCCATTAATCTAGCAAAAAAACACTAGATTCTGGTGGAATTTGGGCCCCCAGTATTATGCATGGAGAATTAGAGCATGTAATAGAAGCTGACAGAGAATATGGAAAGCAGTGAAGTTATGGTCCTTCAGTTAGTTTTTAAAAGCAAAATCTATTTTCTAACTTTATATTCATAAAACTCATCTGTTCCATTATCCAAATATTTATTACAGCTTTATTTCAGAACTTTGTAGCAGTTGGGAGAGTGAAAAAAGCTGATAATTAGTCACAGAATGTATTTTCCTTTCTTTGGCTTCTTGCTCTCTTTTATGTTGGTGTCTCAGATGGCATTAAAAAATTTAACAAGTGTGCATGAAATATCTTTTTTGTAACCATAAAAGTCACTTTGGGTTAATGATGGCAACTAGTGAATTTGAGTAAAGGATTTTGTGTTGTTTGCTTCTTTATATTAGCTTGTCATTCAAAAAAAGAGTTTGCATATGTATATGTGCATGTGTATGCATATGCATATGTGTATGCGTATGCATATGCGTATGTATATATGTTGTTTCACTCACTCTTCTCTATGGCATTAAATCTGTAAGTTCTTTATTCCTTTTTCATATTTCTCAAAATATTGAGTGGCACAAGTGATTGATTGATTGATTCACGCTGTATTAAATGCAGCTGCTACACACAGAATTGTCACAGAGATGATCAGGATAATGAATTGAGATAAGATTATTTCTTTTCGTAAATCATAGTTTATTTGGGAAAATGAAGTATTAGAATGTCTATGGAGATTTTCAGTCATCCAGGTCATGGTTGTCCCAAAGGTGCTTTTTCAAAACGCAACTGGACTTCGTCTTTCCTTGAAGACATTTTGCTTCTCATCCAAGAAGCTTCTTCAGTTCAGAACTTGAGTTTAGTTCTCATCCAAGAAGCTTCTTCAGTTCACAACTGGAGAAGCTTCTTGGATGAGAAGTGAAACATCTTCAGGGAAAACAAAGTCCAGTTGAAGTTGAAGCATTTGAAGCAGTTTGACAACAGTGTGCCATTTTACAGCATTTGACAAAGATAATATTTGTGTTAATTTGTACATTCAGTGTTCTTCTAATGCCAACCTCAGATGGCTATTAGTGGAAACTATTTCAGTATCCCATGGAGCTGTGACACTGATGCTTTTGATATGACTGATGCCAATGTGCATGGAGCACTTGGGCTCACATATGCTCAACACAACAAGGGAGCTTGTGTACTTCCTCTCCCCCAGCAAGGTTATGGCCCATTTGTTCATATCTGTTTCTTCTAGAAGAGCATGTGGGATTTTGCCATATGTGAAGCATAATCACATTTAGAATTTCTGGGGAGAAATGCTCAGATATTATTATTTACCCCTGGGGGCTCTTTTGAGATGCATGCATTTTGACCTGATTGGTAGGTAAACAGTTATGCCAATCTCCAAACTGTCTCAATTCCTCATGAACTGGAAGCTTGGTAGCTAAAAAATGGTAGCTCATGTTGTGTCAACCTCCTCTTAGCTTCTGATTGTTCAATGACACTATTGCATCACTTTGTAATCTACGTTAGCAGAGAAAATACAAACAAGTTATAAACATTTTAAATGCATGAACGTACACGAGAAAATGGCCCAGAGCATTAATTCATAGGTGCATTTGGAGTGGTAGGTGGTAATGAGTCAATTATTCAATTTTAATTTTGCTGGAAAAATTACAGCAACCTATTCACAGTTGTTTATCAGCTAAAGTAGCAGCAAGGAAAAGGAGAGGAAGGGAACCGTGTTCTGAAGAGGGCTGTGTATCACTTCTGTACTCATTAATTATTATTTTTTGGCAAAGAAGAAAACCAGATAATACCACACTTCATTATGATAACCTCAGGAAGAACAGTTGCTTAGCACTCCAAACACCGTCTTGATTTTATGAAACCTAGAGGAAAGTTATAGGCTAATTTTTAAAGAATGTGTGGCCCATGTGTTTTGATCTGATAACATGCATGCTAATACAGAGGGGAAATTGTCTTGCAATTTTTCAGAAATTTACATCCCCTAAAAAAGAAGGTTTGGGTTTTCTCCTTTCAATTGAAGCAACAATGATCTTCTCTCAAGTTTCTCTTGTTTTGAATGCATTCTATTCTTGGATATGGTGGGAAATGCAAATACTGTTGTTCTTCTCCATTAAACATGTTTCTACCATACTGTTACAGGGGTGGGCAACTATGGCCTTTTTACCACCTTGGACTTCAATTCCCACAATTGCTGGGAGCCATGCTGGCTCAGGAATTCTGGGAGTTGAAGTCCACAGGTCATAAAGGGGCCATAGTTACCCATCCGTGTACTATTACTTCCTTGTTTTTTTCACTGAACTCAAAAAGGGATGATTGGTTGATTGGTCAATGAAAGACAGGGCATTTATATATACTCCACACTTACCCATTAATCATCTCAGAACCCATTTTTCTGTGAGTTTATGAGAACACAAGCCAAACTACAAGAGTAAAAATACAGAACATCCAACAAAAAACCTCCCATTCATATCACTTTAGTTAGAGACTTTGTGGTCATAGTTGCTTAACAGAAAATGAGTAATTACCAGATTATTTATGATTAAAGAAGAAATTAGCTCCATCCCTAGAAAAAATGTAGTATCTCATGACTAAATAAGTACAAAACCACCAAAATGCAACAAACAAACCATCTATATATGACACTTTCACTTTTTAAATCTTCCATTGATTGAATGCATTATTTTGGCATAAGCTAATACATATTTAAAGACTCAGTGAGCAACACAAAACAGTGTCAGGATATAATACAACATGTTCCAGTTTATAAAGATGTGATTTCACTGCTTCCCTCTGTATCAGTCCATGAACAAACTATATCCTCCAATTAATTTATTTAAAAAAGAAAAACAGTCCTTTCTTAGGGATATAAAGGAAGGCATGGAATTTTTTAATTGACATGCCAGATACACCAAATCAGAGTCATTTTGTGACTTGAGTAAAACCCTGAATGAAGTCACCCTAGTTGGGTTTTGCCAGGCCCAAGTCCAAAGACAATACAGTGAAATCCAATTGAGTCTAATCCTGTATTTGCTTACTCCTAATAGACAGAATCTTGCCAAACTAAAGCTGTAGCCTTCTCACCTATAGAACTATCCCGAGAGATTTTAGGGTGAGGCTACACCAAGGGTCTTCAAACTTGGCAAGTTTAAGATTTATGGACTTCAACTCCTATAATTCCTGAGCTAACATGACTGGAGGAGGAATTGTGGGAGTTGAAGTCCACGAGTCTTAAAGGTGTCAAGTTTGAAGATCCCTGGGCTATACTGAACTTCTTCCTTTCTCCTCCATTCAGCTTAGGACTGGACAGTCTCTTTATCTCTCTGGGAAAGCTCTAAGTTGCCAAAACTCCTATCTGCTGATTCTGCAGGTGCATGTTCCATCAAACCAAACTAAACAAGCTACATTTTGATCCCCATGCTTGTGAAATCTGTTTGTATATGTCTAATAGTAAACATAGCAATAGGACTTAGGGTTTTCCAAGTATGGCTTGAGAGAAAATACTACCCAGAGATGCTTATACCTTACAGCAGCTCTTCAGAAATGGCCATTACTGAAGGGGGGCGGAGCTGGCGTCTCAGCAGTACAGCTTGCAATCTTGAAGCTCCAAGATCGCCGCTGATATCTCCATTACAGGACAATCCCACCGGACCTAAACTGTCCCTTAGAGACAGTGATTGAGGAGGGCACATCCTGTTGATCCCAGGGACATTGCAAAGTCCCTGGTTGATCCAGAAAAAGCCCTTTATTCCGGCAGCAGAGAGGCAGCCTTCCAAGCTGCGGAAGCTGGGACAACTCTGGAACGGAAGAGATTGGAAAGAAAGTGTGTCAGTTTGGTGAGATGAACTTTTACTTATTATTTCTTGGAGAGAACACCCTGAAAAAATTAAAGTGGACTCAAAGTGAAGAGAAAAGAACTTAAGCGGCATGATTAATTGTCAAAGTGAAAGTTTTTTTTTCTTTTTTCCCTTTTTATTGCAACTTTGAATTTGGCAAAGCTGTTTAACTTTAAGCTGGACTGGTACTTTTTAATCTTTTTATCTTTGTTTGTATTTCTTTCTACCTTTTTAAAACAACCCTCTTGAAAATCCCTTTTGATTAAGATTCTTCTGCTTGACTCAAGATTTATTTTTCTCCTTTAAAAAAAAAAGGGGGGAAGACTTTACTTTTTAAAAGTTCCTGATTGTAGATTGGGGAGGGGGAAGTGAAAGTGAAGGAAAGTAAGTAGCACTGCCACTCAGAGGCTTGGATACATTGTTTCTTTTTTCTTTCACTAGTTTGTGTTACAATCAAGGACTCTGAGCTTTGTATTGGAAAAGATAGAGATGAGCATGGCAGTTTGTTTATTCAGGTGCTCATTTCTGAACAGATAGCTGGAGTCTGGAGTCTGGAGTTGAAAGAACGAAGATTGAAGTGATCTTGAAAAATTCTGAGCTGATTTATCAAAGAGCCATGGATATTTGGCGGCAGAGGCTTGTTTTATATTAGAATTGCTTTTTACCTTTTGCCTCCCTTTCTACCCTCCCCCCCCACTAGTGGGGCTCTTTTTTTCTCTTTAATTGGATTTTAACTTTTTAAACCAGGAACTAGAATGTAAACCTTTTGTTTTGGTTTTCTTTTTGTTTATTAAGAGGAACATATAGAATATTTTTCTTTTTTTCCCCTTTTTTATTTTTTACTTTTTACATCTACCATTGCAACTAATTAGATTAAGGTATACAAGTGCCTGAAGATTTATTTTTTCCTTTTTTCCTTTGGAGTGGCAATTGCTTGCCTTCATTTTTTTGCCTCTTTTCCCCCCTCTTTTTTCTCTCTCTTTCTTTACAGATAAGCATTACAAGATGAGTAGAAAGACAACAGTCCCAGGTTCTTCAATACCAACTCCCTCACCATCTAGAGGACAACAATCTATACAGACAATATTACAACAGGAAAAAGAGAAAGAGAAGGAAGTGACATTACAGATGATTATGCAAGGAATTCAGAAAATTGAGCAAAAAATTGAAAAGACAGATGAAAAAGTGGAAAATATTCAACAGATGATGATGAAATATGAAGACAGATTCAAAAAAGTTGAAGAAGATATACAAAGAGATAAGAAAATTGATATGCATTTGAGCAATGTCGAGAAGGGCAGATTTGAACCATTAGAATGGGAAATAGACAAATCAAAATTTTATCAAAGATTTCAAAATATAGAAGAAGGAAAAGGTGAAAATCTTGCTGAAATAATGGCAGAAATATTAGCAGAAGCACTGGAAATAACCAAAGAAAAGATGATGGATGGGATGGACGAGTTGTTCAAGTGTCTACACAAGCTATTCAACGAGGAATAGATTACCAAGAGAAGTTCACATTAGATTTACTAAGAAGATTATTAAGACACAGATACTCGAAGGTGGCTGAGAGAGAAAACACTAAAATATAAAGATAAAGAAATTGTGGTGCTGAAACAGATACCAAGAAGAGTAAGAGAGATGAGAAGAGAATATTTATTCTTGACTGAAGAGTTACTTAAAAGAGGAGTAAACTACAGATGGCTGATGCCAGAAGGCCTCTTGCTCACTTGGCAGGAACAAAGACACAGAATTGACACAATTGGAAAAGCTGAGCTATTCTACTTAGAATACTTTAGAGAAAAGGAGGAAGAAGAAAGAAAGGAAGAGTCACTAATTGAGTTCCAAGAGGAGTGTATAGCAGTAATTGAAAAAGAAAAAGAAGAAGGTGCAGTAGGCGGTGAACCCTGAGAACAACGAGAATTGAGATCTACTAGAGCAATAAAACCCTCTTATAAAGCTTAACATGGATGAAAAAAAATGGTTACGATTAACATAAATGGACTTAATTTGGTTACTAAAAGAAGGAAAGTATTTCATAAATTAGAAAAATTAAAATTTGATATAATCTGCTTACAAGAGGTACATATTAAAAAACAACATGAATATATACTAAAACAAGGAAAACTAGGGAAATTATTTACGTCGCTGGCACAATCTAAAAAAAGAGGTGTGATATTATATATTAAAGAAACAATTTTGGCAGAACTAATTTACACAGATGATGATGGAAGGATTTTGATGGTGGAAATAATGGACAACAGCATTAAAACACTTTTAATTTCAATTTATGCCCCAAATGATAAGAAGAATTCTATAGAAAATTACATACAAAAATAATTGAATTGGACTATGTTAATATTTGTATGATGAGAGATTTTAATGGAATAATTAATGAACAGTTGGACTATAAAACACAGAAAACAACAAAGAAAGTTAGAAAGATACTACCAAAATCCTTCCTTCAAATAACAGAAGAATTTAATTTAAAAGATGCATGGAGAGAGAGAAATGCAGAAAGTAAGCAATATACTTTTTATTCAAACAGGCACACATCCTGGTCTAGAATAGATATGATATGGATGTCAGCAGAATTATTGACTAATGTACGACAGATTGAAATAGAAACAAGCACTTGGGCAGATCATAATCCAGTGTCAGTTATTTGGAAAGGACACAAGAGGAGATCTAGATGGACTTTAAATAATATGATACTGAAAGAAAAAGACTTTAAACAGAAAATAAAGAACTTGTTTTCTTCTTCAAAGAAAATAGAAAAGAGGATACATCTTTACAGAATCTCTGGGACACGATGAAGGCCTACACAAGAGGTTTGATAATAGATTGTACTAGGAGAAGAAACATAAAAAAGAAAAAGACATTTAAGACATTAGAGGATGACAATAAAAGACTGGAAAAAGATTTACAGATGTTCCCACAAAATAAAGACATTAAAAATAAAATGGATATAATTAAACATAAAATGGGACTAATGGAAAAAGAGGAATTAGCACAAAAAATTAAAAATGCTAAACAGAATTACTTTGAAGATGCAAATAAACCAGGCAGATGGCTAGCTTATAAACTGAGAAAGGAAAGAGAAGCAAGAAGAATTAGTCAATCGATAAATAAAGAATAAAGGTTTGCTATGGCAATGAGGAGAAGAAAAAAATTATACAAGACTACTATGGAAAACTGCACTTTCAAGAGAATATTCAAGAAGAAAAAGTTAAACAATATATTCAGAAAGCGAACCTACTCAGATACCCAAAAACATTGAAACAATGTTACAAGGAAGTACAACAATGATGGAATTAAGAGAAGCCTTTAAAAAACAGAATGCTGGGAAAGCACCAAGTCCAGATGGTTTGCCAGCGGAATTTTACAAGACTTTTCAGGAAATATTGAATGTTCATCTTTTAGAAGTTATGAATGAAGTTATGTTAAAGAAAAGAATACCAAAAACATGGTCAGAAGCATACATTACACTTACATTACACTTATACAGACCTACAGCATGTTAAAAATTATAGACCTATATCTTTATTGAACTCAGACTATTAAATCTTTGCTTCAATTTTGGCAGAAAAACTAAAATGATACTTAAATAATTTTATTCATACTGATCAAAATGGATTTCTGCCAAAGAAACAAATGAAGAATCATTTTGGACAATGTGAGAATCATTTTGGATACTCTGGAATATTATGAAGCTCACCCTGAGAAGCAAATGGCCTTGATGTTTCTAGATGCTCAAAAAGCTTTTGACAATGTGAGTTGGCGATTTATTTTACTGCAATTGATACAAATGGGCTTTGGTAAGAAATTTATCCAAGCCATTGAAACAATACACTATGAACAAACTGCAAAGGTGATGGTGAATGGAGAATTAACAGAATCCATAGATATAAGAAAAGGGACAAGGCAAGGCTCTCCATTGTCACCTCTGCTATTTGTGTTAACATTGGAAGTCTTGAATAGGAATATCAGAGAAGAAAAAGGAATAAAAGGAATGAAAATTAAAAAGGAGGAGTATAAATTGCAAGCTTTTGCAGGTGACCTGGTATTTATATTAGAAGACCCATTGGAAACAGCACCCAAATTAATAGAAAAAATAGAAGAATATGGAAAAGTAGCAGGTTTGAGAATAAACAAAGACAAAACAAAGATATTAACAAAGAATATGTTAGCAAGACGAAAGAAAGAGTTGGAAAAAGTTTTAGAAATACAGGTCGCAAACAAGGTTAAGTATTTAGGGATATACATCACACCAAGATGTAGCACACTGAAGGAAGATAACTATGTTAAACTCAAACAGCAGATTGCAACAGATTGGATGAAATGGGAAAAACTGCAACTATCATTGATTGGGAGAATATCCACAATTAAGATGAATGTATTGCCTAGAGTTTTATATTTATTCCAGACAATTCCTATTCAAATAGGGAAAGAGTTTTTTGAAGATTTAAATAGAATTGTGTTGAAATATATTTTGCAGGGTAAAAAAGCAAGAATAAAATTAAAACTGTTACAAGATGCAAGAATATGAGGAGGGTTTGCCTTGTCCAATTGGGAACTATATTACCAGGCGACAAGTTTGATGTGGGTAAAGGAGTGGATAACAGTAGATTATTGACTTTAGAAGGCCATGAATTGCTGCTGGGATGGCATGCCTTTCTCTGGTATAAGGGAACTAACATACAGGGGTATTTCAGAAGACATTATATTCATGAGGCATTGTTTTTGAACTGGGAGAAGATAAAAAGACAATATTACTTAAAAATTCCAACATGGATATCAACTATTGAAACTTTTTCTTAACCAATAATATATAAAAATATATACAGTTAGATATGGGGAGATATTGAATGAAAAGGGTGAATTTAAATCTATGCAAGCGTTGGAAGAACAAGGTGTAAAAATGAATTGGTTTTCATATTTGCAAATACAATCTAGGTTTGATAAAGACTCTAAGGCAAAAGGTATTTATGACAAGTTAACTGATTTAGATAAAATTTTGATGGGTACTGATGAAAAGATAATTAAAAAACTTTATGGACATCTATTAGAATTTAAATTGGAGGAGGAACAAGTCAAAGAAACGATGATTGCTTGGGGGAAAAATTTTGGATATGGAATTGATTTAGAAAAATGGCAAAAATTGTGGTCTCAGGATTATAAAATGACAATGTCAACTGCATATAAAGAAAATTTGTACAAGATGTTTTACAGGTGGCACTTACCCCTGATGAGACTTGCGAGAATGTTTAAGAATAAATCGGATAAATGCTGGAAATGTCATCAGATACCTGGTTCATATTACCATATGTGGTGAACATGTTCGGAAGTGAAGAAATATTGGACTAAAATCCACACATGGTTGGAAAAAATGATAAAACAACATATAGACTTTAAACCAGAGATCTTTTTATTGGGAGTCATACCGGACATATACAATAAAGAACTGAAATATTTGATTGTAAATGTTTTAACAGTGGCTAGAGTTGTATTTGTGAAGAACTGGAAAAAATGACAAAATACCTATGCAGGAGGAAGTTATCAAAAAAATCATGGACTGTGCTGAAATGAGTAAACTGACATTTGAAATTAGAGAACAAGAAGACAAGCAATTTTATATGGTATGGGATTTGTTTTATCAATGGTTGGATAAAAAGGCATGGTAATGTAATAGACTAGATAATTTTGTGATAGAAATTTAATAGACTGATATAAAACATAATATAGATAAATATAACCATTGGTTGAAAGTATAACACAAATTTTAAGATAAAGCTTGGAACATCTCGTATAAAATGATGGAATAAATAGTTTAGTGATGGATGATTAATAACTGATAAATATATAAGCAGATGTTAGTTTGACAATGTGAAGACTGATATAAGTTGTGAGTAAATGACTACAAAAGGGTAGCACAAAAGATATGTAACCAACTGACACACTGTATGTATATAAAATGGAAGATGGTTTTATGTTTTTGTGTTTTGAATGTGTATGTTTGTTTTTAAAAATATTTTTTTTAAAAAAAAAGAAAAAGAAATGGCCATTACTTATATCAATTCTTTGGTCAACCACATGGAGTTTCAAAGAGTTCACACAATCAGAGTCAAATCTTGCATGAAAATTGTAATTGGAAGCTCACATTTGAGATTGAGGCAATTTGGGTACCCAGCTGGTATGGGAAGCTAGTCTTCCTTGACTGCCTTCTATTCCCATGTTTAATCAATGCTCAGTAAGGATCTAACTTCTCAGTCTGAGAAATATACATACACCTCATGCTCCTATTGCTGCCTGAGAATGTAGAGAGGAGAAGAGTGCAGCCTCTCTACCTTACAAACACCAAAGATTTTATAGTTACATGGATCACTTCTCCAACACTATGTGAGGCAGCATACAGTGGAATGTCCCCCTCCCCCAGAAAAAAAAACCCAGAATCTGTTTTTTAATACCTCCAACTTTAAAAACCTATTTTTGTACTATAGAGTTTAAACAAGCTCTGTCATGTATGCTTTCATCTACTTTCTCAGTAGTGTCATATATCTACCTCATCAAAGATAAGCACTTTGTTTCTATGGCTTCAGCGTTAACCGAGCCATTTCAACTCCCTTCTGGCTTTTGAGTTATCTGCTCAGTTTAACAAGTGTTTGTTCACTTAACTAGTGAATTGTTAAACTCATGTCTGTGTTTGATGTAGATGGCAATTTTGGCAAGAAGAGCTGTTGGGAAGAAATGGCATCATAAACAAGAACGCTTGTGCCCAACCTTGTTGTCTTTTGATAATTTTAAAGGGCATTTAACTTCCTGAAATGTAAAAGCCTAAGATTCAAAATGGAATCATTAAAACCATTTTAAGAAACCAAAAGACCCTGTAAATGACTGAATGAAAAACTGGGAATAGTCGTGTTATCCTTTACTCAAGGGTACTTCAGAATGCATAGTTTGTGCTGCATAAATAGCTAAAAATAATCCATTGCCCTGAAGCATCCATTCATTTTGTTATACAGTACATAAAGTAAAAAGAGGTGGAATGGGAAGGAAAGATATGTAAAAAACTTTTTAGGAGGGATGGGGAACGGGAAGTATTCCAGGTATTGCTGAACTACAGCTTGTAGCATCCATGATGGTTAGAACTTCTGGAAGTCATAATTCAATATTATTCGCATGGTTATCAGTGGTGGGATTCAAACAAAAATTACTACCAGTTCTGTAGGCATGGCATGGCATGGCGGGCATGGTTTGGTGGGCACAGAAGGGGAAGGATACTTCAAAATCTCCATTCCCACCCCACTCCTGGGGTACAGTTATTGCAAAATCCCATTCCCTCCCCACCCTACTAACCTGCTTTCCAGCTCCATTTTCCTGTGCAGGGCAACAAAAGAAGACCCAGCCCATCAGCTGGGACTTGGGAGGCAGAAAATAGATGGGGGCAGGGGCAGTCAGATGTGGTATTCCAAACTCAAATTTTCTGCTACTGTTTCTCTGAACTACTCAAAATTTCCGCTACCAGTTCTCCAGAACTGGTCAGAACCTGCTGAATGCCACCTCTGATGTTTATATGATTCCCCCTGAATCTAATGCATGCTTACCTGGCAACAAATAATATTAAACGCAGATGATGATCTTGAGGGTGATGGTACCTTGCTTTATATTTATTATATGGTCAACTCAATAACAAAAAATTTTTCTAAATAAACATATACAAGGCCATATTTCATTGCTCCCATTTACTACAAATACTTGTAGGATCATTTGGTTCACCGCACTTTAGTCAGCACAAGAGCAATCTTTGCTTGTCTTGATGTCTTGCACATCAAGACAAGCAAATTACATTTACCAAATGTATCTAAACCCCTCTCTATTGCTGTATCTTCATATTCCTTGATTTCTATGATTTTTTCACAAGTGGTACAAAAATAATAAAATTGTGTCCTATGATTTCAGTATGAATCAAATGTTTCATATATTATCATTCACTGTCTTATGCAAAACCGGTAGATGTGGCAATATGACTACATTTCTGAAATTATTCCAAGGTTCATACCATATCCATCTACAGTTATAATTTATTGCATGCTTGAGTTTATATTCTGAAAATAATTTTCAAGAAAAAAAAGTTAGTATAGAAAATAATTATTGTCTTGTAAATAGATTTCATGATGTAAGAGGTTAGTGTTTCTGTAACTCATTGATGTAAACAATTTTAATAAGATACAAGTATGGTATTCAGTTCCCATTCTTCTCTATAACACTAATCTGCTTGTAAATGTTTTGTTCCTTTTTCATATTTCTCAAAAATTATAGTATCATGAATCATTGGTATGCTATATTAAATGCAGTGGCTGCAGAAAATTTTTTTTTGAGAGGGATGTTCAGGATAATGTACTGAATACATTAACTGGTCCTTCCTTTTGTAAATTATAGTTTATTTGAAAAAATAAGAATAGAAACAGTTTGAAAACAGTGTGGCATTTTGTAACGTCTGATAACAATTAATCAGTGGAACAATTTGCCTCCAGAAGTTGTGAAATGTCCAACACTAGAAGTTTTTAAGAAGAGATTGGATAACCATTTGTCTGAAATGGTATAGGGCCGTGATGGCAAACCTATGACATGCCTGCCAGAGGTGGCACACAGAGCCCTCTCTCTGGGTACAAGAGCCATCACCCCAGCTCAGTTCCACTGCACATGCACACCTCCCACCAGCCAGATGGTTTTTGAGTCTTTGTCACGCATGTGAGGGTGTCATGTGTGCATGTATGGAGATGGGGTGCACGTGCGGAGCATGCACGGGTGTCATGTGTGCATGTATGGAGATGGGGTGCACGTGCAGGGGTTGCACACACATGCATAAGGGCGGGGTGCATGTGCAGTGGGACATGTGCATATGCACAGGGGTGCAGGGGCAAAAGCATGTTAAGGGGGCGCAGGCTGCATACATGGGTTGCATGCACACATTGCATTTTGGGGGTGCATGTGTGTGCACTTTGGGCACTGGGTGCCAAAAAGGTTAGCCATCACTGGTATAGGGTTTCCTGCCTAAGCAGGGGATTGGACTAGAAGACCTCCAAGATCCCTTCCAACTCTGTTATTCTATTTTATATAAATATAATATGTGCACTAATTCAGTTTTCTTCTAATACCATGACTATCAGAAGGAACGATTGGAGTTTATGAAACTGATTATCCTAAGCAAATTTAATAAGATACAAATATGTTATTCAGGGACTTAAACATCAGATTATTAATAGATCTGTAGAGATTTTTAAGAGTGATGAAGTCTTTACAAATCTTTCTCCTGTCTCTACCATTGCACCATTACTACAATATTGTTGGAAACATCAACAGTAGACCATGTCTTACCGAGACATGAATCATAAGTACTAACATAATAGAATCTCTGATTCAAAATTTGAAAACTCTGACAGAATTGGAGGTGTATGTGAAGATAACATTAGTATCTGAATAACTTCATATAAACTGTAATTTTGTTTCAAAGGGTGGTGAGACATTCCAGATAAATCACAGAAAGAAAACCAATATATTTCCTCACATGGTACACTCCTTACATTTGTACCAAATATGCTTTTTCAGCAATCATATAAAATCTTCTCTTCAAGAAGGTTGTTACTTAATAGTAGCTGTGATCTTCCAATTATGATGTCCCTCATTGAAATGCCAGGTCAAATGTATAAGTCTCATTTTTATAAGCCTTGGTTACAAAATATACAACATTCCATTGTTGCCAACGTATCTTCTTGGTGGCTAGATATTCAGCAGAGTACAAAGACATGACTTTATACGATACAGAGAATAAGCTTAGTGGCATATTGTATGCAAAAATAAAAATAAGGTTTTCCGATATTAAAAAAAAATATATTCAGAAAGCCAGAAAACAATACAAGAGAAGGAAATGAAAAAATGGAATTCCTATTTCTGAGGTCTTACTCTTTAAAAAAAAAAAGGGGGGGGGGGAATATGCTGCTATTTTGCTTATACATTCAGATATAAAGGAGAGTGAGATTTAACAGGATCAGTCAGACACCAATTTCCAAAATGATTTATTGCCCTACTTTATTTATTTCATTTTTTTCTTTTATAATATTTAGTACTTGAATTTCACATTATTTACTAAGCAACATTTTCCTTGGTTTCATTCTAATATTAATTACAACACATTTTACTGTGATTCTCTAATTCTCTTATCTTACAAGGAGTTAGACTGAATTGCTGAGATGTCATGGAAGAGTCACAAGTATTCCAATTTTTTTTGAGGGGGGGAGGAAATTATACAGTATATATTATGTCTACATTTTTTTTAGATATTCTATGCGAAATAAAGTCATGAAGTCTCCCAGGGGGATTAAAGGAAGACCAAAATGAAATAGGTAAAGTTTAAAGTTGTCATTAGATAACGTGATTACTTCAAAAATATAAATTCCCTGTATAGTTCTGTTTGTTGCAAACCAGCATTTTTACAAGAAGCATAGCAGTACTTCATTTGTTATGACACAGTTAGGTTTTCCAGTTGTAATATAGTGCTTAATGAGAATTGTTCTCAATCAGAAGCTTGATTACAGTAATAAAATCCATTCATTTATTTATTCTCGTTTGTCATCAACTAAAATGTGACAGGGGTACTTTTGAAATGCGAAAGGTAAAATTTCTTAAATGCATCTGGGAAAGTGCTGCTTTGCCAATCTGTAATTTGATTTTAAACAGATCTGACAATGAGTAATCTCTAAGTGGTATTTGAAATGTTCCTTGTCAATCATGTTTGTTATTGATCCATGTTTCCTTGTGCATGTGAATGCGAATGTTGGAGACAGCACAATGAATTTAGTCATGCTGCCTGTAGCTCCTTTATTCTTTGAACTACTGTGAGTCAGTTCATCTTTTACTGATACCAAAATATATAAAGTGATAAACCAGTATTCCCATTCTCAGTCTGTTGGCAGCAATCCTTTTATTGTAAATTGTAGATATTTTCAGATGTATATTTCCTTCTTCTTTTTCTTTTGAAGCTACCTGTACCAAATGCTTTGATCTACTACCAGATCAGCAACCTGATCCATTAAATCAACTGCTGGCACAATTGGTAGTCATGGTGCACCAAATCACTGATTTTTTATTCTGGTTCTAGACTAGCAAATAGACTGGCCATGAGCCTATTCTATCAAAGACATCTTGAGAAGTATTATTCTAACTATGAGCCATGGTGGCACAGTGGTTAGAATGCAGTGCTGCAGGCTACTTCATTGACTGCTGGCTGACTGCAATTTGCAAGTTCGAATTTCACTAGGCTCAAGGTTGACTCATCCTTCCATCCTTCTGAGCTGGGTAAAATGAGGACCCAGGGGGAAAAAAAAACAGCCTGGAAGGGGAGCGCAGCACCCCCGCCCACACACACACTCCATTTTGGGGCTTTCTGAGCCTCAGGGAAGCCTCCTGTGGTGGTGTTTTTGTTCCCAGGAAGCTTCCCCGAGGCCCAGGAGGCCCCAAAATGGAGTGCAGGGGGGTGCTGCGTGCCCCCCCGGCTCCTTTTTTTCTTCCTGAGCCTTAGGGTAGCCTTCTGGGAGCAAAAATGCCCCCCTGAGGGAGTTTGCTCCCAGGAAACTTCCCTGGGGTCTAGCAAGGGAAAAAATGGAGGGGGGTGCTGTTTCCATTTTTTGCCTTTCTTGACCTCAGGGAAACCTCTTGGGTGAAGCAGTAAGTAAGCGAGGGGAATCCAAGCACAGTTGACCATAGGAACAGCTGTTCGTTGGGAGGGGGGAAAGAAATACCTTAAGGAGTGACTGGGTGGGGAAAACCGCTGTCAGCGATGTCAGGCATGCGCGCAATGTTGCACATGTGCGATAGGACTGATTGGGTGGGTTGGGGAGGGGAGGGTGGAGAGGGGGGGGCCAGTAAGGACACAATTTGCTGGTTCTCTGAACTGCACAGAATTATAACAACTGGTTCTATAGAACCAGTTCCGAATCGGTAGAATCCCACCCCTGCTTGGCACCCTTGTGTTGCTATCCAAGAAGGTCAAATCATAGAGGAGGTTGGGTCTGCTTTCCAAGCAAAAGAAGAATGAAATAAACCAGATATTACATGTTTAACTTTCCTTCCCTTGGAAAAGTCTGCCAATGTGCCCCTTTTCAATTTTTTTTCTTAGCCATTAGCACTGGAATGCCTTCTTGGTCTCTGTGGAATGTGCTTCTCTCTTTAAAAAGGGACCTTCCGGCTTCTTAATCTAATCTACTAATTATTGGCTACTCATTTTCAAACAATATACAGAAAGGGTTTTTTTTTCATGGTGCAATAGAAAGCAGATATAATTTAATAAAGTTAACAATAGAACAGTGCAAATCAAACATATCAAAAAGCTCCTACATAAATATTCTTTTTGGTTTTGCTTTTTGGTTTTATGCAATTATTGGTAAACTATATAATTTAACATCTAAGAATATATGCCCTCCATATACGCTATATTTCACCCTGGGCAGTAACGGTAGGCGCATGCTACTTAACAATTTCTATGAGCTCATCCAGCACATTCTTGAGGAATAATCAACTATTTCCCAGAGAAAAGAAGAAGCATCAACATTTCATACTGAACCATGATAGTTCAACAAACTTAGTTTTATCTTCATCTAGATAATATGACCAACTCAAGAAATACCAGAGGAGGCTTTTTTTTTTTAAAGGCAAAGCTATTCATTCTATTTTAAAATGTATTCAAGCAAGGTATTTCATCTTATGACCAGTTTTAGCATCTTTTCAATATTTATTCCTGGTGAAATAATAGGTAGTTACAGTAGTTGTAAGTGTCTATCAATTCATTCATCCATTCATTTATGTTTCTTTCATCAGTTATTTTTACATGCCGTGAGCTAGACAAACATATTTCAGTGGATTGGATGTAGGCTGAAGTTGTCTTGGAATAATCTCATTAAAATCAATAGAACCTACATGAATAATGATTAAAGTAAGTCACTTTCCCACTGGTTCTACTGTAAGCATAAATGAGCCCACAATCCAGCATACATATAACATGAAAAGAAAGAAAATCCCTCTTTCTTCAGTATAACCACATTTAAATCTGCACAAAATACTGACTGTATTTTCTCCTAATATCAACATTATAATATACATTGCTAGCTGCTTGTTTTTCATTACACACTGCAATAAGTGCATGTTTTCTGGACAGTAGCACAGATGTGTTTATGGGGGGAGACAGAGCAGAAATTAGTGCAGCTGTTAGGAGCTCTCTATTCAGGACCCAAAACTCCAAGGAGTCCTATCTATTTTTCTTGTCCAGAGAAAAATTAACCTAACTGAGATTACTAACAGGAGGAGCTTTTCTAATCCCCACCCTTCCCCCACCTTGCAGATGCTACTTAATGCCAGAGACCTCTGGAGAATAAGATTTTATCCAATCTATGCCCATCTAGCAACCCCTAAGCCTCTCTGAATGAATGTACCAATATATCTGTGTGCTGTAGTCCATGTTCCTATCCCATTCATGGATGGAGACCAGAAAAGATTCTATAGGAATCAGAATGGGTCACCAATCCCATGGAACTGCCTGCCCTCAGTAACCCATTATGTAAGCTTACACAATACTAGGCACCATGAATTATATTGAATTAAAAGCAGAATTTTCATTGGCAAAATTCTGATTTGCAAGATGTCCTATTAAAAATGTAATTTGCTTGCAAGCAAGAAGTGGTGGGACTATAAAATAGAGGAAGTCATAGAAAGAAGAAAAAAAATAGATTGCTCTGAGATTTTAGAATTCAAACAGATAGGCACCTGCCCCATAACACCCCAGACTTCACAATTGTTGATAAGAAAGACAAAAAAAGTTTGGATAGTGGACATGGCAATACCAGAACAGAAGAGAAAGAACTGGAGAAGATAACCAATAGAAATAGAATGACCATGGCAAAAGAAAGAAAAAGTAGTACCAAAAGGTGCCTTGGGTGCAGTTCCAAAACAACTGGAGTACCACTTGAACACCATTGGCATTGACAAATTCACTATCAGTCAATTGCAAAAAGCAGTTTTACTCAGAACAGCTTATGTCCTGCGACGATATCTGTAACACCATCAAACATTTACATCCACCTATCTCAGGTCCTTGGGAAGGGATCAATAGATATACAAAAATGCCAAATCCAGTCTGAACATCTGGCAGGCTGTACCACCAACTGTAATGTAAAAAAAAAAAAATTCCTTCTCCAATCAGGTGTTATATTCATTTTGTTTCCTTGCTCAGATGCTTAGGCAATTTAAGCATACAGTATAATAAATATTATACTTCTTTAAAGACTGTGGGATTTAACTGCACCCTTTCCTCTTCCCTTTTGTTAGTAGAGTTAGACCCTTTCTCAGAGATCAGAGCTGTCAAATAGATCTGACAAGAAAATAACACACGTGGAATTGAAGGCCATGGCAACCTGTATTTTATTGTACTGGGAGTTCAGAAAACGTTCCTGTCCACTTCACTTTAATGAATGCAAGCTATACTAAGCGTCTTTTTTGTTGTTTTGTATCCTTGCTTGCTGACTTTGATCACATCCTTATTCTCCACCTAATGCCAGCAATTGTTGTTCATCTTTCATACAACCCCTGATAAAATATGCACAAGGACTTCCTCTGTGTATGAAATAATAGCACACTTGGTAGTGCGAGTCAAAATCATCATGAAATAAGAAGCCCTGCAACAATAGAGGTAAAGTTGCACTTGATATGGAATACATTGATAGTTGATGCAGTAATTGTCCCATCTGTCTATATTATAAAAGGCTACAAAGAAAAAAATGACATAAATGTCACAGGTTGATTGATATAACAAGAGTTCAGCATAACCAAGTACTCTACATTAGAGTGTGTCATTTAATGGGATGAAAATTAATTTTTGCAAAAAAAAATTCAGTGAGGGGTTCTAAAAATATGTGTTTTTACACCAATAATTAAAATCTGATGTTATTTTTGCAACTGTGCAATGTTTAGCTTGGTATGGTAAATCCACATCTTATCATATACCCCCCACAAATACTGCTAACTTTATCTTCTCAAAATTACACCTTGTGCTATAAAAATTAAAGTTTTTTTCTGCATGAATCTTATCTAGCGAAGCAAAAAAAGTAATCCATGCAATTGTAAACTAACACCGAAAGCAATTATCTGAGTTACAAAAATGTTTAAGCAAGTTTCATCAAGTCTTGTTTTGATTCATTCTGTGACATCAGTCTCCAACTTGCTTCTTGGGCTCTAATATAATGCTCACATTTCTCATGTATATAACTCTTCTTGATGCTTCTGTGACCTGTTTCACTCATCCCTCTATTGATTGGGCATAACAGGGCCACTGTGGTACTTGCATTAGTTCGTCAATGAACTTCTTTATTTCTGCTGTAGTCAGTTTGCACGTCAAAGATGGCTCATATGCACTTTCAAACCAGTCAATCAGCTCCAGCAGGGCGCATGTTCTGCCTTGACCTCTATTCAGCGCATGGTATCATCTTCACAGCCAGTATTAACATTTGTAGAATCTCCTCCAATGGCCTTCAAGCTTTTGTCAATGCCTTTTTTCTTCATGAAATACACTAGATTGTCTGCAATCACTTGAGCAGGTTTTCCTGTTTTTGAGTCTTTCTCTGGAGTGAAAATGAAGATATCTTCCACCTGGCTCACTGCACACAGAATAATATTCTTCTTTGAAAGTATGAGGGAACTGCTGGTCTGAAACGTTATGTTATTTATAAAGTTACTTATCAAGCACACATAAATTATATTAAAGTAATCAATATATCTTTACAATCCCCAAGGCATGTCCCAACTTTTGAGCCCTCCTAACATTCGGAAATTGCAAGTTGAAAAATTTGACACACCCTGCTCTGTATAATATACATCTAAAACATTAAAAATATATAAACCAAACAAGAAAACAAAAAAAAACAAAAACATCTCAACATCTTAACAAAAGAGCCCTTATATTTGCTAACTGTGTTGTCAGGATATAACCCTGCATGCATTCCTACTAGGATTTTTATTTTTTTATTTATTTTAAGTAGGTAAAAAGCCTGATTAAAAGTGCTGGTGAATAAAGCAAACTTATGTCAATTAACCCCCAGGTGGAACAATCAATTAATGTCAATCAGGAGGGCCTTATACTACATAAATTAACATAATGAAAAATAGTTCTCAGTCATCTGTAAGGCAAGAAGCACTTACCATATTCTTTCCCAATATTACAGAGCAGGCTCTTCCTTACTGCAGGTGACTGTCAATTACCTCACTAATTCTAGTCAATTTATTTCAAGAAACCATCATTTTTTAAATGACATTCATATGTGTGTGTGGGGGGGGGGGAGGGGTTAAGTCCCTGTATTTAGCTTGTTTTCAGTCCATTTGAGTTTTATACTCTTGGGCAAGGGTCTCCAAACTTGGCTTCAACTCCCAGAATTTCTGAGCTAACATGACTGGAGGAGGAATTCTGATAGTTGAAGTCTACAAGTCTTAAAGCTGTCAAGTTTGAAGACCCCTGCTCTTGGAAAATGTCTGTAGTATCTGTTTATTGAAATTATTTATAGGGAGGTTTAGGGAAGAAGAATTAGAAGTAGATAGAGAATGTATTTCTATGCCAGGAACAATCTCTCCTCTTTCTTATTTAATCTTTATGTCCGGCCCGTGGGGTAATTAAAACCGGCCCGCAGAGCCAGCCTGGGAATAGCAAATGACAGGGCCGTGGTGCCTCTGGCAGCCAAAATGGGACATGGGGGTGCATGTGGCCCCCCACAGCCCATTTTGGTTGCCAGAGGACCACGGGCTAGTCCTCTGCTATTTCTTGGCTGGCCCTATGGGTCAGATTTAAGCACATCATGGGCCAGATTCAGCCTGTGGGCCTTGAGTTTGACACCCTTCATTTAATCGGAACCAGTCATGACTATTGAGTTTTTGTTCAGTCTGTTGACTTTCTCCTCCTCCTCCTCCTCCTCCTCCTCCTCCTCTCCTCCTCCTCCTCCTCCTCCTCCTCCTCCTCCTCCTCCTCTTTTTATCTTATTTAGTAATTTCCCTGTGCCTTCACAAGAAAGAGTAACTGCATTTTAAAATACAGAAGACAGAACATTAAGGACTTTTTTTTTTCAAAATGAACAAAGCAGCATCATGTCACCATAACACAAACTTTGCCCTGACATACAAGTATGTGATGTCACCATGCGTGGAAGAAGCATGTGTCATGTTAGTACAGTGCTGCTGTCATCATCAATCCTCCATGCTCCCTTGATTTTCCCTCTGCTGTGGAGGACATATGGAAATGAGGAAATAAAGTCAAGTGCAGAAAAGGGTAGAAGGACATTCAGGAAAGTAGATCTTTGCCTCCCTGGATTTTTCTCACTCTAGGAAGAGCAGAAGCTTGCTAAAGAGGAATAAAACTAAATCACTCTCTCCTCTCTGGCAAGCTTCCATGCTTGCTGGACAGGAAAGTACCTTTTTCTTCCACCACAGCAAGCTTTGATGTTTGCTGAAAAGCAGAAGAGTCTATAACTCAGAAGTTTCTGGGTGAAGGTGGCAGCAGGTGACTAAGAGGCATAGCAACCTCATGGAATATCTTCTATGACTTTTGGTCTTCCTCTCTGTGCATAAAAAAAGAAAAAGAAAGGAAATGTCAGTTCCTAGGAAGATTATGATTTCCCCTCATAGTCAAAGCAGACATCATTCAGACATATAGAGAAGGCCCGTAATCACCTAATGAAATCCTGCTGGTCACTGTCTCCTTTTTTGTTTGTAGGTGCAATAATACTTAATGGAAACCTTGGATGCCAATTGGCCCAGCTATAAAATTAGATAAAAGAGAAATTGGGCATTGTATAAATAAATTGAGATTATTATCCAAATTTTACATATTAAATAGTATTTAATGCTGGATTATCTAAAACAGACTTTGATATTGTTACACACCCTTTCACTATCAATTTATTTTTAAAGATACTGGAAACCAACATGATCTTCAAACTAGGCAATTACATGTGCAATTATATGTGCTTGTTTGAACTTAATATTGTGTGCATGGTCTCTGTGTGTAAATATACTGATATATAGAAATATCTATATAGACTGATAGATGTAGTGCTACTGCAGGCTCGTCTATATGAAAGACATGCATTTGTGACTGTAAACATCAGATATTAACTTAGTTTGAGTAACTTCTAGATAGAGACCCTGTTATGACCTGGGGTGTGGCACAAAGGCAACACAGTCAGATAATCAATAAAAGTCCCTTTATTCTCCACTGACCCGAAGGGAGAATCCAGGCTGGGTAGTCTCTAGTCTCCTAGATCTGCAGACCGAGTTGAAAAACTGAGGACACACCCCCTGGTAACGGTCCCCAGTTCTTCACTCGGTCTCAGCGTGTTCAGACCACCCTTTAAGGGCTCTGAATAGTTAGGATTGTAGAAGAATATTCACCCCCTGGATTAAGCTTTTGTTCGCAGAGAGGCTTAGATCAGGTTTGACAGCTAGCCGGCTTGCTGGTTTCGCACTTTCATTTTTTCATGCCTTTTATCCGGTTCACGGTTTTTTGCTTTTTATTTTTATTTTTTTTACTTTCCTTGCTGGTGGACTGGTTTTTTTTTTTCCTGTTTTTTGTTAAAACTTGGGTGGAGGAGACCCTGAGAGCTCGTGTTGCCCAGGCTTGGGGCGGGAGTTGGTGTCTTATGCAACTCGCCTTCTCCCAATCCATTTTCCCTTGCCTGGGATGAGCCGCAGCTGCCGCTAAGCACTTCTGTCCCTTTTCGGCGGCGGTGGCCATTTCTTTTGTTTGGGGACAATCTTGCAGTTCATCTCCAGGATTGTCCCTTGGGGGGGTTCTGGCCATCGGGATTAAATCCTGACCCCCCCCCATCCAGACCCCAGAGCACCATGGCAGCTGTGAGACGCTTGAGTCTGCCAGATAATTGCGGTGCAGCCAGCGCCAGGCTCACAAGCCTCTGACCTGTCAGGGCTTGCTGCACTTCAAAGAGTCAGCTGTTTTTTCAACTTTTTTTCCTCTGACTTGGCTTTTGAATTGTGGAGCTGGGCTAAGCTCACCACTTTGGGTCGCACTAGCCTCCTGAAGTGGTGGACAGCTACTGTGGCTGTAGCTGACAGTGTAGGCTAAATAATTTTTGTTTTTTCTTTACTTCTTTTTCCCTTTCTCTCCCCCTGTCAAGTGACAGTTAATTTTGGCAGGCTCAAAGATGGCCCCCAGGGGAGCTGATCAAGAATTGTCAGTTCCTCAGCAGGGTAGAAAGAAGGCTGTAAAGGGATCTCCTAAGCCCAGGTCTGCTGGTCTGGAGGCAGCAGCTAGGATTAGAGCCAGGGCTCTAGCCCCTAAAAGACCCTCTAGGGCTGAGGATAGGCAGGCCAGGCGTAGACAAAAAACCATAGACAAGCAGTTTGACAGGGCAGTGAGAGATTCCAGGATGGCTGAAAACAGAGCCATCTCTCAAACTCTGCCTCCACAAGATGACAGGCAGCCAGACCAACTGGCAGATAGGCAGTATATGACTGCCTGGTCTCCTGGTGGCTCAAGTACTCAGGATTTGCAGGGAAACCTTCAAATCAGGGCAGAGACCTCTCACAATTTTTTCTGAGCTGCCTCAGGAGATCTTGATGGCGGCACCTGCAGACCAAGTCTCCAGCGGAGCCAGACCTGTGCCTGCAGCCACCTTTACACCTACAGCAGCTGGCTTATGGCCTGAGGAAACCCAGATGCAAGAAATGCCATCCTTCATGAGAGCCTGGATCTCCCAGACAATAACACAGGAATTGCAGGCAGAGGTCAACCAGCTGCAGCGGCTGTCTTATTTGGACACTAACAGAGGCACCCTGCAGGGGCAGGCGCAGGCTTCTACAGAACAGCTGATCCACTTCAGAGAGCTCTTGGCCTCCCCTTCAGAAAGCAGCCAATTTTATGGCTCCGAGAGGGACCTCTTTCCAGAAAGGGATTTTTTGGATGAAGAGTCGGAGGTAGCAGGTCCCCCCTCCTTTAAGGGCCTTTTCCAGCTGGCTCTTTTCAAGACTCTGCTGGTTAAGGCTAAGAGCACAGCTCATCTTAAAAAGGACACGGTCACTCAGGACCTTCCCATGGAAGGAGAGGATCAGGAGGATTTCCTGTTCACTGAGAAAGCATCTCTGGTGGATGCTGTACCTGTGCTCCAGATGTTTCTGAACCTGATAAAAAAGCAGTGGGAGTCCCCTGAGATGTACACTCGCCCTAGTGGGTCTGAGTCTACCTTATTTAATGTGGACAAGGACCTTTTGGACATTATGGAAGTGCCAATGGTAGATGGCCCAGGGGTAGCCCTAGCTTCCTCATCTGTCATCCCACCTGAAACGGAGGACGTTTTAAAGGCAGAGGATTGGAAGGAGGAGATGGCGCTCTGGAGAGCTCATCAAGCTGACACCTGGACCATCAGAGCATCGATGACCACATCCTTTTTTACTCGGACCTCTTTGTGGTGGCTGAGGCAGCTACAGGGCAGAATCCCACCTGAGGATCTCAGGGTGCATCAGGACCTGAATAAGATTATAGCTGCAGCTCAATTGACTGCTGATGCCACCCTCATGTCAGTCAAATTTTCTTCCAGAGCCATGGCCTCTTCCATAACAGCACACAGGCTTCTCTGGCTAAGAAATTGGCAGATGGACATCAGAACCAAATGGAAGCTGGCATTGGCTCCCTTTAAGGGAGAGAGGCTTTTTGGGGAGGCCCTGGATCCCTTTTTGATGGAAACCAGGGACAAGCAAAAGATCCTGCCCTCCCAGGGGAGGCGCTTTGATTACAGGTCTCCACCCTACTACAGGAAGCCCTCCTTTAAACAGGGGGAAGCTGGGGCAGGCTTTTCCCGTCAAAGTAGGCCCTTCTTCCAAAGATCCTCATCTCAGGCGATAGATAGGCCTTTGCCGCCAGAGGGCATCAGAGGCAAGAGGGCAGAAGGTCCTTTAGGGGTTCCAACAGACCCTTCAGGCACAACAAGTGACACCTGAGTCTCATCTCCCATAGGGGGCTGTCTGGAACTTTCTGGCAGAGGTGGGAACAGACCACGATGGATGCTTGGATCCTGTCAACCTTAGGTCGGGTCTCTCTCTGGAGTTTCTCTCCTACCCCCCAAGAGCCTTTGTGTGCTGCCCCATCTCCAGGGATCCCTCAAAGTGGGATCTCATGGAATCGGTGATCCACCATCTGCTGGACATTTGGGCCATCCAGCTGGTTCCGGTAGATCAGGGGAGACAGGGTTTCTAGTCAATGTTGTTTGTGATTCCAAAGGCCTCAGGGTGGTGGTGAGCAATCCTCAACCTGAAAGGGATGAACAGACATCTAATCTACCAAAGGTTCAAGATGTACTCCCTCCACTCCATTCTAGAGGGACTGTGGGAGGGAGATTTTTTGGCCTCAGTAGACTTGACGGAGGACTACCTCCATGTGCCCATACACCGCAACCACCTTCAGTTCCTGAGGTTTTGCTATGGCAGCCATTTTCTATGGCCACCATTTTCAATACAGGGCTCTCCCATTCGGCCTGTCATCAGCCCCTCAGACTTTTACCAAGCTCTTGGCAGCAGTAGTGGCACACCTCAGAGCCTTACCCATAAGGATTCAATGCTATTTGGATGACATCCTGATAGCATCCTCTTCCAGACCCCAGGCGGAGGAGGATCTGATGTTGACAGTCAGGATTCTTCAAGAGCACAGGTTCTCGATAAACCTGGACAAATGCCACCTAGTACCATCGACTTGGCTCTTGCATTTGGGGGCTATCATAGACACCTTGGCCGGGCAGGTTTTTCTCTCACAGGAGCATCGAGACAGTATCAGGGAAGTCACATCGCTGATCCTGTCTTCCAGAGAGGCGCCTATCATCTTGCTGTCTCAACTTCTCGGCAAAATGATATCGTGCATCAGGATTGTCCCATGGGCCTGCTTCCATGCCCAAACCCTTCAGTGGTTCCTGCTCCCTTACCAGAGGGCATGCAGGGGTGACTCACCAAGGAAGGTTCACGTCCCCTTGCCAGTTCTTCATTCTCTCCATTGGTGGCAGTCCTGAGCCATGGATCAGGGATGCTTGTACACTCAACCCCAGAGGATTACCATCACCACCGACGCCAGTCTATATGGTTGGGGGGCCCCACTTGGAGTCCAGGTCACCCAGGGGAGGTGGTCATGAGAGGAGCTTACCCACAACATAAATTGGCTAGAGCTCAGGGCTGCCCACTTAGCGCTCAAGGATCTAAGGCAGGAGGTGGTGGGGAATGTTCTTCTCCTCATGGACAATGTGGCTACCAAGGCCCACATAAACCAGTGGGGGGCACTCGCTCCAGATCTCTAATACAGGAGGCAACTCAATTGTGCAGGTGGGTGGAGAGAAACCTGTTGTCCCTACAAGCAGAACACATCTCGGGAGTGTCCAACATGCAGGCAGACTGGTTGAGCAGGGCCATGGTGGACCAGTCATAATGGCGACTGCATCCCAGTCTGTTCCAGGAGATGATGGAACGCTTCGGTCGCCCAATTCTGGATCTCTTTGCATCGCCAGAGAACATGCAGCTCCTGAGGTTCTTTGCTCGATTCCCTGCCCGGGGAGCAGAAGGGGTCAACGGTCTCTGGCGCAGGTGGCCCCAGGGACTATTGTATGCCTTCCCCCCTTCCCCTGATTCTGGGGGCAATCAGGAAAATACTGATAGAGAGGGCGGAAGTTCTGTTGGTAGCCCCTTACTGGCCCAGGCATCCTTGGTTCGCCAACCTGGTGAGCCTGTCAGTCACCAGACCCTGGAGAATTCCCCTGCACAAGATCTTCCTCAGCCAGGGCCCAATCGAACACCCATATCCAGCATGGTTTCGATTGATTGTCTGGCACTTGAGTGGGGGATCCTGAAACGGGAGAAGTTTTCCACAAAGGTCATTCAGACCATCCAGGCAGCCAAAAGACCTTCCATGACCAGGATATATAATGCAACATGGAAGATTTTCTGCAGTTGGTGTGCTAGTCACCAATTGAAACCCACTGTTGTTTCTGTTGCAAAGGTATTAGAGTTCCTGCAGGACGGGTTGGATAGAGGTCTCACCCCCAATACCATGAAGAGACAGGTGGCTGCCTTGGCCTTGGTAATTTCGGTCAAGGGCTCTACTACTCTGGCCCAACACCCTAGGGTGAAAGCCTTCCTTAGGGGAGCCACGAACTTGAGGCCACCGGTGGTCCACTGCTACCCCACATGGGATTTGCCTAAGGTTCTGCAGGCACTGACTTCTACCCCATTTGAACCCCTGTGTAAAGTCTGCCTTCACCTACTTCACCTACTCAAGGTGTCATTCTTGGTGGCCATTATCTCAGCCATGCCTATCTCAGAGTTGGCGGCCTTATCCATCAGGAAGGATCTGTGCATATTCCATGCAGACAGGGTGATTCTGCAGTTGGACCCTACCTTTCTGCCCAAGGTGAACTCCTTATTCCATCATTCACAGGAGTTGATTTTGCCCAACTTCTGTCCTGAGCCTACCCATGCACTGGAGAGAAAATGGCACACCTTGGACGTAAGGAGGGCCCTCCGTATTTACATTAAAAGAACCTCTTCTCTTAGGAGGACAGAAGCTCTGTTTGTTTCCTTTCAGCCGTCAACTTTGGGTCGCAGGGTGACACTTTCCACAGTAGGTCGCTGGCTCAGAGCCTGCATTGCAAAGGCCTATGAGTTACAGAGCCTTCCTATACCCAGGAGAATCACGGTGCACTCAACCAGAAGTGCAGTGACCACCGCAGCCTGGGCAATGCAGGCATCGATTCTGGACATTTATAGAGCTGTGACCTGGTCATTGGTGACCCCATTCATAAGACATTACAAAATTGACTCCTTTGCCTCAGCAGAGGCGTCCTTTGGAAGACGAGTCCTGCAGGGTGTGCATGTAGAGGTGGGGACCTCTGACCAATCCAGATCCCACCCGTAGGACAGCCATCAGCCAGTTTTGGTATGTCCCATCCTGGATTCTCCCTTCGGCTCAGTGGAGAAGGGGCGTTGGTCCTAGCTGAACGCTTCTTCTTGGGGAGCTGAAGGGAGAATCCAGTCCCACCCTGTATTCTGTCAAGTCGGAGTAGGGAGGAAATGTCCCTTTTTTCGCAGTATCAACTGCGCTATCAGTTTGAGGACAAGGAGCAGCTGAATTCACTTCAACATCATTCAGAACTGGGGACTGTTACCAGGGGGTGTGTCCTCAGTTTTTCTACTCGGTCTGCAGAGCTAGGAGACTAGAGACTACCCAACCTGGATTCTCCCTTTGGCTCCCTGAGAAGAAGCATTCAGGTAGGACCAACGCCCCTTATCTCCAACTTTGTCCCCAATGTCCAGGTTACCTTCTGGCTGGAGAAAAACTCTCCCAGGAATAGCCTTTGACTATAGAAAATTAAGTCCAAAACAGGGTAAACACAAATTTAAAATCCAAACAAGCCAAACTGAAGTAATTAGTTTGGCAAGGCAGGAGCAAGAATTTCAGACTAGAAAGCATGGCAAAACTCACACAGGAAGACGCCAGGAACACAGATAAGCCACAACAACACGAGATAAAGTCGTGTTTGCTCCCAACAGCCTGCCGCACGCAGCTTGCCTTTTTTATAAACTGTGTTCCCAGCTGCAGCTAATGAAGGAAATCAGGGCCCTTTCCTCCCTCATAAACCATGCAACCCACGTTGCTTTCTTCTCCATTCCTCCCTGCGTGCCCTAGAATGAAGAGGGGGTGAGCCTGGGTCTTCCTCTGAATTCCCTCTCCCTTGTTCTACATCTCTCCTGCTCTGCCCAACTGGACTTTGCCCTTCCCCAGTTTCCTCCACAGCCAACGGAGCACACTCCTACTCCCTGTCAGCTGTTTGGCTTCCTCATCGGATTCAGACTCTGACAGGGGCATGACAGTCCCATTTCTTGAAAGATTAGAAATGGATAAAAATGGAGTAAACCATGTTTCAGGGTTTAATAGGAGAAATGCAAGTTCTTGGTTTGCAAATTCAGTACCTCTGGCATGTGGAACAGAAGGCTTTCCTTTTTTGTCCATCTGGATCAAAAGCCATTTGCATGTGAAAATATTTACCTTCTGGGAATGTCTGATGTTAACTGGAGCATGGACTGACTTTACCGATGAAAAGTCCACTTCCATTTCAACTATTTTCATCACATATAACACAATACAAAAATTGCTGGGTGGGGGTTGGGAGTGAATTAGCTTGGTCACAGGGATTAGTCATCAGAAAACAGGATGGCTGCCAGGATTGTACCAAACTGATTCTTACAGAGGTAAGCAGCTGATAAAAGCATTTTAAAGATCTGGAAGACTCATAACATTTTTCCCTTCCCCAGGGGTTAATTATATAACAACATTTAAATTTATATTGGGGAATAGTATGATTAAAAAACAGCTGTAACTCCCATCATGTGTGCTCTTTACTTCTTCCACAGAGATAGATGCAAGAGAGCACAAACTGTTTTTGGTTCCTAGAAAAACCCTTTGCCTTGCAAAATTTTGTGCTCACTCTGTAAAATAAAGTCATTCTTCACACTGGAAAATCTTATTATATACCTCTAAAACTCTTGTTCTTTTAACTTTAACTGGGTAAAACATGCATCATAGGGGAACAATTTTTGAACCAAGGTACCTCATATGGGCTAACTCAGGGCTGTCAAATTCCTGGCCCATGGGCCAGATGCATCACATTCTGGCTACGCCCACGCCCACTTTAGTGAAGGGGGAAAAAGTCCCAATATGTCACGTGACAATGCCATGACGTTGTGAGTTTGACACCCCTGGGCTAACTTAAAAATGCATCCAAAATCCAGGACCCATAACACCTGAAGGAATGAAATTTGGGGAAGTTGTGCCTTCTTCAGTGCTGACAGGTTGTTGCTGTTGCACTCACATGATGCTCATTTTGAATGTTCCTGTGACAATTTCCCAGCCATTCTTACAATCCTTTGGTCCCACCCCTATCCACTAGCAGCCACTTACTTACATGTTTGTAGGGGAGAAAATGAGAAAGGGAAGGGAGAAAGAGAGGATCAGGGAAGAAGAAATCCCTGTGTACCTTTTTTGGCCAATGCTGCCTGTTAGGTATAACATTGATACCAAATATGGTTTGGGTGAATAAATATATAAAACTTAGATATCATGGTTTAAGTGCTTATCACTTTAAGCACAATGCAGCAGGCAATTAGCCGATTAAGGGTGCGGTTAGAAGTTACAATATAAGGAAGCATTAGAAGCTGGAAAGCTTGCTGTCTGTAACTGTCTGGCTGTAACTGTCTGTTACTGTAACTGTGTGCTGCTGCGACTTACTGTGTCTTACTGCGACTAACTGTGATTACTGACTGTGAGTGCCTGTGACTGAACTGTTTTTGTTTGCTACTGTTTGCTGAATATCCAGCGTTTGTTTCTCTGGAGAGTGAAACCGGAGGAGGAGAAGATATCTTTATCGGCTGATAAAGATATTGCAAGGACTCTTAACTTGGACTATACTAGTGAGTCTTACTGGATGGAAATACTGTGAATGACTTAATGGACTGAATGACAATGCTTAAACTCTAACTGGATTAAAAACTATTTAAACTACAAACAGTGTTTGTGTTCAGTGTGTGTATACTCTGGGGCCCTTCCACTCTCGTTTGGCTGCCTGGCTTGACTACTGCTGCAATACTCTGCTAGGGGTTAATTCCCAAACCCTAACATTGGTTATGGGCCCAGCAGCATAGTCTAACTAACCAGGATATAGCAGAGAGAGTTGGTGTGAGTTGCACATTACTGTAAAAACAAACTGTTTTAATTAGTTTAAAATAGTCAAAATATCTGAAGAGCAATGGCACAAGTAAATTTGTCACAACTGTCCATGATATCCAGGATGGATGGAACAAACTATGTTTCATGGTCAATGAAATGTAGTTTACTTCTACGTAAAGAAGGTTTGTGGGACATTATAGCAAACCCACCAGATGTGAGTAGCTGGGATCCTGCTAATGATGATGATAAAGAAAAGTTACAAGACTTTAAACTGAAGAATGAGCAGGCTTTATGCATCATAGGACTGACTCTCTGTGATCAGCAGCTTGTCCATATTCGTGGAGAAGAAAATGCTGCAAACTGCTGGGAGAACCTCAGGAAGATTTATGTTCGGGACAGTGTAGGAGCACATATAAATCTTACACGGAAGCTTTTTCGAACGCATCTTCAGAGGAATGGAGATATGTTAGTTCATTTAAACTGTATGAAGAGCATTTTCAAGATTTGCAAGAAAAAGAGCTTATATTTAATGAACTGCAAAAAGTCTACATAATATTATCTTCATTAGATCAAAGCTATGATGACTATGTGACTTCGTTAGAGGTATTGCCAAAAGAAAGCCTCTCATTAACCGAGATTACAGGCAGGCTACTAGAAGAAGCCAGAAGAAGGCGTGAGCGTGACGAGCTGAGAGAAGATAAGAAAGAAGAGAGATTATCTTCAAAGCTTGAAAGAAACCAGCAAAGCAAAGTAAAGCACCGGAAGAAGAGAATTTATCTTCGACAGCATACACAATTAAAAGTGTTTTAATTGTGGAGGCAGAGACATTTGGCAAGGTTCTGCAAAAGAGAAAAAGCCAGAATGTAAAAAAGCCAAAGAAAGCATTTGAACTAGCCACGTTTAGCAACTCTGATGTGAAGAATAATTTATGGGTGGTTGACAGTGGCGCATCCCACTGCATCGCAAGAGATAAGACAAAATTTATAAAAATGTCTACAAGTTCTCAACATATATCACTTGCTAACGGCTGGAAACTGAAAGCGAAAGGTCAAGGTTTTGCACGTTGTCCGTACATAAACCAGGATATAAAAATGCTGTATGTACCGCAACTAAAGTTTAATTTGCTTTCAGTAAGGGTATTAGATAAATTAGGTTATGTAATTACTTTTAAAGATAATAATTGCATAATTGAAAAAGATAACAAAAGGGTAACTGCAGCTTTAAATGGAACATTATATGTCTTAGATAATAGTAAGAAAGGGGAGGCTCAAACTGTATTTAATAATATAAAGCCTCATGATGAATGTATCCATTTATTGCATAGGCGTTTGGGGCATGTAAATTTTAAAATGCTAAACGTACAGTTGAGTTATCTGAAGGAATAAGGTTAAAACCTTGTGATAAATATTTGCGTTGTAATGTTTGCTGTGAAGATAAGAGCAAGGTATTGCCTGCAAATAGGCTAAATGGTTTCAAAACAAAAGAACCTTTAGAAGTAGTATTTGCAGACATAATAGGTCCAAAGAAACCCAGTATGGGGGTGCTAGATATATACTGAGCATTATGGACCATTATTCTAGATATGGGTTTTGCTATTTAATGAAAAGCAAAACTGAAACATATCAACATTTTTTCAATTGGCTTAGGTTTGCTGAAAGAAAGTCTAAGCGACAACTGATAACCCTGGTGACAGATAATGGTACGGAATTTATTAATAACAAATTCCAGAACAGACTTAAGGTAGCTGGAATAGAGCATAAGAAGTCTGCTCCATACAGGCCAGAACATAATGCTTTTATTGAAAGAAGAGGCCAAACACTACAGGCAATGGTTAGAACAATGTTAAATGATTCTGGGTTACCTGATTCTTTGTGGGGAGGCTACAATGTGTGCTAATAACATATTGAACAACGTTGTTAATACAACAACAGGTGAAATTCCATTTACCAGATGGCATGGCAGGAAACCTGACCTAAGTTACCTGCACACATTTGGTGCACCAGCATGGGTGCATATTCATGCACAAATCAGAAAAAAGGGCAACATAGAGCTAAAAGATTTTTCTTCGTTGGTTATCAGGCAAACCATAGGGCATATAGATTTTGGGAGAAAGGCACATCTAAAGTGTTATGTAGTGCTAGTGCCCAATTTCTAGAACATGAAGGATGGGAGAAATTAGAACAGGATGCCAATAAAGATGTAATTATTGAATCCTATAGAAATCCCATTAGTTATCCCTGTAACTTTAAAAATAAAGTAAAGAGACAAATGCAGGATGAAATAGTGCCCATAAAGGAAGAAACAGATTCAATAGCTGAACAGGATGAGGAAGATGAACAGGTAGTAGTTCAACAAAGTCCTCCTGTAAGCCCTGTAATTCCCAGAAGAACTACACGTGTATCTAGACCGCCTGATAGGTACCAGGCTAACACAGTGTGCCAGATTAATCAAGTTCCTAATTCTGTAGAAGAAATTAAAAGTATCCTAATAAGGAAAAAGAAAGATGGTATGCAGCAATGAATAAGGAACTGAATTCATTAAGAGATATGAAGGTGTATGAGAATGCCAAATTACCTGCAGGAAAGAAAACCATTGGCTGCAAATGGATATTTAAGGTAAAAATAGATAAGGATGGTAATTTAATCCATAAGGCAAGGTTAGTAGCCCAAGGTTTTAGGCAGAATGCTAATGACTATGATGAGGTGTTTGCACCTAGTCTTAAGGCAGCAACCTTGAGGGCAGCTTTAGTGTGGGCAGCTAGTAAAAACTATATAGTTAACCATTTAGATGTGGAAACTGCTTACTTGCACGCCCCATTAAAACATACTATTTATATGAATAAACCTGTTGGTATTAAAAGTGAAAATAAGGATAATAATGATTGTTGGTTGTTAAAGAAAAGCCTCTATGGTCTAAAACAATCAGGCTATGAATGGAACCAGTATATTGTAAAGGAACTAGACAATATAGGATTTAAAGCTGGTTTAGCCGATCCATGTCTGTTTAAGAGGAGACAAATGGGAAAGTATCATTATTATTACTATTCACAGATGACATTGCATTGATAACTGAAACTAATGATGAAGCAAATAAAATAATAGCATCATTAGGAAAGAGAATAAAGATCAAGCAATTAGGGAGATAAAGAAGTATCTCGGTTTGAATATAAAGAAAACACGGAAAGGTTTTAAGATATCTCAGGAAGATAAGATAAGCAAATTGCTAAAAGATTACAAGATGGAGCTTTGTAAGCCAGCTAAGACTCCAATGAGTCAGGAGTTTAGCAACACTGATGTACAAAGCCCTGAGTTTGATAAGGTGATTTATCAATCTTTAATTGGTAGTTTGAGTTATATTAGTAATTGGTCTAGACCAGATATATCGTACTGCGTGAATCAGTTGGCTAGATTCAATTCTGCACCATGTGAAAGACACTGGAATGCAGCTAAGAGGATATTAAGATATCTTAAAAAGACAATGAATTATTCATTGTATTTAGAACCAAAGGGTGATTTAATTTTGTGTGCTTATGCAGATGCTAGCTTTGCATCAGAAAGAGACACTAGAAAGTCGACTTCAGGAACAGCCATAATGCTGGGTAATACATTAATAGGCTGGAAGTCAATAAGACAACAGCATATAAGTTTGTCTACTATGGAGGCAGAATTCTCCTGTTTATCATTGTTATGTACAGAATTAATAATGTATAAACAAATGTTAATTGATATAGGTATAACTGTAGATTATCCTATAATTATACATGAAGATAATCAGGCAGCAATTCAAATGGCCACAAATATTGGAGTAAAAACAAGGAGCAAGCATACAGATCTAAGATACCTAAACGTGAGACAATCTGTAAGAAGTAAGATGATTCAGCTAGAGTACTGTATGTCGGAGGACAATTTAGCTGATAATTTTACTAAAGCCCAAGGTGCCAGTAAGCACCAGGAGAGTTGTGAAAAATATGGGATAAGATTGTAAAGGTATTATATATTTATTTCACCCAAAGGGGAGTATGTTAGGTATAACATTGATACCAAATATGGTTTGGGTGAATAAATATATAAAACTTAGATATCATGGTTTAAGTGCTTATCACTTTAAGCACAATGCAGCAGGCAATTAGCCGATTAAGGGTGCGGTTAGAAGTTACAATATAAGGAAGCATTAGAAGCTGGAAAGCTTGCTGTCTGTAACTGTCTGGCTGTAACTGTCTGTTACTGTAACTGTGTGCTGCTGCGACTTACTGTGTCTTACTGCGACTAACTGTGATTACTGACTGTGAGTGCCTGTGACTGAACTGTTTTTGTTTGCTACTGTTTGCTGAATATCCAGCGTTTGTTTCTCTGGAGAGTGAAACCGGAGGAGGAGAAGATATCTTTATCGGCTGATAAAGATATTGCAAGGACTCTTAACTTGGACTATACTAGTGAGTCTTACTGGATGGAAATACCGTGAATGACTTAATGGACTGAATGACAATGCTTAAACTCTAACTGGATTAAAAACTATTTAAACTACAAACAGTGTTTGTGTTCAGTGTGTGTATACTCTGGGGCCCTTCCACTCTCGTTTGGCTGCCTGGCTTGACTACTGCTGCAATACTCTGCTAGGGGTTAATTCCCAAACCCTAACACTGCCCCCACCCCGATTGCTTCCCCAACACATGCCACTTCCCCCATAGGCCTTCCCCAATCCATGCAGCCCCCATGTGCTGTTTTTGACCCACACACCATCCCTGACTTGCATCTCCAAAACCCAATTCTTATATATCACCACACACTCGCTGACCCTGTCCTTCCAATGTGCTTTCCCAGACCTTCATGGCATCTCTTGGGTACTGCCATATGACTTTTCCAACCTGTCCTGGTGCTTTCCAACTCTCCCATGTACCATCCTTGACTTTTATGGCATCTTTTAAACTTATAGCTTCCTGCTGGCTTCCCCACTGACACTCTTCCTGCAGGTTTCCCACAAAGAAATAAATGGGGAAGCTGGCAGGAAATTGAGGGAGGGAGAGAGGGAGGAAGGAAGGGAGGGAGGGAGGGAGGGAAGGAGGGAGGAAGGAAGGAAGGAAGGAAGGAAGGAAGGAAGGAAGGAAGGAAGGAAGGAAGGAAGGAAGGAAGGAAGGAAGGAAGGAAGGAAGGAAAATTTCTGATGCTCCTGCCAGCTTCCCACAACGAAACTCAAATGGGGAATCTGGTAGAAAGTCAGAAGTTCCCACTTCCACCTCCATTGATGTTTTCCTTGCCTGTGGTCATTCTGTTTGTTTGTTCAGGCAAGTAAATATATCTGAAACAATGACCCAATGGAGCATAAGTTGTCTTATTATTACAATCATGATCATCATTGTTATCCGTCATTATACATTCTTCTCCACCTCTTGAAATATTTAGAGATATAAAAAAAGATATCTTATTTCTTCCCTTAAGAATTTTTTTTCTAGTTTGTACCTCTTCTATATACCACCTGTAGAGCAAAGGCGATCATCTTAATTATGTATACAGGTAGTCCTCCCCTTATACCCATTCATTTAGCAACAATTTGAAGTTACAATGGCACTGAAAAAAATGACTTATGTCCAGTTTTCCACATGTACAATCACTGTAGCATCCCCATAGTCACATGATCAAAATTCAGATGCTTGGCAACTGGCATGTATTTATGAAGGTTGCAGTGTCCCAGGGTCATGTGATCACCTTTTGCGACCTTCTGATGAGCAAAGTCATATGGAGAAGCCAGATTCACTTAATATCCAAGTTACTAACTTAACAACTGCAGTGATTCATTTAAGAAGTGTGGCAAGAAAGATTGTAAAATGGGGCAAATTCACTTAAAACTACCTCATTTACGAAAACGTTTTGGGTTCAGTTGTGGTCATAAGTTGAGGACTACCTGGACTTCCGGTTTGAGCTTCTTCAGAGACAGACCGAAACTTCGTCTCTGCGAGGCTTTGATCCGTGCTCACCGCTGGAGCACCCTGAGCCAGCTGGTTTCAGGGCTAAGCCACCTCATAGAGGTGGTGAAGAGGGGGGAGACTGCCTGCAGGGTTGAGGAGAGCCGCATCTCTCCTCCCCAGCTGGCCATTACTCCCTTTCCCGAAGGTGGTTGCAGCGGTGGTCAGAAATGGCCACCACAAAGAAGAACTCGACCGGAAAAGAATGTGCAGGAGGAAGATAAGA
The DNA here is from genome assembly GCF_049901735.1 of Notechis scutatus. Classification (NCBI taxonomy): domain Eukaryota; kingdom Metazoa; phylum Chordata; class Lepidosauria; order Squamata; family Elapidae; genus Notechis; species Notechis scutatus. The sequence continues at coordinate 206,396,928 of NC_142009.1, read as the reverse complement.
AGAGAAAGTTTTGGTTGACTGGGTCAAACAGCAAAAGCAACAAATAAGGTACCCTGAAATTGAAACTATTAAAAAACAATAACATTGTTCCCTAAGAAGATTTTTAAGCTGCAAAGGAGAGAGAAAAGGGAAAAGATTTGGTTTTTTTTTCTCCTTTTCTTATACTGACAGCTAAGAGACTTAAGCAAGAAATTGGAAAAAAATCCACTTTGACATCAATAGGCATTTAATGCTGAAAATAAAAAATCAAAGGGATAATAAAGATTTCTGGATAATTAAAAGCTTTTGAAAACAGGAAAGGAGAGAAAAAGAATAAAAGGGCAGGATCTGGAAAAATGGAGGAGACTGCCTGGAATTAAAAAAAGAACTTACAGCAAAATCTCAACAAGACTTCCAAAAGATACATTCTAACTGAAATATCGCAACAAAAACCCCAGGAAGACAAAGTCGAAAAAGAAATAAGAAGATATAACTCGGGACTATCTGGATTACTTGATGATTTCTGGATTCTTAGTTATTGTTTTGAATGACTAAAATCAATCGGGTGGTTGTTTAAAACTGTTTAAAATGGCTCCACTTTTAGAAGAACTGAAAATGGAACTTAAAAAGTACAAAGAAGACACACAAGAAGGGAGAGATTCTTTTGGCTTCATATTTCAGTTTTTAGAAATGGAGATTTGGAATTATGGGAAACAACAAGAAATGCCTGCAGAACAAGAAGATTGCGACAAAGAAGAAGCCATCTTTAATGAACAAGTAATCTTAGATGGGGGGGAGGAAAGAGAATGGAAAGTTTAAGATTGGGAAAAACAACTCCAAAAAAAAATAGAGTGAAAAATAAGTATAAAATCAGAAAGCAACAGAAGAGGGAAATGCAGAAGAGAGAATTGGAAGTAGAGAGACAAGGGGGGAGAAAGGGGAGGGAGAAGATGAGAGGGAAGAAAGAAAGGAAAAGAAGTTATAAAGGACAGAAACAAAATATAGAGAAACGACCTATTTAGAGATAATGGGTGAAAATTTAATGGAAAAAGGGATTCTGCAAAGGTACCTAAGATAGTATGGTTATATTAGAAACAGAAATAATTTTAGAAAATATGAAACAATGTATGATTAAAATGTCTGATAAAATAGCTATCGTAATTCAGTGGAATGCTTGTCAATAAATAAATGTAACAAAAGGTATATTTAATGATTTATAAAACATATGTGAAGAGAAATAAGGGAAAAATTAATTATGGAGATTATATGTGTTTTTAAGGAATTATGATATTTAATTGAAAAGAAGTGTTAAAGATGTTTAATACTTTAATGATTATTAATGATAGAACTGAACTGGAATGAAATGAGGGTTTATAATTACATATATTTACAATCTTTTTTTTTTTTTAATATAGTGTGTATTATAAGAATGTACCAAGCAGAATTCAATTGGAAGTTATGTATTATGTATTATATTGAAGGTCATAACCTTAAGGTATATATTGAAGTTTAAATAAGAGTTGAATGGATGTAATTAAAAGATATAAAGGTGTCATACTCCAATTAGTAACTACAGGATAAAATTTGTTTAATGAGAAAAGATGATATGAAATTGAAACAGAACAGACAAAAGTATAAATATAATGATTTGAATTGAGATGAGATAATCAAAATAAAATTGAGAAAATTAAAAGAGGGGAAAAACTATATAGAAAATGTAAAATAGCATAAGATATGGAATAGAATACAAAAAGGAGCATGAAATTGAGTTTTGTGTCTGTATAAAGAAGTTCAACCCGGGACCATGCTATTTTCAAAAAAGATGTTTTATTTGTATTTTGTATGTGTGAAAACCCAAATAAAACTTTATTTAAAAAAAATAAGTTGAGGACTACCTGTATGAAAAAAAGAAGAAAAGACCATTGTGACTTTTTTTTTTTTTGGAGATATTGACCCCAAATTCAGCATTGGCCTGCACAACTGGATAACACAGAAAATGGTGGGAAATTGCCTCTGCATCAAATACTTAAAAAGAAAAAAACAAAGGATAGTATAATAGCAATAGCACTTAGACTTATATACCGCTTCACAGTGCTTTTTACAGCACTCTCTAAGTGGTTTACAGAGTCAACCTATTGTCCACAACAATGTGAGTCCTCGTTTTACCCACCTCAGAAGGATGGAAGGTTGAGTCAACCTTGAACTGGGTGGGATTCAATCTGCCAAATTGAAGTCAGCCGGCAGTCAGCAGAAGTAGCCGGCAGTACTGCACACTAATCACTGCACCACCACAGATCTAGATACTAGAGAAGCTAGCATTCACAGAGTTTATTTATCAAGCCTTCTTAGTGTCCTAATATGTTCTTTTAACATTCTTGGGCAGTGGTATAAATAGCACTGCTATTGTCCCAATCCATTTGATTTTGATTACACTTTTTTTTAGAGGTTAGTGACAACCATGACCTTTCAGACTCATGTCTTCCAAGACTTCAATTAACAGCTTTAGGCTGCTGCTGCTGAGGAGTTTTGAAAGGTGCCCAAAGTCTCCTGGGCTTTGAACATGAGAGCGTTTCCCACAGAAGCTCTTCGTTTTCATTTGTATCTGGCTTTTGTTTGAGGAAAAAGCTTGTTTAGGTGGAACAAGTCCTTGAGATTGAGAGTTGTACTCTAGAGACAGTGCCTTGTGACAATCGATACGGAGCATTATCTGAAAATAATTTCACACCTCTGGATATTGTGAAATAATGATGGCCAATGCTTTTTTTCTCTCCCCTAAACATAAAGGGATTTTGTGTGGTAAAAAAGCCATCATACTGTGTCTGTGGGGATTCTCAGTCATCCAGGTCATAGTTGTCTCAAAGGTGCTTTTTGAAAAGGCAACTGGACTGTTTTTTCCCTGAGAAAGAAGTTTTAGTAGGGTGAGGAAAACATATGGAGAAGCCAACAATTGAACTGTGAATTCATGGCAGTTATACAATACATTCCAATAAACAGAAGGGAATAAAAATATGGTAACTACAAGTATACTTGGCCAAATGTTTAATTTAATTCAGATAATTCAATAATAATAAAATACATCAACTACTTTTGATGTATTATAATATGAAAGATTTGGGGATAGGTTATTCCTTCCTTTCTTCATTAAAGGTAAAGGTAAAGGTTCCCCTCGCACATACATGCTAGTCATTTCTGGCTCTGGGGGTGGTGCTCATCTCCATTACAAAGCTGAAGAGCCAGCGCTATCTGAAGACATCTCCATGATCATGTTGCCAACATGACTAAATATCAAATGCGCACAGAACACTGTTACCTTCTCACCAAGATGGTTCCTATTTTCTACTTGCATTTTTACATGCTTTTGAACAGCTAGGTTGGCAGAAGCTGGGACAAGTAATGGGAATTCACTCCATTACATGACACTAGGGATTCGAACCGCCAGACTGCTGACCTTTCTGATCAACAAGCTAAGCGTCTTAGCCACAAAACAATGAAAAGATGCAAACTGTTACAAAAGAGATAAACTACCAGTCCTTAAGTCTGAAAAAGCAGGAAGTAGTCCACAAGATTTTTTATACTTTAAACTGCCTATAAAATGTGACAGTTTTGCTAATAAGACACATGTTGGAATTATTGAGCTGTAACCTTAATCTTCCTTTTATAAATACTATTAATTAAAACTACTATATTTTTGTTCCTTGAATTAATTGATCCTAGATTAAATTGCAAGAGTGAAAGCTGACCATTAAATCACTGACATCCATTCTCTGAAAAACACATGGCTGATCAAATTATAATCTCACATTTGAATTTCATGAAATTTGGTAGTATGGGAAAGAGAAGGAAGCGGGAAGGGACTTCCCCAAGCCACAACAGGCACAACAATATTGGTTAGAGTGGTGGGAAGGATAGTAGTGTAATTCTACCATTACCATCCACCTATTTTCCCTGTACTTTAAAGTTTTTAGAAGCACCAGCTTTTCCATCACTTCACACAATACATGAGGAAAGGGGCTGCAGGTAGAGCTTAACTTACAACCATTCTTGAGCTTGATGGAGCAGTGGTTAGAATGCAGTACTGCAGGATACTTCTGCAATTTGGCAGTTTGAATCTCACCAGGCCTAAGGTTGACAGTCTTCCATCCTTTTGAGCTGGGTAAAATGAGGAACCAAATTGTTTGGGGGGCAATACGCTGACTCTATAAACCGCTTAGAGAGGGCTGTAAAGCACTGTAAAAAAAAATAGGGTATTGATCTATCAGATTCAACAAGGCCTTTGGATGATAGCAAACCCCAGAATAAAAGGGACATGAACCAAAGTTTTAGATGGGGTGATTTCAAAATGTACCAAAACTATTTGTAATCCCGCTGAGCTGTTGCTGTGGAATGTGATTTTGCAAAAGTATGTAGTTTTGAAAACCGTGAGAAATAGCGAACTGAAAGTAGCAGGTGGCTAGAGGTTTGAGATATACATGGGAATATGTGGAGACTGTCAGTAAGAGAGAACAAAGAAATAAGTTGTGAAATGCATGCAGGGAAGTATAAAAAGAATGTGTGTTCAGGGCCACTGGCCATGGCTACTCCTTGCCGGACTCAGCCATGTCAATGGACCTCATTGCAATGAGTTATTGATATAAGTTGTGTTATGATGGCTGTTCATGCTCTAAATATGTAATGAAATAATCCTTTGATCCTAAAGTAAAATTTATTACTTGTGGTTTGTCTGTGTTTGTCTTTTACTTAATTATTTTTATGACAAGCGGTATAGAAATCTAAGTGCTATTGCTATTCTTCAAAGTTGCATTTTTTTCCTGGTGTTGAAAGTAGTGACTGCTCCTTGCACTTAAGACTGTTGGGGCATCCTTACATGATCAGGATTTGATTGCTTGGCATCTGGTATGTATCTATGATGGTTGCAGCATCCCAGGGTCACATGATGGCCATTCGCAACCTTCCCTGCTGGTTTCCAACAAGCAAAATCAATGGCAGAAGATGAATTTGCTTAATGACTGCAAGATTCACATAACAACTGCAGTGATTTGCTTAACAGCTGAGGTAAAACAGGGTGTTAAATTGGGCAGGACTCATTTAACAACCACCCTGCCTAGCAACAAAAAGTTTCGTGCCAATTGTGTTTGTAAATTGAGAATTATATGCGCTTGTTTCAAAATAGAAACCTGCTCAATCTGTTTATATAGTAGCTACTATACACTGAGTCATGGTAATCCTTCAGGCTTCCAGAAGGATTTAGGAATCTGCATTGCTTGGGAGAAACTGCCAATTCTGTCTGAAACTTTCTACAAAGAAAGCAACAGCTCTTCTGCTGTGCTACCATACTTCACCTCTTCCTAGGAAGCACCAGAACAGTACAGCCTGGGGCAAATATATTTTGCAAGGAAGGTAGCAGAGGTGGTATTCAGCAGGTTCTTCTCAGTTCTGGAGAACCAGTAGCAGAAATTTTTAATAGTTTGGAGAAGCAGCAAATACCGCCTCTGACTGGCTGGATCTTCTTTTGTTGCCCTGCACAGGAGAATGGAGCTGGAAAGCAGGTTAGTGGGGTGGGGAGGGAATGGAGATTTTGCAATAACCTTCCACCAGGAGTGGGGTGGGAATGGAGAATTTTGCAATATCCTTCCCTTTCATGCCCACCAAGGAACACTTACCAAGCAACACCATGCCCACCAAGCCACGCCCACAGAACCGGTAGTAAAAAAATTTGAATCCCACCACTGGAAAGTAGGGGAGAAATGGATAGGTTTGGCCAGTAACAGAGCTCATTTCAATTTTCTGAACTGATCATCCTTTTTGTCTTCAGCTGAACACTAATAGATATTCCAATGTCCATCTGCACCAAACCCCTGGATTTTGAATCCCTTTTTTAAAAAAATCATATTTGGAAATGTTTTTCTCCATTACAACAAACGCTTTGTTGTAATGGAGAAAATCATTTCCAAATATGAACACCTTTTTTCTTTTAAAAAGTTCTTCATTCTGGCAAGACAAACAGTAACAATGTGATTTAATGGGTTTTGGACTTAACAGGCCACATTTAATTTGCAGGTCTGTGGCCCAGTGCAGGTATTTTTATATATTAGCCATTGTATAGCTGCTCCGTGGGAGGACAAATGCTGTTCTCTTTATGTACTCTAAATGATGCTGAAGTGCATAGTAGGCAGAGCAGGGAAATTGAATTCCTCTGATAAGGACCTAGTGATCCCTTCATTTGTGCATGCCAGTAAATGATAGTTTGCTACATCTACATCCAAACGCTTCCATTCATTATTTAAGTAAGCATTTTCCACACAGCATCTGCATCCGTTAATAATTATTGCAGCAATATTCAGGCATACCGTGATTCCTGCATTCTCAAAAAGACTTAAATAACTACCAAATGTGTCTTTCCCTCTTCTTCTAGGATCCCTAGTTAGCTTAACATCTTTTAGTCATAGAATTTGTTCTCCACAAAAACGTATTTCAATTCTTCCCCAAGATGGCCACTTAGCACAATGCAGCCCCCCAGGTTTTCGTATTTGCAACAACTGACAATCATTATTTAAAGGAATTCTTCCAGTTCCTGCCATGAGAGACGTGTGAATCTCATGGCTAGTAATTTTTGCATCTTTTCGGGAGAGTTAGCAAAAGTTAGCACTCCTTTGATGCAGCAAATCAGTCTAGAAATAACATAATATGTGGCAAAACTTGCATAAGGAAGACTTTATAATTTTTTTCTTCCTTTTGTCTTCCTCCTTTTTATCCTGAAGAGGTAGATTTTGTGGGACAACAGCAAAAACTGGAGAATTGGCAGCCAACCTTTTTTTGACAGTATGCTCTACAAAAGTTGTAATTATGAGGCATGTTAATGATGCTGTCTTAGCAAAATTGCATGCATAAAATGAAAAGAAAATTAACAAATACGGTAGCAAATAGGGTAATGAAAAGGATCTTGAGTTCCTTTCATTCGCACAAAAGCTTTTCCAGATGCTCTAATTTTAATATTAATTCCTTGATTCAGCTGTTGTTGTTTTTTCATGATGTGCATTGATGGCAAATGCATACACAGACCCTCTCAAAACAGAAAGCATCGCCACATCTGTTGGGTCTATTGAGAAGCAATGACTCTGTAATTACCTGGCCATCTTTTCATCAATGAATGTTAGTAAACACGGAAACTGCAAGCCTTCATAAGGATCAGCTTTTTGAATACCACTGACTTCTTAAAGGATTTAAGCAGCAGAATTGTGCTTCCTATTCCTACTTCACTCTTGTACCAGACTCAATAAGAGGTTCATATGTATGCTTTGCAGGAAACGTTGCCCTGAAATCCTTCCATTTCTAGAGACCGAAGGAATGTAATGCAACAGATTAATGCTGTATGCTTCCCTAACGATACTAAGCTGCTAGGTTACTTAATAGAAAAAAAAATTGAAGATGCAAAATAAACTACTCCTTCAGGAACCTGTGGGTAAAACAGGCTTACAATTTTATATGCTGTCAGGGAACTTAAGGACATTGTATGAGGCATGGCACTTTCTTAAGTTTCTTCTTTTTGATTCTTTCCCTTAAAATGTAAAAAAAATATTTAGGGGAATTAAAAAGGCAAGAACCTCTGTGCGTGTGATACCCAAGGAAAGCTTTACTTACTGCTTGTCTGCACTGCAGATACATCAAAATAAGTTAATGGTTGCTGAATTCAGTCTCCTGGGAAACTTTCTGCTTTGTGAAAAAAGCACATTTCTTCCTGTTCCTTTTTTGGCTGCTAAAAGTGATTTAATGCTTGGTAAAATTACAAAAACTAAAGAGTAGCGGCATTACTTTTTGCCTTTCAGCTGAAACAAGGAAAACATGGAAATAGCAAACAGTGAAAATTCTTTCCAATAACTAGCAGAAAAACTTTGAAGTGTGAAAACTAAATCAAGAAATGATACACAAAAGCAAAAAATAAATGGTGCTACTTAAGGTAGCAGAAAATGATGTATCACAGAAATTATATATTTCTCTCTCTGTGTGTATACATATATGTGTATGTGTGAGTGTGTGTGTGTGCATGAGAGAGAGAGGGGGGGAGTGGTTGCATAAAATAAGCCATATAAACTCATTTTTTAAAATTCATTCTAAACACAATTTATAGGAGAACATTTCCCTTTAGGTGACAAGGTCCTGCTCAAATATGTACTCTAAAGACTGTGGAAAAACCAGTTATCATTAATAATATTATTTCTTCCTTTATCAAGCCACTTTTAAAAATATATTCTTTATAACCCCTCAATTTCATTATGGGATGGGAAACTCATACTATTAAATGTTAGAACTTGGATGATGCTGTGATTTTCAGAACTGTATGAATGAATGCTGGACTCCTGAAGTGTTTTAGTGGCTTTAAAAGTGCCTTCCTCAAGCAGGAACCAGAACCCTCATTCATCTCACAAAGTAGCATCATTTCCCATTAGATAATGCAATAACTTAGGACAACTGTCTCAATGATCATGTATGAACAAGAGGAATGATTGGGAATGACCTGTGATGGTAGGATTAAAACGATGAACAGCTGAGGGAATTAGGTATGTTTAGCCTAATGAAGGAGCTTAGAGGAGACGTTATAACAGTCTTCTAATACTTGAAGGGCTGTCACAGGGAACAGAAGGTCAATCTATTCTTTAGAGCATTTGAGGGTATGACAAGCAATGGGTGGAAGCTCATTAGATGGAGATCCAACATGGAAACAAAGAGGAATTTCCTGAGCAATTAATCAATGAAACAGTTTCCCCCCTTGAGTTGTGGGTGCTCCATCACTGGAGGTTTTCAAGAAAAGGTTGAAGAACCATTTATCTGGTATAGCATAAGAGGGTTGGATAGAAGACCTCCAAGATCCCTTCCAGCCTCATGATTCTGAGATGGCTTTGCTCTGTTTGTTAGGGAGCATGCAGCCCCAGAAACCACAGTAGCAACAGCCACAATGTTTGCAACCCAGCACAAAGTCATTGTGAAGCCCAAGGGTATCAGTAACTTTCACGCAACTAGACTGCCACGTCTCAACAATAGGAGTCCCATTCTCCTTCTACCCTCTTTTTTCTTCTTTTGTAAAAATGCAGCTGCTCCACTTTGACATTAAGACCATGTTCTAAAGTTTATCCCCAAAGGATCATCCAAATGATTGAAAAGGTAACACTGAATATTGGCTCTAGGTACCTTGGCTGTCCCTGCTCTATTCTCCTTGCAAGATACTTAGGTTTTCTACTTCATCAACCAAAGCTCAGTTACAGAAGAAGCTATTTCTGTTTCAGAGTCTGTTACCACTCAATCCAGGGTTTCCTTCACTAAGCCGTGCTTTCTGTGCCATGTAATAACAGGAATGATTTTTTTCAGTTCCCCACAAATCCTTCATGTACTCACTTGCTTTCTCTCCCCCCCAATCTGATCCCCATCTCTGAAAGAGCTCGATCACATATGTTGCCATAAAGCCATTAATTGACAAATGCAGCATCTGGTTGCTATGAGTAACAAATGTATGTTTTCCCTTACAGATCTCTCTCCACAAAAGCTCTGAAACAAAAAGCTTTCTTTTTCTGTTGTTTGCTTGTTTCACCCTAATGGAAATGGAGAAGAAATGCATCTGTTACATAAAAGACATAGAGCGGCAAAGTTACAGCTTTCTTAACTGCCTTTGTCTCCCCCACCTCCCCTGCTTGCTGCTTTGTGTTTCACTAGCTATTCTGACAAAGTTTTTAAAAATAAATAACTATGGAAAAGAAGAGCTTGTACAGGATGTGTTGGAGAAAAGCCAAATGACAACTCTTTCCCATTCTGTAATGATTTGTTGCTTAATATTGCATATATCATTACCTGTTGAAAACTAATCCAAATCTGTTGGATTCAGAGGAATTGCAGTCAGCCTTAACGCTACAGTGACCACAAACTTGTTTGTAGAGCACTGATCTTGTCTTCTATCAAAGAGCATAATTTGGTCTTGTGCCCAGAAGAAAATACCCAAACTGGAAACATTTTTTAAAATAAGAAATCTCTCTTAATAATGGATATTGAAAAACAGCTGAGATGCCATGGAAACATCCTGAGCTGAAATCAGAGTTATGCATAATGGAATTCTGGGATATAAATGACCTCTGTGATCATATTAAGAGCAATTAAGTTATCTTCGCTGATGATGTAAAGCTATTCAACACCACAGATAATTCTGCTACCCTTCAAAAAGACCTTGACTATGTATCAGAATGGCAACTTCAAATCTCAACAAATAAATGCTCTGTCTTACATATTGGCAAAAAAAAAATCAAAAAATAAAATACAAGCTGATGATCCAAGCTCTGTAAAGGACCTTGGAATACTCATCTCTAATGATCTAAGTGCTAGAACCCACTGTAACTACATAGCCAAAAAAGGCATTAAGAGTTGTTAACCTAATCCTACGTAGCTTTTTCTCTGGTAATATTACACTACTAACTAGAGCATACAAAACATTTGCTAGAGCAATACTTGAATACAGCTCATCAGTCTGGAACCCATATTATGTATCTAATATTAGCACAATTGAGAAAGTCCAGAAATATTTCATAATTTTTTACTCATTGTAGAATACCTTATGCCACCAGACTTGAAATTCTAGACCTAGAAAACCTTGACTTACGCCGTCTTCGGTCTGATCTAAATATGGTATATAAAATCATACATTGCAATGACTTACCTTCAGCTTCAACCATAACAACACAAAAGCACACAATAGATACAAACTCAAGGTTAACCGCACCAAACTTGATTGCAAGAAATACGACTTCAGCAACAGAGCGATCAATGTCTGGAATACTCTACCTGACTCTGTGGTTTCTTCCCCAAACCCTCAAAACTTTAACCTTAGACTGTCTACTATTGGCCTCGCCCTTTCCTAAGAGGTCTGTAGGGGGCGTGCATAAGTCCACCAACGTGCCTACAGTCCCTGTCGTATTGTTTCTTTTATTTTTCTTATATGTATCCATGTATTGATAACTATGTTTATACTTTATATTTCAAGTCTGGTGGCATAAGGTATTCTACAACGAGTAGAGGAGTGGAGAACTCTTTTTGTGAAATATTTCTGGATTTTCTCAACTGTGCTAATATCAGATACGTAATGTGGGTTCCAGACTGATGAGCTGTATTCGAGTATTGGTCTAGCAAATGTTTTGTATGCTCCAGTTAGTAGTGTGATATTACCAGAGAAAATTAGGTTAACATTAGGATTTGGCTAAAGCAGATTAGGTTAACATTAGGATTTGGCTAAAGCACAGCTGCAGCAGGACAGCCCTGAGGCTTCAGGTGAGGGAAAGTATACAGCTGCAGCCAGTCAGTGATGAGGAAGAGGAACTGCCACCTGCCCTTGATCCAAGAACACATAGGGCAGAGAAAAGGCAGGAACAGTGAAGGTCATCCAGATTATTTGTAAGGGGAAAGCCTCGCTCTTCTTCATGGGCTGCACCAGAAGCTGGCTATTTAGCACAGCAGACAGATGGAGGAGATGCTGGGAACAATGTGTTTGTTTTCTTGCTGTGTGTTCTTGCCTTGAACTTCAGATCATGTCTCTTCAGCTGCTTGCCTTGCCTTGCCTTGCCTTGCCTTTGCCAGTGGATTTGCTTTTGTCTTGGAACTTGCCTTTGCCTTGGGAACTTGTTTTTACCTAGTAGACTGGACTTGCCTTTCCTTGAGGACTAGTATTGCCTTCATTTGAGTAGCCTGTGGAACTCATTGGGGTTGAGCTGGTGCTGGCACAGGGAATTGCTGGGGAATATAACTCAGGCTCAGAAGCCTTAATAAAAGCTCCTTACACCTGTGGTATGTGTGCGTGTGTGTGTGTGGGCCAGCATGGTCAGTTTGCTTTGATGGGCTTTTCAAAATAAATAAAATATATTGGCAAGAGAAAATTAGAGAAAAATATCCAGTCCTCCACAAAACCTCCTGTAGGCGGTGCTTTTCTGAATTCATGTTCTTTACTCTTCCATTTACAGAAGACCAATTTCCTACTGAATAACTGTATTATAAATTCAACCCTTTAATTGGAAAATTTCTGGCCTTCATTTAAGTGTGATTTCTTAAAGTCATTATGGGCCAAGAATAAGAAGACAACTGGGGAGCCCATGGAAAAAGAGCTCTTGACTCTCTCCCTATTTCATGTATAGGATTAAGGAAGGAAGTAAAATTTGTGCAGATTGTTTTCCAAACATAAGCAACTGCCTAGACATTATTAACCATAATTATATTTGCAATATGCATATACTACAATATATTTACCCTTATTTTCCTTCCTAGATGTTGATCAGAATGTATTAATTCTTGATCTTGCATTATTGCATATAGGCAATAGCAATAAAAACTCTCGGGAAACAGAACTTACTGCTTTTTAATTGATCATATTTCCTTCTTGAAAATGTTCTAATTGTAGTCGGACAGTATATTTTAATGTTTGCTTGTTTAAAGAAATCTTATTTTCCCATTGTGATCATTTAAAAACAGTTTTGTTATTACAGCTATTCTTCTGGAGCTTATTGGTAATTTTCTATACATAAGTAAAATCATATATGTCTCTAAAATAGCCTTCCTATAGTTGGCACAATGTAAATTAAAAAGTAACGCTGCTTCTCAGAAATAGACTTGGAATACTGTCAAAGGCAATTTGGTTATGAGAAAGTTATACCAAAGGACTATTTAGAAGGCTTGTCAAGGGAGAAGTCTAAAGATACACCGGGGGAGTGGAAAGGGAAACACTTATCCAAAATAATCAGAAAATCAGCACCGTAATCTAATGCAGTCAATATAATTTTGTATGAAGTGTCAGTCAAATATGTAATTGCACACAATTTTAATATTGGTATTTCAATATCTTTGCACTCATCTGTCATTATACAAGAAAGTGAGAGCCATTCAATGCAAAATGGCAAGCATTATTTTTATGTTGTATTTTCTTGAGTTTAAAAAAAAAACGATTGTATTTATTTATTTTTTGAAAACCCATGGAATTTGAAATTTAGAAGAGTGTGTCAAAACATCCCCAGGAACTATGACTTCACAAGTACTCTTTCAGCATGTACTTGTCACAGACATATGACAATATCTGTTGGGAGAAGCAGAGGAAAGTTTCACCTGTAGAAGCTTGGCTTCCCATGGGACCTACAGGAATAAGCTTCGCTTTCTGACATGGCATGGTCAGCACTCCATCAGAACAGGGGAGACACCAAAAGTGTCTATGGAGGAATTTCTGCTATACGTGCATGCAAACAAAGTCAGGTTTTTTTTTTCCTCTTCTTTCTCTGAAAGTCTTTCCATATCTTTTATCTCCTTTGCCTTGGAAGATAAAACTGTGCTTTGTTCAGCTTCAGATGTGGTCATAGCCTGATGGAGATATAGCCCAAGCTGGGGATCCAGCTTTGGTATGCAGATCACTTGGAAAATTATTTGATGCAACCCTTCATAATTGTTCCTTGAAGCACTGAAAGGGTTGATTCTTTCTTCCATCATGCTTTGATGTATTGCAGTGTCAACTGTACCTGTGGATACATGGAAAGAAGACAATTCTATTGTGAGGAGAATTTGTTTAATTGAAATTCCATTGGTGAGGTTTCAATAGCGCTCTCTCTCTCTCTCTCTCTCTCTCCCTCCCTCCCTCCCTCCCTCCCTCTCCCTGTCTTCCTATCTTTCTTTCTCTCTCTCTCCTGAAAAATATTAACCTATTCTTTTGGGAATGATTACTTGTTCTCCCTCAGAAACCTATTTGAAATGGTTTTCATGTCTTCTCCAAGTTCTTGTTAATATGCTTTGAAGTTTCCAAGTTTTCAAAATGTGCATCTGTTTGCTTGTTGAGAGGATCAAAGGACAGCTGAGCCATTTGTAGATGTGTGTTATATTTACAAGTGTGCCTTAGCAGGACACTGTTACCCATCTTGTATAGTTCTCTATTAGGAAGGGTATGACATGCATAAAGGCATCTTTCAAAGTATATATTTAAAATGTTTATTTCCCCCACAATATTCCTTTGAAAATATGTCTGATCAGCCCGTAACCACATCCAAATATTTGAAATGTGCAAAAGTTGGTAGGTTAATGGAGTTTTAATATACATACAGGTCACCCTCAACTTACAACCACAACTGAGTCCAAAATTTCAGTTGCTAAATGAGACAGTTGGTAAATGAGTTTTGCTCCATTTTATGGCCTTTTTGACACAGTTGTTAGGTGAATCGGTGCAGTTGTTAAGTTAGTAACCTGGTTGTAAAAGGAATCTGAGTTTGCTGGTCGGAAGGTCACAAAAGGCAATTGCATGATCCAGGGAATAAATACATGCCAATTGCCAAGTGTCTGCATTTTGATCACCATTGCCATGGGAATTCTGCAAAGGTCTTAAGTGTGAAAAACAGTCATAAGTCACCTTTTTCAGTGCCTTTGGAACTTCTAACCATCACTAAACATATGGTTGTAAGTCAAGGAGTACCTGTATTGGTCTGGGAAGGGTGCATTAGATCAATTATAATTCCCCCTGCAGGTCACGAACTCCTTTCTCTTGTTCCACTTATTTTACTCAGGCTACAGCAGAGCCATCCATCTAAAGAAAATAGTTATTGGGAAAAGACATATGTTATTTTATTCACAAACTTACAGATATATAATAGATAAGATGGTTCTGCCTGCTCATGAGATGAAAGAGGTTACTGCTGTTTGTTTTGATTATTACTAGCATATCTATAATTTTAGTCCTTTTAAAAATGCATCTGTGTGTATGTGTGTACCACAAAGGAAGCTACAGCGGATATGATGCAATAAAAAAAACATTTGGGGGAATTGAGTTTGTATCACATTTGATTCTGTTCCATAACGTACATAACAAATGTTCAGATTTTTTCCTAGCTTTTTTTCTTTCTCCTTCTGGCCAAATCATGCTGAAAAATAAAAGTGCTGGAACAAAAAAACTGCAGTGTACCTTAGCTTTTCTTTCTTTCTTCTCTTTCCTTTATCTTGCCTTTTAAAAAAAAAAAGTGACATTAGATCAAAGTCTAAGTGGCTGCTTTCAACTTTAAATTTATTTTTTCCAGGAAACGGGCCTTTTTAGGACAGCTTTTAATTTAGCAAATCAATTAAGTGGATCCATTAACAAGTTCAATCTCTTATTCCAAGATTCCTGATCCAGAACCAATATTGTCATATATTCTGGAAGCTTGCTGTCTTTGTCTGCATTCCAGAACGGATCCCATGGGAAAAGAAAGCAAAACTTAATTTCATTATTTACAGATTTTTTTGGCACTAATTGGGATCAATAATTCTGGGACAAGTTAAAAGAGCATCACTTCTCTTTTTCTCATTAGTTATGAAGTCCTGAGGAAGAATCACTTGGATAAACGAGTGATGAAAGTGGGGGTTTACTCTCTAAAAAGTCAGGTTTTTTTTAAAAAAAAGATTTATATGAGCCAGAACTGTCAACTAAATAAAAAAGTAATTAAATAGCTATTTTCTTATTCCATTACTTTGGAAATAGAGATTACAGTCTGAAAAAAAGGAACTGCTTTACTGTTTCTCATCATTAAAATGATTTGGGAATTCCATTAGCTGCTCATAAGTTGAGATGTTTGGCGCAGATATAAAACCTAACCAAATGAGAGATTAAATTTCTCTACTATGTAACTACCAATTACAGGTTGAGAAAAAGAAAGGGGAAATAACTCCTACCCATTTAGTTACTTCAGCAACCCCAACTGCCTGTTAAAGAGCTCAGTGATTTCTCTTTCCCTACTTCACCTTTTTAAAAAATCAGCCTGGTCCACATGATTAACTCATGTCGGTAAGCTTTATGTAATGTGAATACTGTTGTTTCTTGTTTACTTGGAAAGGAGCACAGAGTGACAAGGTAGATTGAATATTAGGGGAAACTCACTCAGTACCTTTGGATCTGTGCATTTCCAACCTCATTACGAAGCACGAAATATGGATGTAGTGTGCATTGTTGTCTTTTTAAGGCTACTCAAGCACAGTCTGAGCAACGTAACCCTTCCTGGCTACTTCTGGTGATGTGACTGGCTCGGTCTTTACCATGTCCTTAAAACTGTTGCTTCTGCTTCCCCAGCTTTCTGGGGTTTCTCTGACCCTCATCCAAGAGTATACAATGATATACTCTTTCAGGGGCACCGTTAAATTGTAACTTTCACATTTGTATTGGCAACCTAAATTGAGAGCAGCCTAATGATCCCAGGAGAATGCTCGCCTGGCATAGCAGAATCTACAGGAAATTTAGAGCGGCAATCCACTTGGGGCTGCAAATGAAGCCATGCTGAACAGCAACAAGCTGTGCAGCTGCTCAGATTGAAAGTAATTCTCTCAATTCAATATTTGCGATTAGTGAAGCCAGAGAAAGGTTCCTTTAGCATTATCTCTTTTTCTTCCTTGTGAAATTCTTTGCATTGGGCATGTGCTGGTGGAGGAAGATTTATTAGATCTCTCTTATGACAATTAAGTTGTTCACATGCAAAGGTTCACTTATGATAACTTGGAATAACCAAAACAACCCTTGACTGCATTGATCCAACTCAACCCAACTTTTGATTGCAGTGATCCAACCCAGCTCAACCCAATCTTTGATTGCAGTGATTATGATAATGAGGATGATGCAATCCATTCAGTTGTGTCCAACTCTTGATGATTCTATGGGCCAGGTCCCTCCAAATCTTCCAATCTTGAACTACTTCTTTGAAAAGTTCTATGCTCTGGCTGATGTCAATTTTGATGGTATCCAGCCACCATGTTCTTTGATGGCCTGGTTTACTTTTACATAATTACTTTCTCCAGTGAATTCTCCCACATGACATGGCCAAAATAAGTGAGACACAGTTTTGTGATTTTTGAACTGATAAAAAAAAACAACGATGATTTTTTTTGTGTGTGGCTTTCTTTTTGGGGACTTATTGGGTCCTGGAACTGAAGTCTCCCATTCCAGGCAGTCTGACTTCCCTGTAAGAAGTGATCAGGCTATCTGGATCAGGGATGCACAGTTTGCACACTTAGTAAGAAATACCAAATACTTGCTATTCAAGAAGAACTACTTGGAAGAGAAAGAACATGAGTTGAATCTGGGCTGATGTTGTTGCAGGAGCTATTGCTGAAAGCTCCAAGGGCTCCAGGATCTCACACCAGGATTCACTGTCAACAACTTGGTCAAGACTGTCTGTATCCAGAGGGATAGCAATCTCCACTAGCTTGAAATACATGAATAAGATATATGGTATCCTTAAATGAAGATTAAAATCAGTTACTTTCATTAATAACACTTGATATTTTTGCTTTCCATTAATTCAGTCATTCCAAAATATTTAAGTTAGCCCATGATAACAGCAGCTACAAAGAATATAATTTTTCCTCAGCATTGCTTTGATTTTTGAAAAACCATTATTTTTATTATGGTTGGTCACATACTTAGACAGATGTTTAGACAGGATTTGGCAGTTTTATCTACTTATCAACTTCCCAAGGACTTGGAATAGACAGATTTTGTTTGATGGTCTTAAAGGTATCCTTGTGGGATTTAAGCTGTTCCAAGTAAAGCTCCCTTTGGCAATTGACTGATGATGGAGCTGTCAATGCCGATGGTGTGCAAGTGCTACTTCAGGATGCTATTATTATTGATATAATATTTGTCCTGCTTTTTTGTCATAGTCATTCTGTTATTTTCAGATCTTAGCATCTTGTGATTTTCTCTAGTTCTTTTTTATTCTGCTGTCTCCAGGTACTGCAAAGTCCACTATCTAGATTTGTTTTTTTTTACTTTTCATATTGAAAGTTGTTAAGTCTGGGGTGTTATGTGGCCAGTGCTTGTCTGTTTGAATTCTACAGTTCCAGAACATTTTAGTTTCTTCATTTTCTATTACATTGCCTGTTTTGTGATTTCACCAGTTCTTGCTTGCAGGCAAATGATATTTCTTGCAGAGATTACAATGTACCTTCATTGCTACTTTGTTATGGTATTGTTTGTAGTCAGCTAACTGGATGATCTACTGAGCTTCTTTGCATAGGCAGCATTTGCTGTCTGTTGTTTTCTAAATTCTGGCTTTGTATGCGTTCATTATTAAGAGTTGGTTTTGTGCAGCCAGAATTAGTCCCTCTCTCTTCCTTCAAATTTTGCTCATAGACAATTGCTAGGTCTTGTTGTTATCTATTTTTCCTGCTATTTTTATGTACAATCCACTTTGCCTTGTCATGTCTCTTTTTTATTCTTCATTTGGTTTTTCTTGTAAGCCAGATTTGTCTTTCCAGTACTCAGCAAGTCTTCTCTATATACTATCTTCAGTGCATCTTCTTCACTGTCCTTCAGATATTCTTCCAATATCCTTTTTTCTTCTTCGACTGTTTAGTCTACTTGCAACAAACAGGAAATTATTGATGAATTTTAAAGAGATTACTTGTGGATTACTTATCAGTATCCCAGCCAGCTACAATATAAGTAGCTACAGGAAAACATATGGGGTGGCTATTAATGTCCTGCATGTAATAATCTGGTTTGTTAGAAGCTTATCATTAGCTTTGAGCTTTTAACAGAGACAAAAGGGAAAACTGAAGGGGCCTAATGTAGATAATTTATAAGGAAATAAATCCTTAGGCTGTTGGAGATTTTAGAGAGGCACAACTTGCCAAAAATGGAAAAGATTGGGTGGTTGAGTATTGTCTATCTTGGAACAGGGGGCTTCTGATTGCAGATGGATATAACATTTCTAAACCTATTTAGTGTTCTATGCAAACTACTGGCATTTACTCAGCCATGTACTTCTTGACCTCATTGATACTATCATTAGGAGAGGACTACTCCCATTGACTGTGCCAGAATTAGATGAAATTTAATTGATCTCTTGCAGATTTTTTAAACATAATGTTCAGCACTCAACATCTAGATCAATATGTACCTAAATCAGGGATGGGATTCTACAGGTTTGCACCTATTTGCTAGAACTGATTGTTAACATTCTAAGCAGTTCGGAGAACTGGTTGTTAGAAGAAATTACTGGCCTAATCCTGTAAAGAAGGCAGGAAGGAAACATTCTGGTGTTGCTTACAGAAACTGCCTCTCCATTAATCCTTATTACATTCTTGGCAGGACTAGACTTCCTGTCTCAGGAACTCCTCTGGAGTTTTTTTTTTTTCACTCCTTTGCTGGTACTTTGCTTGTGTGGAGTGACCATTCAAAGTTACAGTGGCACTGAAAAAAGTGACTTATGACCATTTTTCACACTTACGACTATTGTAGTATCCCCACAGTCATGAGAGGCCAGGCGAGGAGACGCGTGCCTCGATGTGAGTGATGTTGAGTTGGCCATGCCCAGCCAGTCACATGACTACCAAGCCACTCCCACCAACTAAGCCACGCCCACAGAACCGGTTGTTTAAAAAAAATGAATCCCACCCCTGACCTAAATCATAGTATAGGCTTCTCTAGTGCTGACCATTATGAGACATCAAAATCAGTTCTTTTTATTTTTTTTCATTTAGGTGTTCTTAGCTTAGGTATTTTTACCCTCAAGCTTCAAGTAAGTTTTTAAAAAGCATTATGGGTTCGTACATGTTGTTCTTGAGCACTCAAGTAATCTTGTTCACAGTGCTGGGTCAGAATGAACCACTTCTAGTTTTTGTCCTACATACAGTGTAATTACTGGATTTGGCAATTTCACAAACCCTTCCAGAACACTGTCTGTACCAAACTCCAAACCTACATAAGGCCCTAATAGCATCCACTAAAAGTCATTATGTGTACATAAATGTGGACTTCTCTTTGTTTTATGCTTATTTTTGTTTTGATAGACTGGTGTTGAACTACATTAAGACTAGTCTTCCATCTACTTTAGACCCATACCAATTTGCATATAAGAGTAACAGATCAACTGATGATGCTACATCTATTGTTGTCCATACTGTATTGAATCATTTGGAACAATAGGGAAATTATGCAAGGCTGTTATTTGTGGATTATGGTTCTGCCTTTAACACCATTCTACCCAACAGGTTGTTTCTTAAAATGGGTATATGTGGATAAGTCAGAAGATTTGTTTGTGGTCACAGTCAGTAAGGATGTGATCTCACCATTCTTCTACTCTGATACTAAGCACAGGAGCCCCCCAGGGTTGTGTGCTAAGCCCCTTCTTTTATTCTTTGTACACACATGCTGCATCCCATTGTATAACACCAACACAATTATTAAATTTGTCGATCACACAACAGTGGTGGGGCTCATTAATAAGAACAATGAGTCTGCTTATAGGAAGGAAGTACAAGGGCTGACACTGTGGTGTAAAGAAAATAATCTTATACTTAACACCAAAAAAACTAAAGAACTTATAACTGACTTCAGGAGGAAGAGAGACATACATTTACCATTGTACATAAATGGCAAGGAGGTGGAGAGGATTGGTAGCTTTAAATTTCTGGGCACTTATATCTCAGAGGACCTCTCATGGACTATGAATGCTAACATGCTTGTATCTTTTTATACGACTCAAAAAGAGGGCTGTGAAAATATTTATAGACCCTTCACATCCTGGACATAAACTGTTTCAACTCCTTCCCTCAAAATGACGCTATAGAGCACTGCACACCAGAACAACTAGACAAAAAAAAACAACAGTTTTTTTCCTGAAAGCCATCACTCTGCTAAACAAATAATTCCCTCCACTGTTCAACTATTTACCAAGTCTGCACTACTATTACTATTAATCTTCTCGTCACTCCTTATCACCCATCCCCTCCCACTTGTGACTGTATGACTGTAACTTTGTCGTTTGTATCCTTACATTGACTGTTTTCTAGTATGATTTGATTGCTTATTGTACCCTATGACTATCATTAAGTGTTGAACCTTATGATTCTTGACTCTTGACGAATGTATATTTTCTTTTATATATACTGAGAGCATTTGCACCAAGACAAATTCCTTGTGTGTCCAATCACACTTGGCCAATAAAGAATTCTATTCTGCCCTGCCCTGCCCTGCCCTGCCCTGCCCTGCCCTGCCCTACCCTACCCTACCCTACCCTATCCTATCCTATCCTATCCTATCCTATCCTATCCTATCCTATCCTATCCTATCCTATCCTATCCTATTCTAAAGAAGGCACAGAAGAGGCTGTACTTCCTGAGAATGCTCAAGAAGATAAATCTATCTTAGTATCTACTTCTGGCATTCTTGTATGGTATGGGAGCAGCTCTGTACCAGACAAAAAAGCTCTAAAGAGAATCATTAAAATTTCCCAGAATATCATCGGACTCCAGCTATCAGCCCTGGATGACATCTTTGCATCTTGCTGTTTGAGAAAGTTGCATAGTATTCCCAGAGACTTTTCCCATCCTCCTCACAATCTTTATGAACTGTTGCCTTCTGGCAGAAGATACAGAACAATTAAAACTCAGACCACACATTTTCTGAATAGTTTTTATTCCAGAGCTATAACTGCACTTAACAATGAACTTAAGGACCGCCATCAGTGAGCTGTTGGACAGTATTACTTGGTCTGTTGTGTGGATGATTGTGTGTTTTTAGGAGGTGGGGAATTTTGGTGGGTGGGGAGGTGTTTGGGGATTATAATGTTTGTGTGCATGTTGGGTCTGGTCTCTGGGTGTTATGTGAATTTCATATATTGTATATATATATGTACAATGACAACAAAAAATTCAATTCAATTCAATTTCAGGAAGAATTCAACAAGAGATTTAGACATTACTTCATGCAATTCAACTAGCCTTCAGTAAAAAAAAATATTGGACATATTCAGTAGGCTTGTGTAAAACATTCAAAGGGACATTTCACAAGAACATTCGAATTAAGGAAGCACCCTTCACATCCCTGCAAAAAGGTTTCCCCAGAAAATGATGGTTCACCAACAGCTTCAATGATAGTGTCCTCTAGGCATGGAGAGGTTGCACATTAACTTTATTTGAACTGGTTTGGCAGCCCTGCCTTTGGGATATTTTATTGATGTTCAACCGAAACCTATATCCAGATTACTGTGGCAAAACTGTAACAAGCAAAGGCCATCCTCCATGAACTCCAGATAAGTAAGTCATGTGCAAGGAAACCACCATACATCCAGAATAAATGTCAATAACACATCCTAAAACCACTATTCCATTATCCTACACTGTTTGGCTTTAAAAGTGCACTCTTATCCCTCATCAACGCTCTCTTCTCAAGGCTAAACATAGTCTGTTTATCCAATCAGCCTTATTACATTTTTCTGTTTCTGATTGGTCAGAATCTTTCCTAAAATATAGTGTCCAGTACCATGCACAATATTTAAAGTTCCCTAGAATTATTTCCCTGAAATTATCTTTTTTATAATTATGTACGTACGTACGTACATATGTATGTATGTATGTATGTACCGTATTTGCCGGCGTATAAGACGACCCGGCGTATAAGCGACCCCCACCACCACCGGAAACGCCCTCCAGAAATCCCCCGGGGCTGCAGCGGCAGGGCAGAGTGCCAGGGGCCATGGGAGAGCAGGAGAAGGCTGCAGCCTCAGGAGCGGAGGAACGGCGGCGGGATGGGCGAGCGGCGCGAGATCAGGAAGCCAGGCGCCGCCATTTCGCACGCGCGTCAACAAGCATCGACCGGCAGTGGATGCGGGCGTATAAGGCAGCCCCCACTTGGAGCATGTTTTCGGGGCAAAAAAGTAGGTCTTATACACGCTAAGCAAATCTGTTATAAAATGTATAGGCTGCCCAGCTTACCTCAAAGGTAACTCTGGGTGTTACGAGTCCCACAAGACAAAAAATATCTGAACTAAAAAATTTAAAGTTCCCTACAATTA
This sequence comes from Notechis scutatus, assembly GCF_049901735.1. Lineage (NCBI taxonomy): Eukaryota > Metazoa > Chordata > Lepidosauria > Squamata > Elapidae > Notechis > Notechis scutatus. The sequence goes on along the minus strand of NC_142009.1, from coordinate 206,374,141 downwards.
TTTCCCTGAAATTATCTTTTTTATAATTATGTATGTATGTATGTATGTATGTATGTATGTATGTATGTATGTATTTATGAAATGTATAGGGTAACTCAGGGTAACTCTGGGTGGCTTACAGTCACACAAGACAAAAAATATATGAACTAAAAATATAAATAAGTTAATAGAAAATCTGATTAAAAGAAGGAGAGGGAGATCTGTTAATCAATCAGCCAGCTCTGCTTTGATAATCCCACATTGGAGTCCCAAGCTAACTGGCAGAGCCAGGTCTTTAGGCTCCTAAAGAAAGTTAAGAAGGTTGGGGATGACCTCACATTGGGGGGCAAGATTTTCCCCAGGGCACTTGCAATAGCAGAGAAGGCCCTTCTCTTAGATCCCACAAGCCAGAATAACCGGGCTGATGGGGCATGCCTCCATCTGTTGCCATAGGTCAGCAGGCCGACCCCAGTGAGATGAGATGGTCCCTCAAGTAGCCAGGAGCCATTTTAAACTGTCTCACCATCATTGCTTAAGTTTATCACTCCATCTTGAGGAAAATATGCATTATAGATTTGGTACTCCAACTGGCATTTAGAATTTCTTGTGTTAATTTTACTTTATTGACTGCCTTTATTTAATAAATGTATTTACACTTACTACTTATTCCATCTCCAAGTTATCTGCTTTGTCAATCAGAAATATAAAATATCACTGAGTGCAGGGTGGGATTCCACTGGTATAACAACCGGTTTGGTGACTGTGTGCTTTACGTGTGTTCACACCAAACGCACATTCAGTGCATGCTCCACATTGAAAAATGCCCATACTTACCTTCAACTGCAGACTCTGTGAATAAAACAGCTGAGGCACGGCAAACCACTCTGCTGCGCAAATCAGCTGTGCTGATACAAAAATAAAAGCACAAGAAATAAAGCATAGGCAAGAACAGGGGTGGGCAGGTGGCCCCACATGCTCGCTGCAGTGAACCGGTTTGGAGCCAGCTGATCATTGGAACAAAAGATTCACCTGAACCAGTTTAAACCGGTAGAATCCCACCCCTGGGGGATTTAGTGTAACTAAACTTATAATTCACTTCTTCCGAGTTCATATGCTTTATATTCTCTTCACCACAAAAAAGTACTTGTACATCAGCTTCAAAATGAGATATAGAAAACAACTAAGCTCTGAATCACTCTGGACTATTTAGGATGGACTCATTCCATTTCCAAATGCTGAAGTATGAAATCAATTACTGTCAGAAGTAATTCAGAGCAAACATTTCCAAAATTTGACCTTGAAGTTTCAGGTGATTGAGAATTTTTTTAGCTTTTCTTTGCCAAAATCTGCTAGTTACAGGTTGTGACCTATAACAGATTTAAACTAGGAAATGTGCAGCAATTTGCTATCTCTCATTTAAAAATAGTCTCTTGCTTCATGTAATTGTTTAATATCATTTTAGTGTTACCTATTAGTTCATACAAACTGGGCTGTTAATTATTAATAAGAGAAATGGAAGAGGAGGAATGCAACTAAAATCAGTAATATTCTAAAGCTAGATCAACTTCTCTCAGTAGCTTTCTTAAATGAGTAGTAAGCAATTATGCAAATACATTTGTTTCAACTTTTCAAGCACATTTGTTAAAACATTATGAATATAAAAAATGTAGCTTTGTCAAAGGATTTCTAAAACATTTTCCATTTAGGAGAATTAATAAGTAATGCCAAATAATGAAATAGAATATGTCACTAAGTTTTAGAAGTTTTCTAGATTAGACCAATATATTTCTAACTAGATAACCATGATCTGTTGGGTCATTATCTCAGAGACATTTCCTTACCAGATTCCTCAATGCCTTCTTCAACAATGGCTGAGATTGTAATGTACTGCCTTCACTGGAAAAGTTCTTAAAAATTCAGGGAGATATTCATGCCTCCCAGGGGAAGATGGCTGACTGAAGACAGTTCCACAGAGGAGTGGAGCCGATGATTTTCAGCCTTGTTTGAGGAAGACAAAACAGATCAGCTCCTTTTGATTGCAAGACAGAAGTCTTGGATGGTGAATGGGGGAATCCACCCTTGTCCTCCAGCTTATATTGGAGCCCTTTGGAAATTTTAAATGCATGTACTTCCCTTGCTAATTATTTTTGTGCATTGCCTATTCATCGATTTAGGGAAGTTAGACACTTTTGGAATGAAAAGATTGAAAACACTGGATGAGTAAATGTTCTTAACCCTCAGTATAAGGGAAGATTTACTTTTATAACTTGTAAGAATTTAAACAGCAAAAAGTGAGATAAGGCTTTGGTGACAGAAAGTTCTGAGGGTTCAAAAACACTTGGAGTTTTGGATTTTGAATCTTATGATAGATTGAAACTATTTTTCAATAAATAAATATAAACTTGTGGAAAATAAAAACTGAGTTTTGAATCAAAAGACCAGCAATTTATAAGAGTGTTTAGAGACATTTTTGAAGAACTGAGTAGAAATCTGCATTAAGAAATTGAAGCTTAGTTGTATCACCTAGAGAACAGCCTGTTACCAAATAAAGATATCATAGAATGAGATCTTCAGCAAAATTTAGTTGAGGAGACTATGAATGATTTGAATAAAAATCTGTTGCCAGAAACACTAGCTCAGGTTTTAAAAATCAAGAAAGAAATAAAAGTGAGAATCCCAGAGAATAATTGGAATAATTTTGTTCATTGGATTTAGAAAATAGACTGTTTAAAAGTCTTTGTAATAAGGATTATTAACCATCTGAATGGATCACAGGGAAAGACTTTTACATAAAAGACAAAAAGGATTATAAAGTTGGTATATCCAATCAGAGAATAAAATTGGATAAGTTGTCATTCTGACTGACTCTTTTTGGATTTATTGATATCTTATTAGATTTGTCTAAAATGGATATAATATAAAAGCTTTTTTCCATATTTGTTCTAATTGTATAGTTCTTAAACTGGTTTTATTGATGGAACTCATTTCCAGGACAACCCATTATTGACTGCAATCCACACTGGTCTTAGTTCTTAGTTCCATAGGCATTCAGAAGTGGAGTTGTCTGGTACCTGCTTTGAGAAGAGCTAATACTGTATACAGTGTTGTGATCCTATTAAACATTCTTCTCAGAGCTGTAAGTAAAATAACACGCACAGCTCTGCATAGTACATTACACTACACTTTGTACACAGTTTGGTTTTCAGGTCACTTTTGTATCATAATGAAATTATGAAATTATGATACAGCCATAAAATTTGGAGTCAGAAATCTATAAATGTTTCATTACTACAAGTATGTCAAAGCTAGAAAGCAGAATTCTTTCCTGGTCTAGAAAGGTGCATTTAAGAAGTTTGACTTAAATTAAAATAAATAAAAGCCTGGACTTTTATTCAAGATTAGATTCCTTTGTCCCTCCCTCCCTTCCTCCTTTCTTCCTTCAGCCAGCTTTCCTCTATTCCTTCCTTCCCTCCCTCCCTTAATACACTGATTCCCTTATCTAAATACCAACTTTAACTTTTTAAAAAAGATGCATATTGGCTTGGTCACTTATCTTATTATTTTTATCTAGCTGAAGAAACAAGAGCAGTATCCTTTCAAGTAAAATAGGCCATTCCTTATAACCTTCCATCCACCAGGAATGATGTATAAGGCAAAGGAATAAAAGATAGATGAATATTGTGCGTGTTAGCTTAGAGGTAAATTCTTCTGTGTTCAGTGGAGCTTACCTGCAGGTTAGTCTGTATAGATATTGCCTTAATGCATTGGTTCTCAGTCTGTGGTCTGCAGACCCCTGGTGGGCTGCAATAGGAGGCTCACAAAGGCTTGAAGAAATGCTATGATTTAAATCTTGAGTTAAGTCTTGGAAGTCCGTGACCATGATCTGTGTCCCCAAAAGGTATTGAAAGAGAGCCTGTGGTGAAGAAAAACTCAAGAACCCCCTGCCTTAATGTAAATATCTGAAGAAGCGTCGAATCTGAGAAATGAAAAGTTGATGCCTAGTACAAAACTCACTACTGTTAACTAAATATGAAGCCTGTAATACTATGCTTGGAAATAAATCTTTCTGAGTTGTTCCAAATAACTTGCTTGGGTTCTTGCCTTTTCTGTCTTCACTTCCTTCCCAAGAAAATAAATGCTGATGAAGTAATGCTTGATAAACCTTTCTTTCATTATTTTCAGATAATTAAGTTCTTAAACACTTAATTTGCATTCTTTTACTGATAATGTGTGTTGTGAATCAATAAAAGTTACTAGCATAAATGCAAATCAGGGTTTGGAAACCTGCACACCTGATTGGTCCTTATACAACAACTAGGGATTGGTCCATAACTAGTCCCTGATTGGCCACTATTTTGACACTTCTCATTGGTTATAAGTTTGAACTTGTTGCACATGTCATTGGTTAATACGGTAGCAGCTAACCCTATAAAAGGGTTGCTGTTGCCCATAGCCTTGCTCTGTTCTGTTCTATTTATTATTATTAAAGAGTTGAAGTCACTGGTCAGATGTCTGGTCTCCATTATTCTCCAAACTTAACACTGGCGACGAGGATGGGATACGGAGACCGAAGAGCTGACTGAGTTACAGAGCAACCAACAGAGCACGTGGTCGAACACGCATCATCAACGGCAACATGGCCAGCGGTGCCATACCACCCGCTCCATTCAACCCAGAAACCGAAGACTGGGAATCGTACATGGATAGGTTCCAGATGTTTCTGGAGACCAACAATTTGAAAGATGCAACAACCGGCAAAAAAAGAGCTATCTTTCTAACTCACTGCGGGCCTACCGTGTTTAAAATGGCAAAATCACTTGCCAAGCCAGCCGAAGTAAAAGAGATGGACTGGGACGTCCTCGAGCCTTTACTACGGGCTCACTACGCGCCCACCGTGCCAACCTTAGTCAGAAGACACGAATATTACCAGAGGGACCAACGGAAGGGCGAAAGCCTTGCCAATTACATCGCGGACCTCCAAAACCTGGGAGGCCTCTGCGGATTCTCCGACTTAGAAGAAGCCCTCCGTGACCGCCTGGTTCTGGGCCTAGAAGACGGCACGATCCAGAGCAAAATTATGGCTAAGGGGGACATAAGCCTCACCGATGCCCTTAAAGAAGCCACGGCAGCGGAGGCGACAAAGAAGTCGGCAGCCCGAATGCGCCACACCAACGCACCGCTACATCAACTCGCCAAAGATACCTCGCCTCGCCCAGAGAGACACCCAGTATCGATTCACCATGAAGACCTAGAATCCCCATCAGAAAGCGATGAGGAAGAGGTCAACCGACTCCGAACGGAACGAGACCAGTTCACACAACCCTCATCCCGACCGTGTGCAGGATGTGGGGCGAATCACCCACGATCCAGCTGCAAATTCCTCGACGCACTCTGCCGCATTTGCGGGAAACGAGGTCACATCGCAAAGGTCTGCAGAAGCAAACAAAACTCCAAACCCCGACAGGCCGAATGCCAATCTTCAGGATTCTTCGGCACACACCGAGAAAAACTGAACCACCAATGGGGAAACCACTCCTACAGAAACAAACCGTCCACCACTTCCACCAGGCATGAAGAAACCAGGCAGGAAGAGACCCACCAAACAATCACCATAGCCCACGCTACATCCCTTGATGCCGGGAAAATCCGAGTAAAGGTCGCCATTGAAAACAAACCTTGTGTGATGGAGGTGGACTCGGGATCTTCCCTCTCGATGGTGTCGTGGAAAACGCTCCAACAGCTCATTCCAACGATTCGCCGCCAAGACCTTAACCCTCAAAGGGTTATACTCAAAGACTATCAGGGTAACCGAATTCCCGTCGTTGGGTCCCGCAGATTCCAGGTTTCTTTCAAGGACCGCACCGTCGCACTACCACTGACTGTCGTGGACCGCGACAGGCCTAGTCTTTTAGGCCTTCAATGGTTCAGACCACTCGGAATCACTGTAGCCGGAGTCCACCGGGCCGAGAGCAGCGATTGGGAGGAGGCACTCGTGCAAGAATTCCAAGACGTTTTCGCAAACGGACTAGGCAAGTACAAGGGGACCCCGATCTCATTTAACTTGAACCCTGAGGTAGCACCCATCCGCCTTAAGCCGCGTCGGGTGCCGTTCACCTTGAAGCCTAAAATCGACGAACAACTCGATAAGCTAATAGCGCAGGGCGTGCTGGAGCCCACCGACCACGCCCGCTGGGAAACCCCTATAGTGACGCCTATCAAGCGTGATGGGTCACTAAGAATTTGCGGAGACTACCGGGCCACCTTAAACCACGCACTGCAGCAAAGTGCATATCCAGTGCCGGTAGTGCAACACTTGCTCCATTCCCTGGGTGGCGGGAAAGTTTTCGCTAAACTAGATCTAGCCCAGGCGTATCAACAATTGCCTGTAGATCCGACCACGGCAGAGGCGTAAACTATCGTAACGCATAGGGGTGCATTTAAATGCAACCGGCTCCAGTTCGGAGTAAGCGTTGCCCCCGGAATCTTTCAGAGCTTAATGGAAAGGTTGTTACAAGGGATAAGAGGGGTCGTACCATATTTCGATGATGTACTCATCGCCGCCCCTAACAAAGACATTTTAGAAAATCGACTCAGAGAGGTTTTACGAAGATTCCAAAACGCAGGCCCCAGAGTTAAAAAAGATAAATGCCAGTTATGTACCGAAAAAGTAGAATTTTTGGGATACCTCCTGGACAGCCAAGGAATCCATCCCACCGAAGACAAATTAAGGGCAATTAAAAAGGCCCCCACTCCAAGGAACAAGGCAGACCTACAGGCGTTCCTTGGACTTATCAATTTCTATAATGTCTTTTTACCCCACAAAGCAATGGTAGCTGAACCGTTGCATAGACTATTAGACAAAAAAGCAACGTGGGTTTGGGGACAACGGGAACAATATGCTTTCCAACAAGTGAAGAAATTGCTAACTTCTGATTCTGTACTTATGCAGTACAACGAGACTCTTCCGCTCACTATCACGTGTGACGCATCATCTTTTGGGGTTGGGGCAATTCTGGCCCACGTATTACCAAATGGAGCGGAAGCACCCATCGTGTTTTTTTCGCGAACCTTAGCTAAAGCTGAAAGAAATTATAGTCAGCTGGACAAAGAAGCTTTAGCTATTGTGGCCACAGTTAAAAGATTTCATGAATATGTTTATGGCCGTGCATTTACGATAATTACTGATCATAAACCACTACTGGGGATCATTGCGGGTAATAAACCAACCCCGTATATATTGTCCCCCAGAATGACCCGTTGGTCTGAATTCTTGGCGGCCTACAACTACACCTTGCAACATCGCCCGGGGAAATCAATTCTCCACGCTGATGCATTGAGCAGAACGCCGCTCCCAGACTCTGTTGTAGATCCAGCCCCAACCATCTCAACACTACAGATCGAAGCTCTACATGTACCACCATTGACGGCTAGAGACATTGCCTTTGAAACAAAACGTGGCCCAGTTCTGCAACACATCCTACGCTGGGTTGAACGGGGGTGGCCGACAGACCAAATACCACCGGAATGGGTGCCCTTCAAAGCCCGCCAAACCGAGCTGTTTTCCCAAAAAGGCTGTATCTTGTGGGGCGATCGACTCGTAATCCCTGGCAAATTCCAACAAACTGTTTTGGCGGTATTGCATGAAGGACATCCGGGTATCGTGCGGATGAAAGCACTCGCACGCAGCTATGCTTGGTGGCCGGGAATCGACAAAAGAATCGAGGCCTGGGTCGCTACTTGTCAACGTTGCCAGGACGTCAGCAACGCCCCGCCTAAAGCAAGCCCAACCGAATGGGAAACTCCGAGGGGACCTTGGTCCCGTATTCATATTGACTTTGCGGGACCTACCAAAGGACACACTTTCCTTATTACTGTCGACGCCTATTCAAATTGGCTCAAGATCCATCGAATGAACACAACTACAATGGACTCAGTTATCAATAAATTAAACAGACTATTTGCCACACACGGGTTTCCGGACGTGTTGGTCTCGGACAACGGCCCACAGTTTACTGCATTACCCTTTGAACAATATCTTGCTGATCGGGGCATCCGCCATGCGCTAACCTCGCCCGCGCACCCTGCGGCGAATGGACGTGCAGAACGCATGGTACAATTTGTAAAGAAAACCCTTCACAAAATGGAATTTGGCAACATCGACGAGAAAATCAATCGAATTCTCTTGTTGCAGCACATCACGCCCCACAGCGTGACCAACAAAACACCCGCTGAACTTCTTATGGGGCGGAAACTGCGATCGCACCTTGACCGGCTCCATCCCGCATTCGCACCGGAAAAGCCCTTCGGCTCCAGCAGCAAATGCCGGGAATTTAAGGTAGGCGATTTAATCTTTGCCAAAAACTTTTCCGGCGACCCGTTATGGATACCCGCAACCGTTACCCACCTTACCGGGCCTAGATCGTACCGCCTGCTAACAGACGATGGGAGGGTGTGGAAACGCCACATAGACCAACTCCGTTCGAGATTACCACCCAGCGCCCATGGCTCCCCGGGTTCACCAACTGAGGGGGGAGGAAATATCGAGGAAATTGACTTTGATATGACAAATAGCAGGCCAACGGAAACCCTACGGCCCAGCGAAACACCGGAACTTGAAGCGGGGAGGGAATTGACTTTTTCAGGGAACTTTAATACGGGGGAAACCGAACTGCAAAACCCCGAAGAAACACGGAGTAGCGGAGACAACCACAGTGAAAACAGCACGGAATCACCGTGCAGCGAAACAGACTTTAATAAAGATCATCCAAACACTCCACCGGAACCGGACCTTAGACCAAAACCGGTGGAGCCACGGAAATCATCCAGACAGACCAAACGGCCTGTCTATCTTGAGGATTTTATTACAGCTCCCCTCAAACGGAACCCAAGGGGGAGGGGTGTTGTGAATCAATAAAAGTTACTAGCATAAATGCAAATCAGGGTTTGGAAACCTGCACACCTGATTGGTCCTTATACAACAACTAGGGATTGGTCCATAACTAGTCCCTGATTGGCCACTATTTTGACACTTCTCATTGGTTATAAGTTTGAACTTGTTGCACATGTCATTGGTTAATAAGGTAGCAGCTAACCCTATAAAAGGGTTGCTGTTGCCCATAGCCTTGCTCTGTTCTGTTCTATTTATTATTATTAAAGAGTTGAAGTCACTGGTCAGATGTCTGGTCTCCATTATTCTCCAAACTTAACAATGTGCTTACAGGTTCTCTTTTGTTCATGCCATACCCTTATTTACTGACTAGTGAGCAGTTACTAAGTCTTTCTTTTCTGGACCAATATTGGTTTGGCATGAACTGTTTTTAAGAAATCTGTGCTGGCTACTAGTTATAACTTTCTTTGTTTCTAGATGTTCACATATCTGTTTTTTTCCCCAGTGTGCTTCTTAAGTATTGATATTAGGCTGATTGGTCTGTAGTTTCCTGAATCCATAGGCGGCATTCAGCAGGTTCTGACCAGTTCTCGAGAACTGGTAGCGGAAATTTTGAGTAGTTTAGAGAACTGGCAAATATCCCCTCTGACTGGTCCCGTCCCCATCTATTCTCTGCCTCCCGAGTCCCAGTTGATTGGCTGGGCCTTCTTTTGTTGCCCTGCACAGGAGAATGGAGCTGGAAAGCAGGTTAGTGGGGTGGGGAGGGAATGGTGATTTTGCAGTAACCTTCCACCAGGAGTGGGGTAGGAATGGAGATATTACAACATCCTTCCCCTGGAGTTGGGTGGGAATGGAGATTTTACAGTATCCTTCCCCTGCCATGCCCACCAAGCCACACCCACAGAACCGGTAATAAAAAAAAAATTTGAATCCCACCACTGCCTGGATCTGTTTTTTTCCCCCTTTTTTGAAGATGGAAATTGCTTCAGCCCTTTTCTGGTTATTCCCCAGTGCTCCAGGCTTTTTTTAAAGATATGGTACAATGGTTCTGAGACAACACCTGCCAGCTCCTTCAGAACTCTGGGATGTAATCCAACGGTCCCTTTGATGTATATTCATCAAGATCAGACAGGTGTTCTCTTACAATTTTCTTGCTTATTTTAATTTTTATTTCTAATCTGTCTTTTACAGTTATGTGTTTGATAGGTTGGGCTATAGTTTACTACCACTAAATATTACTATTAATAAATATTACCAGCTTTACTTATGCTATTTTTCCTCTATTTATTTATTAAATATTTATGCCACCTCTCTCCCCTGTAAGGTGACTCTGGGTGACTTACAAGTTATAAAACAAGTAGAAAAATAATTAAAATATTAAAGTATTAAAACTACACAGATTAAGTTTTTAAAACTACATTGAAACCAGAACTAAGAGACAGATGGGATGCGGATGAGGTTATTCCATTTTTATTGAAAATGTATAAGGTAAGATTGAAGAAAACCTTGTGTGTTTCTTGTAAAGCACTTTCACAGTTAAGATATAGTTTCTTCTGCATTCATTACATCATATTATAGTGATTGAATGCCAAGCAACATATTATCAAAAATACATTATGTTCAGACCATAAAATGCCTCCATTTTAATTCTGACTCTATTGAACAGTAGTGATATTCAATACTTTAGAAGTAAGTGTTGTTTTGAAGTAAGATCATTATTTTGCTGTAGACTTTTATTTTTTTTTCTATTGTATGACTTGAAAAATAAATTGTCTTTCATTTTTACACCTTGTTCTTCCAACACTTGCATAGATTTAAATTCACCCTTTTCATTCAATATCTCACCATATCTAGCTGCTTGTTCCTTTTTATATATTATATAAATAAGAAAAAGCTTCAATGGTAGATATCCATAATGGAATTTTTAAATAATATTGTCTTTTTATCTTCTCCCAATTCAAAAGCAATGCCTCTTGAATATAATGTCTTCTAAAATACCCCCATGTTTTAGTTCCCTTATACCAAAGGAAGGCATGCCATCCCAACAGCAAGTCATGCCCTTTTAAGGTCAATAGTCTATTGTTCTTTAATGTTATCCAGTCCTTTAACCACATCAAATTTGTCACCTGGTAGTACAACTTCCAGTTAGGCAAGGCAAACCCTCCTCTTATTCTTGCATCTTGTAACAATTTTAATTTTATTCTTGCTTTTTTGCCCTGCCAAATATATTTCAGCACAATTCTATTTCAGTCTTCAAAAAACTCTTTCCCTAGTCGGATTGGAATTGTCTGGAATAAATATAAAATTCTAGGCAATACATTCATCTTAATTGTGGATATTCTCCCAATCAATGATCATTGTAAGTTTCCCCATTTTGTCAAATCTGTCGCAATCTGCTGTTTGAGTTTATAATTGTCCTCCTTCAGTGTGCTACATCTTGATGTAATATATATCCCTAAATACTTAACCTTATTTGTGACCTGTATTTCTGAAACTTCTTCCAACTCTTTCTTTCGTCTTACTAACATATTCTTTGTTAATATCTTTGTTTATTTTCAAACCTGCTACTTTTCCATATTCTTCTATTTTTTCTATTAATTTAGGTGCTGTTTCCAATGGATCTTCTAATATAAATACCAATTTAAATATAAAATATAAATATAAATACCAATTTATACTCTTCCTTTTGATTTTCACTCCTTTTATTTCTTTGTCTTCTCTAATATTCCTATTCAATACTTCCAATGTTAACACAAACAGCAGGGGTGACATTGGACAACCTTGCCTTGTTCCTTTTCTTATATCTATAGATTCTGTTAGTTCTCCATTTACCATAACCTTTGCAGTTTGTTCATAGTATATCATTTCAATGGCTTGAATGAATTTTTTACCAAAGCCCATTTGTTCCAATTGCAATAACATAAATCACCAACTCACATTGTCAAAGGCTTTTTGTGCATCTAAAAACATCAAAGCCATTTGCTTCTCAGGATGTGCCTCATAGTATTCCAGAGTATCCAAAATAATTCTCACATTGTCTTTGATTTTTCTCTTTGGCAGGAATCCATTTTGATCAATATGGATAAAGTTATTTAAATATCTTTTTTGTCTTTCTGCCAAAATTGAAGCAAAAATTTTATATTCTGAATTTAATAGGGCTATAGGTCTGTATCCTCCTTCGGTATAAGTGTAATATATGCTTCTGTCCATGTTTTGGGTATTCTTTTCTTTAACTTCATTCATAACTTCTAATAGGTGAAGATTCAATATTTCCTGGAAAGTCTTATAAAATTCTGCTGGTAAGCCATCTGGACCTGGTGCTTTTCCAACATTCTGTTTTTTTAAGGCTTCTGTTAGTTCCATCGTTGTTATATTCCCTTCTGGCATTGTTTCAGTATCTTTAGGTATCTGGGGTAAATTTGCTTTCTGCAAATATTGCTTAAATATTTCTTCTTGAATATTCTGTTGAAAATGCAATTTCCCATAGTAATCTTGTATAATTTTTTTCTTCTCCTCATTTCCATAGCAAGCATGTCCTTCTTCATTTATTAGTTAACTAATCCTTCTTGATTCTCTCTCCTTTCTCAGTTTATAGGCTAGCCATCTACCTGGTTTATTTGCATCTTCAAAGAAATTCTGTTTAGCATTTTTATTTTTTTGTGCTAGTTCCTCTTTTTCCATTTTATGTTTAATTATATCCATTTTATTTTAGTGTCTTTTTTTTGCAGGAACTTCTGCAAAAAAAATTCTAATTTTTTATAATCATCCCCCAATATTTTGAAAGTATTTTTCTGTTTTATATTTCTTTTCCTTGTATAGTCTATTATCAAGCCTCTTGTGTAGGCCTTCATCGTGTCCCAGAGGTTCTGTAGAGATGTATCCTCTTTTCTATTTTCTTTTTTTTCTAAAAGCAAGTTCTTTCTCTATTTTCTGTTTAAAGTCTTTTTCTTTTAATATTGTATTATTTAAGGTCCATCTGGCTCTCCTCTTATATCCTTTCCAAGTAACTGTCACTGGATTATGGTCTGACCAAGTGCTTGTTTCTATTTCAACCTCTCGTATGTTAGCCAGTAATTCTGCTGACATCCATATCATGTCTATTCTAGACCATGAAGCATGTCTGTTTGAGTAAAAAGTGTATTGCTTACTCTCCACATTTCTCTCTCTCCAAGCATCTTTTAAGTTGAATTCTTCTGTTGTTCAAAAGAAAGATTTTGGTAATATCTTTCTAGCTTTCTTTGTTGATTTCTGCGTTTTGTAGTCCAACCGATCATTAACTATTCCATTAAGATCTCCCATCATACAAATATTAGTATAGTCCAGTTCAATTATTTTCATTTGTAATTTCCTGTAAAATTCTTCTTGGTTATCATTCGGAGCATAAATTGCAATTAAAAGTGTTTTAACATTATTGTCCATTATTCCCACCATCAAAATCCTTCCATCATCATCTGTGTAAATTAATTCCACCAAAATTGTGTCTTTTATATATAAAACCACACCTCTTTTTTTAGATTGTGCCAGCGATGCAAATAATTTCCCTATTTTTTTTTTTGTTTCGGTATATATTCATGTTGTTTTTTTTAATATGCAAATCTTGTAAGCAAATTATATCAAATTTTAATTTCTCTAGTTTATGAAATACTTTCCTTCTTTTAGTAGCCAAGTTAAATCCATTTATGTTAATCATAATCAATTTTCTTTCATCCATGTTAAGCTTTGTGAGGGGTTTTTATTGCTCTAGTAGGTCTTAATTCTCGCTGCTCTCTGGGTACACCACCTACTGCACCTCCTTCTTTCTCTTTTTCAATTACTGCTATACACTCCTCTTGGAATTCAGTTAGTGACTCGTCCTTTCTAGCTTCTTCCTCCTTTCCTCTGAAATATTCTAAATAGAATAGCTCAGCTTTTTCAACTGTGTCAATTCTGTGTCTTTGTTCCCGCCAGGTGAACAACAGGCCTTCTGGCATCAGCCATCTGTAATTTACTCCTCTTTTAAGTAACTCTTTGGTCAAAAAAAAAATATTCTCTTCTCATCTCTCTTACTCTTCTTGGTATCTGTTTCAGCACCACAATTTCTTTATCTTTGTACTTTAAAGTTTTCTCTCTTGCCACCTGCAGTATCTGTGTCTTAATAATCTTTTTAGTGAATCTGATATGAACTTTGAAATCTTAAGTAGAATTCTGATCTGTCAATTTCCCATCCTAATGGTTCGCATCTGCCCTTCTTGACATCGCTCAATCGAGTATCAATATCTCCAATTTTCTTGTCCCTTTGTGTATCTTCTTCTTCAATTTTTTAAAATCTATCTTCATATTGCATCTTCATCTGTTGAATATTTTCTAGTTTCTCATCTGTCTTTTCAATTCTTTGCTCAATATTCTCCATTTTCTTTTCAATCTTCTGAATTCCTTGCCTAATCATCTATAATGTCACTTCCTTCTTTTTCTCCTGTTGTAAGATTGTCTATATTGATCGTTGTCTTCCAGATGGTGAAGAGGCTATTGGTATTGAGGAAGCTGGTGCTGTTGTCTTTCTGCTCATCTTGCAGTGCTTCCCTGTAGAGAGGGAGAAAGAAAAAAGAGAAAAGGAAAAAGGAAAAAGAAGGGAAAAAAAGGAGTACAGGCAGGCAATTGCCACTCCAAAAAAGAAAAAGGAAAAAAGAAAAATCTTCAAGCACTTATGTACCTTAATCCAATTATTTCTCTTAATAAAAGAGAGAAAAGGAATAGGATGAAAAAAGAAGTAAAAAATTATGTTCTAGTTTCTGGAATAGAAGGTTAAAATCCAAATATAAAAATCCAATGAGGGGGGAGTAAAAAAGGAGATGGAAAATAACCTAAAGTTAAGCCAGCCACTGCCACCGAGTATCCAAGGCTCTTTAATAAATCAACTCAATGTTTCTGGTGCCAGTATTTTCAAGGTCACTTCAATCTTCTTTCTTTCAACTTCAGCTCAAAGCTCTAATTATTTAGTTTCACAGATGGCCACCTGTATAAACAATCTGCCATGCTCATCCCACTATCTTTTCCAGTGCAAAGCTCAGAGTCCTTGACTATAGCACAAGTACATAAACAAACCAAGGAAAGAAAGAAACAATACGTCCAAGCTTCTAGATGGCAGCGCTACTTTTTCCCTTCACTTTCACTCCCACCTCATGTATCCAATACCCAGAAACAAAAAGAGAAAATGGAATCCTTCCTTTTTTTTGGAAAAAAAAAAAAGAAGAGTCTTAATCAAAACAGACTTTCAAAAAATTGTTTTAAAAAATAAAAATAAAAACAAAGATGGAAAATTTAAAAGAAACCAGTCCAGTTTAAAATTCAGTAACTTTACCAAATTCAAAGTTCCAATAAAAAGGGAAAAGGAAAAAGCTTTCACTTTAACTAGCTTAATTTTGCTGCTTAAACACTTTTCTCTTCACTTTTAATTTCACTTTAAATCTTTCAGGGTGTTCTCTTCAAGAAATAATAGGTAAAAGTTCATCTCACCAAACTGACACACTTTCCTTCAAGCTTGAATGGCTGCCTCTCTGCCACCGGCAAAAAGGTTTTTCCTGGATCAACCAGGAACTTTGCGATGTCCCTGGGATCGACAGGATGTGCCCTCCTCAGTCACCATCTCTACAGGATCCTCTACAGCAGGGGTCCTCAACCACCGGGCCGCGGACCGGTACTGGGCCGTGGAGCACTCTCTACCGGGCCGCAAAGATTTTTTTTTTAAAAATGGCGGCTTTCTTCACCTTCGGTGAATGCTGCTGGGATCGGGATCAAGGACACAAATGAAAGAAGGGGAGGGAGGAAGCAACGAAGCCTGTCCTTCTCTCTGGGTCAGCTCTCTCAGTTGCTCTCTCGCTCCTCCACCAGCACAGGAAGAAACTGCTTCAAAGAAGCGGGGGCTTTTCCTGTCGCCGCAGCTTCCCCGAGCGCCCGTTTCTCCCCACCCCGTCTGCCCGCCCGCCCGCCCGCAGTGCTCGTTCTGCTTGCCTGCCTGCCTTCGTTAATGGTTGAATCGGAACAGCTTCGGATGAGTAAAAGAGGCGAATAGTTATTATTCTCAGCCGAAGCTGCTCCCAAACAACCAGAAACTAAGGCAGGCAGGCAGGCAGGCAGGCAGAACGGGACACTGTGGATTGGGCAGCGCGCATGCTGGCTGGCGGGTGGGAGTGGGGGTGAAACGGGCGCTCGGAATAGCTGCGGCGACAGGAAAAGCCCCCCGCTTCTTTGAAGCAGTTTCTTCCTTGGATGGTGGAGCAGCGAGAGAGCGAAGCCTCCTTCCCTCCCCCGGTCCTTGCAAAAATTTCTGCTTGAAACCGGTCCCTGGTACAAAAAGGTTGGGGACCACTGCTCTACAGGATCCTCATCCAGTGGGACCATCCTGCAACAGAGATATCAGTGGCAAACTTGGCGCTTCAAGATCACACACTGTACCACTGAGACACCAGCTCCACCCCGCTGACAAGACTAAATGGCTGACAAGACTAAAACAGATAAATGTGCCAAAGCTAACATGTTTGAGGACAAACAAGAATTCCTTGTTCAGCTGCCCATCTGATGAAACCATATCCAGAACAATGTATGTGAGCAACATGTACCTCTAAAAGTGCCTCATTGAACTGAGATACTTCCCATTGAAAGCAATAGTGGCAACTTGACTCATTAAGTCCTTAGCTAGAGACCAACACAAAACCTTTCAAGATCATAGAGTTGTAGGGCTTGAAGCAGGGGTGGGCAATTAATTTCTGTCGGGGGCCACATGGAAAATCAGATCTGCGTTCGAGGGCCGAACCAATTTTATAAAAGGCCATTATAGATAGATAGATAGACAGATTCTTCCCCTACGAATAAACAACTCTGTGTGTGTGTGTGTGTGTGTGTGTGTGTGTGTGTGTGTGTAGGTATGTATGAATGTACCCCCTCAGTTTACATAAGTTGGCCACTTATAAGATAAAAAATAAATAAATGCCCACCCCACAAAACATAACTCCTCCGGTGCCCACGGATAAACTGTGAACCACCAATTACCGTGTTTCTCACATAATAAGGCCGGGCCTTATTTTTTTTGAGCCCGAAAAAACGGCTAGGCCGTCTTTTCGGGGTAACTTAATTTCCCCCTTTCATCCTCATCTAGAGCGCCCCGCTGGCAGCCTCGCCACCAGCCGCTCCTAACGGGCGATCATGGCGAAGCAGAGAGCTCCCTACTCCCACCAAACACCTTGCTGCAGACCCAAGACCTTTGGCACCTGCCTCTGTTGCTTTCCCTTCTGCCCATTCCGCTGCCGTTTGGAGTGCCGTTGGAGCTGCTGCCGCCGTTTGGAGCTGCCTCTGCCATTTGGAACTGCCTCTGCCGTTTGGAGCCACCGCCGTTTGAAGCTGCCGCTTCCGCATTTGGAGCACTACCGCTGTTTGAAGCACCACCGCCACTCCAAACACGGCGGCAGCTCCAAACGCGAAGCGGCAGCTCCAAACGTGACGGCGGCACTCCAAACGACGGCGGCAGCTCCAAACGGCGGCGGTGGCTCGCTTCTGTGTTTGGAGCTGCCTCTGCCGTTGGAGCCGCCGCCGCCGTTTGGAGTGCCGCCGTCACGTTGGAGCTGCCGCTTCCCGTGTTTGGAGCTGCCGCCGTGTTTGGAGTGGCGGTGGTGCTCCAAACAGCGGTAGTGCTCCAAACGCGGAAGCGGCAGCTTCAAATGGCGGCAGCGGCTCCAAACGGTGGCAGCAGCTCCAAACAGCAGAGGCAGCTCCAAACGGCGGCAGCGGCTCCAAACGGCAGAGTCAGCTCCAATGGCACTCCAAATGGTAAGTCCCCACCCTTCCCCTATTTTGCATGTTTTAAACTAGGCCTAAATTTGGGGGAGGGCTTAATTTGATTTTATGCCTAGAAAACATGCTGGGTCTTCCTATTGGTGGAGGCCGTATTGTTGGAGAAACACGGTAGTAGCAGGGCTGACCCTCCCTCTTGAACCAACATCTAATTGGGGGGAGCAGACCGGCCTTCAGTCTCTTGCGAGAAACTGCTGGCTAACCCTGCAAACCGCTTGCCAAGGTGTGTGTGTGGGGGGGCTTTCACCTGCTTTTCCCCCCGCCCGCCCAGCGCCCATCCCGCCGCTGCTTTTGCCGTTAAACCGTGAGTCCTCCCGGGCACTTGGGAAGCCCGCTCGGCAGAAAACATCTGCGCGCCTCTCCCAGAACCTGCCCGCTCCGCCCAGCCAGGACGTCCACCACCGAGAGTGCCTCGGTCCGGCTGCGAGGTCCCGGCACTGGCGCGCTGAGGGCGCCGCTGTTCTCTCCCATCTTACCACAGGGGAAGGCCATGGAGGGAAGTATGAAGCGCCTGCTGGTGCTCGGGTCTATGGGAATACGCATCACAACAGCGGGCGTTAGGGGAGGAAGGAGGCGGCGGCGGAGCTGCTGCTGTTGCTGCTGCTGCTGGCTGAGAGGCGAGGGAAAGGCGCGCCCAGGGCGCAGCAAGCCAGATGCCCAAGAGCGCACGGCGGGCGCTCCGAAGCCAGGTGTGGGAGAAAACCACCCCAGCCCCCCCCTGCGCAGGTTGGGCCCTTGCCGCCACTGCCAGTCCTGGCCGCTCCGGCCGCCAGTCGCTCCTTGGGGCGCAGCTCTTCCCATGGCCCCGTTGCGCTTCTTGTGCTCCTCACTGCCAGCGGGGCTCTGCCTGAGCTGAGCGGCAGGAAGAGGCGCGTTGAAGCTGCAGTGGCTGGCTCAGATCTCTTGGTCCCAGGAATCCCCCTCCACCAAGGCGCCTGAGCCTCGGTGGAGGGGGATTCCCCAGGACCAAGAGATCTGAGCCGGCCGCTGCAGCTTCGACGTGCCTCTTCCTGCTGCTCAGCTTCGCCGTCCTGTGGCGCTGGGTTCCAGAGCACAGCCCCAAGGTCTGCCGGCCGCGGTGGGGAGCCCGGAGCTGCTCAGCAGGTGGTTGGCCGAACCCCAGAGTGCTCCTTTGGCGCCGCCTCCCGCGCCCCCTTCCAAATCAAACGCGGCTCAGGCGAAATCAAGCGGGGCTCCATCGGTGGTGGCCGCAAGGGCAGCGCTTGGGGATCCTTCTCCCGCAGTCATGATGGAGGAGCGGGGAGGCGAGCTGGCAGCATCCCGCGCTCCTCCCGGCTCGGCGGCTTCTCTCCCCGTGAAGGGACTGCGGTGAGACCTCAACAGGTTTCAGCTCTCTTCGCTCCGCCGGGCTCCTGCCCCCGTTTCCTCTCCGCCTGACAAGCCCGCCAGGCACTCTGCTCGCTCTCCGCCGCCCGCCACCCGCCCTCCGCCTCAACCGCCTCCTCTCGACGCGTCTGAAAGCAGCCGAAAAGTGGCCACGGTTACATACGGACCAATCTTCGGCGGGCCGGATTAAAAAGCCCAATGGGCCGGATGTGGCCCATGGGGCGGAGTTTTCCCACCCCTGGCTTGAAGGGACCTTGGAGGTCTTCTAGCCCAGAGTTCCCCAACCTTTCAGGTTTTGCAGACTGGTAGTGGGGAGGACAGGGGATGGTTCTGCTTGAGCAGCCAGCCAGCATGCATGCATGTGCCTGTCGCTCATGCAAATGGAGCAGACATGAACATGCTAAGAATAGAATAGAATAGAATAGAATAGAATAGAATAGAATAGAATAGAATAGAATAGAATAGAATAGAATAGAATAGAATAGAATAGAATAGAATTCCTTATTGTTAAGTGTGCTTGGACACAATAAACTTGTCTTGGTGCAAATTACCCATTGCTCATACAAGTGGGGATGCACATGTGAACATGCTTACCCACTTTTTCCATGGCCTGGTTGCAAGCAGATCACAGCCAACTAGAAGGCCATAGCCCAAAGGTTGGGGACCCCTGTTTGAGTCCAACCCTCTGCCTAAGCCAGGAGTCTTTGTACCACTCCTGACAAAAGGCTGTCCAATCTTTTCTTGAAAACCTCCAAAAATAGAGGACCCACAACTCTGGGAAGCAAACCAAACCAGTGAAAAGGGATTTTGTAAACATGACTTAGTGTCATTTATTTTTCAATATCTTACAATGTACTGGTCACAAAGAGAGTTAAGGTACTGAAAGAGAATTAAGGATTGATCTTGTGCCCTCTCTTTGTCACTTGTTCTTTCTGCTCTTGTTCTGTGAGATTGTTAATCTCAGTGTTACATCTTCTGTTTTTGATATACGCACACATGGAATTCTTTTTCCCCCCACTCTCCCTCTTCTAGTTGCTGGGTTTTATTTGTCTCTATAATCCATTTGGATGAATAAATCTTTCTGTTAGTGGTAGAAGTCTGTTTCACAAATCATTCATGGCTTAAATTCCCACTCTCAGGAACACTCGTAACATACACAAATACACAAATGCTTCCCTCCAACATTTTATGAGTAGTGTTCTTGATGGGTATGTATTTATCTACAAAAATTCAATAACACTATAAGCAGGATAAAAAAGACCCTTTCCTCCAATATTAATGCCCCAGTCAGATAAAGCAACAACCTAGAAGCCCACTTTAAAAATTTAAGGCTACTTGCTCTATAGATAAGAGCAAAACATATTTAATATAAGGACAGAGAGTGAGGGTAGAGAAATATATTTACTGTGAAAAGAGAATGGATTTTGTGAGAAACAATATGAGACATTTTGAAGAATGCTACAGAATTGAAATGTCTATTCCTCTATGAAGAGAGAAACAATTGGGGTAAAAACTCATGAAAATGAGTGCAATCGGTTGAGTTTATTCCTCACCTTTTTTTAAAAAAAGAATCCAATAAGCTCCATTTAGCTTTTCTGTTTCCTACCCTGGTCATATGTGTAGATTTCTATCTGTTATGATATTAAAGCCAGGGATAGATACCCAAGGAAAATCCAGCTTTGATACATTATTAAATTCCTACAGATGTGATGTTGTTGTTCCTCCTCCTGCAGATGCTCAATTCAGAGCTTCAGGATGTAAGCCAAAACAGCAGGTCTTCTTTTGATTGGCTTGTCAGTTGCATAATTTAATTGATCATCAACTAGGAAGCTGGGAAATCATGGTGTCCAACAACTGGAAGGAGAGGTATTTTTTTCCTGAATAAACAGCAAGATGATTAGCAAATTTCAGCTCAGGAAACGTCTAAGGAAAAATATAGTAGATGCTTCCAAGAGTAATAGAAAATGCCCCCAATGATCCCAAAGTTGAAACAAACAAGCAACCTTCACTTTTGTTTCCTTTTCCTTGGTCCTTAAATCCTTCTTCCTGTATTTTTGTAAGGCAATAGCAGCAAATATAAATGTTTTATAGCCTGCTGAATCTCAGAGATCTGTTTCAGGCATGAGAAGCTTCTCAGATGGGTAAGCCACCCTAGATTTCAAGGAAATATGATGAAAGATGACTGAAGATTCTGGGTCCAGATGTCCATTGAATCTGGACAGCTGAGGAGGGCACGGGGATTGCACTTTTTGGTATTTGTTCTATGGAGCTGTTTAAAAATTATCAAGCCAATTTAATGGAATTGTATAATTTTTCAAAGCCTTATTTGTCTGAGAAATTGCATAGACCAGTGATGGGGTTCAAATTTTTTTTTACTACCGGTCCTGTGGATGTGGCCTGGTGGGCATGGTGTGGCTTGGTGGGCATGGCTTGGTGGGCATGATAGGGGAAAGATACTGCAAAATCTCCATTTCCACCCCACTCCAGGGGAAGTATACTGAAAAATCTCCATTCCCAGCCCACTCCTGGGGGAAGGTTACTGCAAAATCCCCATTCCCTCCCACCCCACTAACTTGCTTTCCAGCTCCCTTCTCCTGTGCAGGGCAACAAAAGAAGACCAAGCCGATCAGCTGAGATTCAGGAGGCAGATAATAGATGGGGGTGGGGCCCGTCAGAGGTGGTATATGCCAGTTCTCTGAATTACTCAAAATTTCTGCTACCGGTTCTTCAAAACTGGTCAGAACCTGCTGAATACCACCTCTGGCATACACATTTCAGAACACATATCTGCCATTTTAGACACTGGTAGGTTTTCTCCAAAGAGGTTAACTAACCAACCAATCAACTAACACCCCCCAAAAAAAAAAAAACAAGCCATCATAAATATCTTTCTTCACAGTGATTATAGGACAATTTCACACATACATATTAATTAATTCAAATGTACACATACTTTATTTTTTGTCTATGAGGAAAGAACACTTTGGAATAGAGGATTAATCATGGCGGACTCCATTTAAGGCAATAGTACTTCTTTCTGTGCTGGCTGGGAGAGATGGAAATATAATACTTTTGGAGGACATCAGGCTGGGGAACATAGCCGGAGGATGTGGCTGATTTTATACACAGACCTACACACACAAATAAAAAGGAGGACGAGGAGAGGGAAGGCAAGGAAAGAAAGTGAGGCAAATCTGCTCAATGCCCTTAATAACAAAGAAATAGTTTCCTTAGCAACTGTGGTACTTTAGATAATTTAAACAACTGGGTACATAGTGCTTGATTTAAATTCTTTTGCTGAAGATGAAAAAAAAAAAAAGTAGCACAAGTGGAGACAGAATTGATCTTTGGCAGGTTCCAAAAGCTGGATGCCACAGACAAACAGCAATAACTGAAATAATTCCCATGGAATTTAGGCTCATCATGTGGGCGTCCAAAAGATTTTGGGAAAGATGTACAGAAAAGGAACAAAACCAATCAGAATTGATTAAATGGATGTTCACAGCTGTTGGGAAGGGAGACAAACTGTAGAAAAATCTACGTCACTTTCCAGCATTTAAAAGACCTGGGTCTTTAGAAGAGAATATTTGTAGCTCAGGGTTGAACTGTGGGGTCCTTGGTGCTCTCTGAGCTCAGTTGTTTCCTTGCACAGGTTTCATTACCCAAGTAGGTAGCATCATCAGTGCTAGTTCAGCTGGGTAATAACGAAACCTCCTCAAGAAAACATACAAGTTCAGTTAGTACCAAGGACTCCAAAATAACAAATCAATCAATCAATCAATTAATTAATTAATGACCCCAAAGAAATCCATGGAACCCCAGACCAAACCAAACCCCATATATTATTCAAATTGAACAGCAATGACACATGGCAAGGAATGAAAAAAAAATTGGCATAGAAAAATACACAATCTCTTTTTTCCCTCTGAGGGACTTGCATAAATAGGGGGTTGCCCTCCCTCTAGTACCAACTAACTGGATTTATTCAGCTAGGAAGACATACAACATTGGATTATAATCACAGTTTATAGGCAGATTCATGTTGAAGTAGAGGAGCTTTCAGTTACCTTGGTTCTAGGCTGTTTACGGATATTTCAAAGGTAAAAATCAATTGATTCTTGGCCAGCAATAAACAAAAATTCAGTACAGGTAGTTCTCACATTGTTTTATTTATTTTATTTTTATTTATTTGATTTGCCAATTGTTTACAAGATAATAAGTATAAGTGTATACATAGTTGTGAATACATGAAATGGGTACATATAAGAAAAATAAAAGAATAAGAGAAACAATAGGACAGGGACGGTAGGCACGTTGGTGCGCTTATGCACGCCCCCTACAATTGTTGATAATTGGGACATGGAACTCCATGACTAAGTGGTGCAATCATGTGATTGGGCCGATTTAAAATAGTAATTGTGGTGCTCTCAGTTGCAATCATTAGGCAAATTCCATTAAGCACATTATTATGTCATTGCCCAGGTCACATGACTATGGGAGTCCAGACATTCTAATTGCAAGCTAATTC
This sequence comes from Notechis scutatus, assembly GCF_049901735.1. NCBI lineage: Eukaryota > Metazoa > Chordata > Lepidosauria > Squamata > Elapidae > Notechis > Notechis scutatus. The sequence continues at coordinate 206,350,577 of NC_142009.1, read as the reverse complement.
ATCAAGTGCCGGAATCACATCGGGATGCTGCAACTTAGAAGGACCTGCCGTAAGTCCCCCTTGTCAGTGCCACTGAGTAAGTGAACATTAAACAAGACTCACCTGTATAATGTAAATTGCAAAGCGTGGTGATGGTTACAAAAACCTAGCAACTATATCTTGTACTGGCTGCAGTTCTCTTGGGGACAATGTGGAAATGGTTTATTATTAATGTGTTCTGGATATTTTTTTTAATAAATTCCTATTTTAGATCACAGAACTGGCGGTATCCCATTCAAGCATTAATAGAATATCTGACTGTGGTAAGCCTAAGAAGGTCAATCAAACCACCAAGTGGTGTCACCCAGCTGGGCCAGACATTGCATGAATTAACCTGGGGGGGAAAACAAAACAGGTTTTTCTATAAGGACTTCGAAAGTGATTGTGGAAGCATAGACACCTCTAAATTTGTACTTTTAATGTTATCGATTTAATGCATTTTTTAAATTATTGGTACCGATAGTTCAATACCCAGAAATTGCCTAGAGCCCACAAGGATTGAGGCAGTGAATAAATAGCCCAAACAAATAAATAAATGCATTGCTTTCTGGGTTCAGTCTTGGAAAAGGTTGTCACTATTTTCTTCTGGAATGTTCTTTCCACTATGTAGTCTATCCTAGAATCCCAAATTTTCTAGATCAGGACTGTTAAACCTGTAGCCCACAGGCTGGCCATGCTCATTCCCAGTTTAACAAAGGGGGAAAAGGTTGTGATACATCGTGTGACAACACCGTGATGACTCAAGTTTGATGCCCCTGTTCTAGATGTTGCAAGTCCAACTCAGCTTATCTTTCTAAATCACTCCATGTTTTGCTACTGTTTTTACATTCCAATTAAATGAGAAGGAAATTATTTGGATACCTTGATTTCAGGAGGAGGAGGAACAAAAAGAGTTTGCATTTTCTGCCTTAAATCTAAGCATATTTTATATGAGAACAGAAACTCTTTCATTGTAAAAAAGGAGAACAAACACTTTTACGTAGAATGTGAAAGCTTGGCTATCCTGGTCTGTGGAGTCCTTGGTGGTCTCTGAGCTTGGTTCTTTTCTTGAAGATCAGCTTAGAGAGCAACAAGGTCTCCACAGTTCAACCCTAGCTACAAATATTCTCTTCTATTGGTTTGTCCTAGATGTTCACATCTTTGAAAACGCAAAAAGGAAGGATACTGCGGTGATCAGCAACATGTTTTGCGAGTTCCAGTAGCATGTTTGGCACTCTTCCCCGGGCTGTTCTGAGTCATCATTTGCCCCATTTCACGCTAAGCTACAGTGTCCTGGGCTTCAATGAAAAGGTCTAGCCCTAACTGCATCATCGTTTGCAATTTATTGTTACTAGTCCTGCTGCTAGCCTCAGAGCAATTGGTATGTATATCCTAGTATGAAGAATAAAAATGATGGTATAGCGTTCATCAATTTAAGTTGGCATTTGGTTAATTAATTAAAAGAGTTTATGGGAAAAGCTTTTATCTATGGCAATTGATCGGGGACACCATGCCCTCTTCAAGATAGACGAATGGACTAAGATGAGTGTCTTATTTCGGAGGCCAGTTATGGCCTGCCTTTCAAGAGAAGTGGGGAATCATTGATGTCCCCTTTGTGAACCTGATGTGATTTATCTTCTTGTCCATGATTGCCTCTGACATTAGAATGGAAGGAGCCCCAGGAAATAAAGCAGAGCAGTAGCCTCTGTTCAAGTTCTGGCTCAGGCACTGGCCTTTAACTTGCGATATCACCAAATAAATCATTTCATCTACGAGATTACTATATTTCTGTTGATTTAATTTGAAATGCACACACAAACACACACACCTTAAAAAGCGTTGTATATAGTCACTTCAAAACCACAATTAGAAACTGTGCAGATATGGAAAATGAGAAGTAATGAGAAGGCAGAAGTAAAATGGCATACTAAAAATGAAATGTGTTTCCACTGAGATACGTACCTTAAAAAGCAAAGAAAAGTTCTGCATTACCTTGCCATGAAAATACATCAGGAAATGTTGGATTGGCTCTGGAATGCAGCAGTTAAGTAGGTAGTCAGTAGAATATATGAAATACATCCCAATAATACACATGACATCTATGAAATGTTGATAGCAAGGTATTTTATAGACAGGACATGATGCATAGTGAGAAAAACACTGTTATAAATGTAACTGTTTTTTTTTTGTTTTTTTTTTTTGCTGGTCCTCTTATATAAGAGGAAATGAAGACTTGCTTCATTTTAAAAATGTCACAATGATAGGAAAGGCTGAATGACTCATGTCTATCTACAGCTACGGTCCTTCAGTGTATTTTCCTCCATTATGGAGCTAGAACAAATTGGGTCAGAGTCAGAAGAGAAAGACAGCTGAACTGAGACAGGAAGGAAAGGCTGAATGTCCAGCAAGAGTCATGTTGCAAAGAGACATGCAAAGGAGCTTAGAGTAGAAAATTGTGTGCATTTCTTCTGACAACTATCTTTACATCTGTTGCCCCTAACATTGCTAAACACCAAAAGTTAGTGCATGTGAAGTTGAATTTCAGCATAAAATGTACTCTCAAAATTTATCATAGGAGGAACTATAATTATTGCCCCATGTAATACAGACAAAAATACACAGTGTTTGCAAAGTTTCAAATAGGTGATCATGTTTTAGTTAGCTCATTGTTGCATTTAAGAAGAGAAGAGAAAAAACTGGCTTGTATTAGTTCAAGAATTATCTCTGGAGAGGAATTAAACCTTCTGAAAGCTTTTTGATCTGCTTGTATAGTCTCAGATATGGTCATATGTTATCACATTCTATGAACATTTGGGCTAACGAGAAGCTTAACTGTGTTCTAAAGTTTAAAAAAAAAACAGTTTGGTGACATGCAGCAAAGGACAAGCTTTGACTTTCCTAAGCTAGTATTCTAGTAGATAGCTCTGTCCTGACATTCAGCCAAAATGATCTTCAGTTTCATTTTATAAACTGAAGACTTTTGAAGAAATAGAGAGGATATTGCAAGGGATTATCATTTCCTATGGTCATTTTTAATATGTTTGGCCTCTAGCCATTCTTGGTTTAATTGGTTTATAATGCAAATATAAATCATACGTGAAGTTTCCTTCATATGACAAATGCTTCTATTCCACTTTCTCCTCTGCATTAGTAAGGAGCAAATGGTCATAGAAATACTGTAAGACCGCCTCAAAAGCTATGTAGATCTCGGGTTGAGGGTTGCAGTGAAGGAGTACTATAACTTTTATTATGCTTCTTAAAGTCTAGCTGACAGCATTCTCATAGATCAATCATTTCTGTGCCAGATTGACCACCACAAATCATTTTGATGACAATAATGAGATTTCTTTTCTGAAGTCAAAGCCCCAGTCTATTTCGAAAAACAGTGTAAGTTGCTACACATAACTTTCTTGAATGTAGCATTCATTCATAAAACAGCAACCCACTTCCTGATGTTGAAAATTGCCTCCTTCTTTGACTAATATTGCTACCAAACTTATTTAAAGAAATTGAACAGTTTCAGCATTAAGCCTAAAATATCTATTCCTTATGGGACGCAGTGGCTCAATGGCTAAGACACTGAGCTTGTTGATCAGAAAGATCAGCAGTTCAGTGGTTCGAATCCCTAGTGCCGCGTAACAGAGTGAGCTCCCATTACTTGTCCCAGCTACTGCCAACCTAGCAGTTTGAAAGCACGTAAAAAAGCAAGTAGAAAAATAGGGGACACCTTTGGTGGGAAGGTAACAGCATTCCGTGCGCCTTCGGCATTTAGTCATGCTGGCCACATGACCATGGAGACATCTTTGGACAGTGCTGGCTCTTCGGTTTTGTAACAGAGATGAGCACCGCCCCCAAGAACTGGAAACGACTAGCATGTATGTGCGAGGAGAACATTTACCTTTATCTATTCTTTGAAATGTGTGTTTGGAATTTTGCAACATCAGGAAAAAAAAATCAAGTTTTCCTTTCTTTTTACATGTCCCACTTCCCAATGTGGAATTTAAAGATTGTTTTCATTCTAGAATTCTAGACTCTCTGGCAAGTAAGTTCTCCCTGCTAACGCCTTGCTTTCCCCCAATTTTTCATCGTATTTCAATTACATAATTCATAGAGATAATAAGGGGTCCTTGATGCTCTTTGAGCTTTTTTTTCCCTACAGACATTTCATTACCAAACTGAATAACATCATCAGTGCAATGATGGTGTTATTGATTTAATGAAACATCTGCAAGAAAACAACCAAGTTCAGAGAGTACCAAGGACCTCTTATTTCAATCCTGAGCTACAAATATTTTCCTCTGTTGGCATAATACATATTGCACAAAATTGGGAAGTAAAATTGCCTGGATGAATATTATTTTGTTGGTGTTACATATTGAACAAGACAAAAGTCACATTCATAATTCATGATTGTTGCCACTTTTGGCTTCCGTCCAGTCCATTTTTGGCTTTAGCCATGCTTGCTGCTGCAGCCTGGACCTTGAATGCTTTCAGTTAAAATAATATGGATCTGGATAGAAAAAAAACCCTCTCCTTTGCTTTATATTTTATTAGAATAAAAAATTGCTTCTCTGATGTGCCATCTTTGGAATAATCAAGACTCCAGCTCTCTGACCCAGATCCTTGCAGGAAACAGATCCTTTGAAAAGCTACATATGCCATGTCCTCAATTTCTTCTTTGCAGTGTAACAGCCATGCTCCTATTTTTATATACTGAAGTTGTTTTTGCCAAGTGTCAGGTTCATGATCAGGTGCCCAGGCAACTGGTGTTTTTGGATCCAGATACAATAAGCACACCAGTAAATAAAGGGATTTTAAGCTTTCTTTTTTATTAACTCAAGCAAACAGATTGAAACGCAAAACATAAAAACCATACATACCAAGCAAGATGATGCCCAGATCTCTTATAAGCTGGCAGCAGCTCCTTCATAATCACAGCAGAGATACTGATTGGTGTCCAGTTTCCACAAAAACTAATACAAGGTTCCATATAGAAGCTTCCCACAAAGGAACAATAACTCCAAGGTGTTTTTTTTTCCTATCAGATCCTGGAACCATGACTTCATGCCCTGCTATGGTGAGCAGACTAAAGACCTGACCTTGACTGGCTGGCACATAATTCTGGTACGGGAATCAAAAGTCTGAAACAAGCTTTGAAGACATTTCATTACCCAAACTAAGTAACATCATCAGTGCTAGTAAGGAGTGGGATTTGCTCTCATTTTATAGTCTAGTGGCTTGCCCTGTCAGTGTTGATGGGAGTGATCTTGGTAGCTGTTTGGTTAGAATGTTTACCATTACCTTGTTTGGGACTTCCTTGATTGGGGTTCTGTTTGTTTTTTGACTGTTGGTCTGATGCAGTGGTGGTATTCAATTTTTTTTACTACTTGTTCTGTGGGCATGGCTTGGTGTGAGTGGTGTGGCTTGATGGGTGTGGTGTGGCTTGGTGGGCGTGGCTTGGTGCACATGGCAGGGGAAAATCTCCATTTCCACCCCACTCCTGGAGGAAGGTTACTGCAAAATCCCCATTCCCTCCCCACCCCACTAACCTGCTTTCCAGTTCCGTTCTCCTGTGCAGGGCAACAAAAGAAGACCCAGCCGATCAGCCGGGACTCAGGAGGCAGAGAATAGACAGGGGTGGGGCCACTCAGAGGTGGTATTTGCCAATTCTCCAAACTACTCAAAATTTCCACTACTGGTTCTCCAAAACCGGTCAGAACTGGCTGAATACCACTTCTGGTCTGATGTTAATCACTGACATGCACTGATGTTAATCACTGACATATCCTTGTTTGGGTAATGAAATATCTGCATATTTCAACCAAGCTCAGAGAGAATCTGCAGGTGTATATAGTTCATTGACTGGAATAGACATGGCAACAGGTCAGCCAATGGGAACTGTGTGGATACTGAAGCATAGTATTTGTTTTGAATGGGGCCATAAGAGACAGTTAGGAGTCTGGACATGGCTTTCACTTGCTGAACTGTATATAAGAGTTGGTTTGTTGTCCTCTGCAACTGAGGCCACTGTAAATCTAGGCCTCTGGGCCTCTATATCTCTCTACTCTATAATGACTTGCTTCTGTGAATATTGCTTCTGTATTCCTGCTTTTTTGTATGCTGACTTCTGCTATATGGTATTGTACAAAAAGAAGTTTCTTATGTAAATGAATCCTGTAGAATTATTTTACTTGTGTGCTAGTTGGCTGTGCTGCAAAAACTCTTGACAGAATCAAGAACCCATCATTTCAATTCTGAGCTACAAATATTCTCCTTTATTAATAAATGCTATGCCCTCTGACAGGGGAAGGCATTTCTTCTCCTACATAGGCTTAGAAAGTATCATTATGAATTAATTTATTCTTTGCTATTTGATCATGACATGGGGATATTGGGGAACCCTGTGGAACTCCCCAGTGCCCGTAGGTCTGAAGGACTGACTACTTCATACTACCATCTGGTTCTTGAGGATGAAGACAGTTCTTTTAACACTAGCAAAGGCTAATAAGGAGTATGTTGTGAATGAATAAAGTAAATAAGCCCAAATGCAAAGTAGGTTTTGGAAGCCTGCACATTTGATTGGTCCTTGAACAGCAAACAAGGATTGGTTCATAAAAGCCCTGATTATAGCCTTGCTCTGTTCTGTTCTATTACTGTTAATAAAGAGTTGAAGTCACTGGTCAGATGTCTGGTCTCCATTACTCTCCAAACATAACAGAGTAGCTGAAGACTTCCTGGGTGTGTCTTTAGAATGGCAAGTAGTTGATTGATTTAAAATGACTGTAAAACTACTCTAATAGATCACACCTTGTTTCTTATATCAAGGGGGCAATAGTACATTGGTGCAGTCTTATTTTTTTGTTGATATTATAGATGTTTTGCCCACATACCTACTCATATCTGCCTTCAGGTAATGGTGAAGGTAATTCTGTTTATCGAGGTAAGCATAATTTTTCAGTAGCTACAAGTAAAGGTGACTTTGAAGAAAACAAAACACTGTAAAATGTAACATTAAACAAAACACTTCTAAGAAATAGCCCTCAACTAAGTTAAATTTCTAGTATAAATATATAGGGCATTAAAGGCATATATGTAGGATTATTATGACCAAATACAATGTCAAACTGCTTTTTAATAGCTCCATTTAAACATATAGGTTCCAGAATATTAAGTAAGCAAAAAGTTATGTAATACTGGATAAGTAGTTGCTCTATTGCCTTTATGAAATTTTGATTATTTGGGGTTCTAATATAAAAACCATTAGTATTTCATGAGACTATGAGACGTAGATTATTAAACTTTGAAATCATCCAGAATTGCAAGGATAATACTTTCCACAATGCAGCCCAATCAAAATGTTAATCACCAGGTAGAACTGGGCTAAATTTGCCTTTTTATTGAGATTTTATTATTCTATTGGATTATAATAATTTCCCAGGGCAGTGACATTTTATCTACACATGGTGTACTCCATTGCAACTTGACACAATCAAAGGAAAGAATAATTTGCCATCTTGTCTCAGAGTTCCTCAATATCACAATTACTTGAAACAACAAACAAGGCTTTCATCCTTTGGAAAGCTGTTGTTTAGCCATAAATAAAGTATTCCTTCTTCTTTTATAAAATGTTTTCTGCTTATATACAACTATCAAACCCTTTATATGAACATTTGGGAAGATATATTAAAGAATATATCTCCCTGAATAAAGTACAGTATATGTTATCATTTCATTTACTTCTTGTTAATTTGGTTTTTTTCTTGGGAGGGTGTGTGTGAAAAAACATGTATTTGACCTGAGGTGGCACAGTGGTTAGAATGCAGTACTGCAGGCTACTTCTGCTGACTGCTGACTGCTGACTACTGGCAATTTGGCAGTTCGAGTCCCCTTTTGGGTAATAATAATAATATTACAATAATATAACCATTTACACCTTTAAATCATAATTGTTACAACTCTCTTTAAATTTTACAACACCTTGAGCTTTTGTAAATTGGTCTGCAATATTTTCTTCCGTCATGCAGTACTCAAGTTTAATTAGACCATTTTTTACAGATTCTCTTACATTTAAGTATCTTAAATCAGTATGTTTTGATCTAGTCTTTACAGCAATATTAGTAGCTAACTGTATAGCTGCCTGGTTGTCCTCGTACACAATAATAGAATCTTTAACAGTTATACCCATGTCTAATAATAACTGTTTGTACAGAATTAAGTCAGTGCATAGTAATGACAGACATGAAAATTCTGCTTCCATCGTTGACAAGCTAATATGCTGTTGTCTGATTGACCTCCACCCTATTAGTGTCTTATCAAATAATATAGCCATCCCAGATGTTGATTTTCTAGTATTTATGTCAGTTGCAAAAACTTGCATCTGCATAGGCACTAAGATTCAAATCACCTTTTGGCTCTAGATACAATGCATGATGCATTGTTCCTTTAAGATATCTTAAAATTCTCTTTAATGCTTGCCAATGACATTGATGTGGATCATTATTATATTGTGCCAGCTGATTAATACTATAAGCTATATCTGGCCTTGACTTTTCTTATAACTAGTCTTTTCTTTCTGCCTCTTATAGGGTTCTATAATAACATCATTATGTGAATCCTGCTCTAATCTATTCCATCCTATATGTTCTAGGAATTGTGCACTAGCACTGCAGTATACTCTAGATGTACCTGGTTCCCAGAATCTATAAGATCTATGGTTTGCTTGATATCCAACAAAAAATAATCTTTTAGCTCTATGTTGTTCTTTGTGCCTGAGTTGTGTAGGGATATGCACCCATGCTGGTGCACCAAATGTGTGAATATAACTCAAATCAGGTTTCCTACCATGCCACAGTGTGAATGGTAATTCACCTGTTGTTGAATTAACAACATTGTTTAATATGTGATTCCCACACATTATAGCTTCTCCCCACAAATTGTCAGGTAATCCAGAATCAGATAACATTGTCCTTCCCATTGATTGCAGTGTTTGACCTCGTCTCTCTATAAATGCATTATGTTGAGGCCTATATGGTGCAGACTTTTATGTTGAATACCTGCCATTCTAAGTCTACTCTGGAATTTATTATTTGTAAATTCCGTACCATTATCTGTTATAAGAGTTACTAATTTCTTTTTAGTTTTCCTCTCTGCAAATTTTAACCAATTAAAGAAATTTGTATACGTTTCAGTTTTTCTCTTCATTAAAAAACAGAAACCATACCTAGAATAGTGGTCCATTATGCTTAATATGTATCTAGCACCACCTACACTTGGCTTTTTAGGACCTATTATATCGGCAAATACTACCTCTAAAGGCTCTTTGGTAGTAAATCCATCAACTCTATTTGCCGGTATAACTTTGCTTTTGTTTTGATTACAAGCAGAACATTGCAAATACTTATTACAAGGTTTTAAACTTATTCCTTTAGATAGTTGAACAGTTCTCTTAATCATTTTAAAATTTAAATGACCTAACCGTCGGTGTAACAAGTGAATACATTCATCATGAGGTTTCTTATTATCATAAACCGTGTTAGCCACCTCTAAACCATTATCATTTAACACATATAATTCACCTCTTAAAGATGCAGTAATTTTCTTACCTTCTTTTTCAATTAAACAAGTATCTCCCTTAAAGGTAATTATGTATCCTAATCTAACCAACATTCTAACTGAAAGCAAATTAAATTTAAGTTGAGGTACATATAACATTTTTATGTTCTCATTTATACTAGAACAATGAGCAATACCTTCACCTTTTTGCCTTCAATTTCCATCCGTTTGCCAATGAGATATGTTGTAAACTCATGGACATTTTTACAAATTTTTTGTTATCATTTGTAATACAGTGGGACGCACCACTGTCAACCACCCATAAATTATTTTTTACAACTTCATTACTATATATGGCTAACTCAAAATTCTTATTTCTTCTTTGATGTCTTCCAGTATTCTGGCTTGCATTCTGGCGCTTTGGTTTCTTACAAAATCTTGCCAAATGTCTCTCCCTCCACAATTAAAACACTTTTTAATTGTGTATGCAATAGGAGATTCATTATTTCCCTTTTGAGGTTGCTCCCTCCTTAACTGATCTCTTTCAAGCCTTCTTCTGGCCTCTTCAATCAATCTGCCAGTGATATCAGTTAAAGTTAGGCTTTCTTTAGGCAATATTTCAAGGGAAGTTACGTAGTCATCAAAACTTTCGTCTAATGAAGATAGAATTATGTAGACCTTCAGGTAATGGTGAAGGTAATTCTGTTTATTCGAGGTAAGCATAATTTTTCAGTAGCTACAAGTAAAGGTGACTTTGAAGAAAACAAAACACTGGACAAAATGTAACATTAAACAAAACACTTCTAAGAAATAGCCCTCAACTAAGTTAAATTTCTAGTATAAATATATAGGGCATTAAAGGCATATATGTAGGATTATTATGACCAAATACAATGTCAAACTGCTTTTTAATAGCTCCATTTAAACATATAGGTTCCAGAATATTAAGTAAGCAAAAAGTTATGTAATACTGGATAAGTAGTTGCTCTATTGCCTTTATGAAATTTTGATTATTTGGGGTTCTAATATAAAAACCATTAGTATTTCATGAGACTATGAGACGTAGATTATTAAACTTTGAAATCATCCAGAATTGCAAGGATAATACTTTCCACAATGCAGCCCAATCAAAATGTTAATCACCAGGTAGAACTGGGCTAAATTTGCCTTTTTATTGAGATTTTATTATTCTATTGGATTATAATAATTTCCCAGGGCAGTGACATTTTATCTACACATGGTGCACTCCATTGCAACTTGACACAATCAAAGGAAAGAATAATTTGCCATCTTGTCTCAGAGTTCCTCAATATCACAATTACTTGAAACAACAAACAAGGCTTTCATCCTTTGGAAAGCTGTTGTTTAGCCATAAATAAAGTATTCCTTCTTCTTTTATAAAATGTTTTCTGCTTATATACAACTATCAAACCCTTTATATGAACATTTGGGAAGATATATTAAAGAATATGTCTCCCTGAATAAAGTACAGTATATGTTATCATTTATTTATTTATTTATTTATTTATTTGATTTGCCAATTGTTTACAAGATAATAAGTATAAATGTATACATAGTTGTGAATACATGAAATGGTTACATATAAGAAAAATAAAAGAATAAGAGAAACAATAGGACAGGGACAGTAGGCACGTTGGTGCGCTTATGCACGCCCCCTACAAGTAAATTTCATTTACTTCTTGTTAGTTTGGTTTTTTTCTTGGGAGGGTGTGTGTGAAAAACATGTATTTGACCTGAGGTGGCACAGTGGTTAGAATGCAGTACTGCAGGCTACTTCTGCTGACTGCTGACTGCTGACTACTGGAATGTTATCCCTAACAGAGTCTCACCAGGCTCAAGGTTGATTCAGCCTTCCATCCTTCTGAGGTTAGTAAAATGAGGACCCAAATTGTTGGGGGCAATATGTTGACTGTAAAACCGCTTAGAGAGGGCTGTAAAGCACTCTGAAGTGGTATATAAGTCTAAGTGCTATTGCTATTACTATTTCTCCATCTCCCCCCCCCCAAACTGTGGTGTTCTGAAATGGCAAAATGCCAACCTCAGAATTTAAAATTCCCAGTTTTAGAATTTGATAATATTTTTCTAGCCAAGTATCCTCTATTCCTAACCTACAGAGAAAATATTTTAAATGTAGGGATATTGTTGTAAATTGCTAGAGTGATTTATGTATTTTATTTATAAAGAAAATTTACATCCCCACCCAACTCACTGATGGTGACCTCTTGGCAGCTTACAGAAAGAATAGCTATTATTATATTATAATATAATTAATATCATATCATCGTATTAAAAAGGTGAAGGTTTCCCTGTCAGTTGTATCCAGCTCTAGGCATGGTGCTCATCTCTGTTTCTTGGCTGATGGTGCCAGCATTGTCCGCAGCTATGCTGGCCACATGTGGTCATGTGGCCAGCATAACTATATGCCAAAGGCACACAAACACTTTTATCTTCCCATCAAAATGGTACCTATTAATCTACTCAATATTTGCATGCTTTTGAACTGCTAGGTGGGCAGGAGCTGGGTCAAGTAATGGGAGTTTACCCATTGCGCAGCGCTCGGGTCTTGAACCAGGGATTTCAAAAGCTTAGCATATTTAACCACTGAACCATCATGCCCCATATTATATTACATTATATGATGATCTAATATGACATGACATTATATTATTATATCCTATATTATTAAGCTTGTGGCATATCATGCATATCAGACTAGCGATATAAATTAACATTTCAACTAAATTTGTATAATATTATTATATGATCATTATACTGGACTATATGTTAGTAAATGGTGATGCAGCTATACATCACCAAGAGACATCAGAATAAACTTTGGTCAAAGGTTTAACTGATAGCAGGGTCCAAATGTATGAACTGAAGGAGGAATAAAATAGAGTCTGCCAAAATGATTCCACCTTACCTTTGTTTAGTCTGTGTAAGACATTTGTCAAAATGTGGTCTGATATTAGCAACCAAGGTTGGTAAAGTCTACCAATGATGGGATTATTCTTGTTCTCTGCATGAAATTGCACAGCCATCTGACAAATCTGTTTTCTATGATGAGTGACTTATTTCCCAATATAATTATGAAACTGCTTCCCAACTCTTCACCTTTTGACAATTAGTAGTAATCACTTGCCACATCCCAGTGTATACCTGGGAAGCTGCACAAAAGACTTTAGTAGGATATTTCTGCTTTATGCACCTCCAAGAGAAAACATCACATAGTGACACTATAAGATGGATGAGTATTTTGTTGGCTTCATTTCCTTCTGATTTCTACAAAATCAAGATGACAAAAGTCTGAGATTTATTACATATAAACATGGGACAGAATAAAACTGACAGAGATTTGAGTACTTAACTTAAAAAGTATCCAAGTTTCTTTATTGGTATAAATTTAGATTTTCCTGCTTTTTTATTATGTTTAACACCTTCCTAGTAGGATGGTTAAGTATAGTGATCTTTAGCCTAGAAATAATTGGTTCAGGTGAGGGAGAATTTTATTAAACTGCTTTTAAAACCAAAATTTGAAAATGCCATAAACATCAGAGATGGGCGGGGGGGAGCATCAGAAAAAGTAAGTATGTGAAAAGGCATACTTTCTCAATATTTTACTCCTAGCTTTAGGAGATTCTACGTACGGTCCAGGTTTTCAAAGTAAAGAAAAACCAAGCTCGCAAAAGGACAGCATGGTGAATGAAATGGCATTCTGAGATTATTTTAAAAGGCAACAAAAAATGCCATGGCAAAGAACAAATTAATTGTTAAAAAAAAAAAAAAAAAAAGACCGCTGCAGAGATCAAACGCTGATCAATAAAAAGCATGAAGCTTTTTTGAATTCCGAGATGAGCACCATGGAAATAGGTGATGATCTTGGTAGCCTCAAAAGAGGGGATGAAGTTGAAAGCCATTTTGGAGACATGTAGATTTCAGACAATCTTTTTTTATTTTTTTCCTGTTTCATACAAAAGTGGAGTCATTTCACTTCTCTAAGGTCAGATGCCGCAAAAGAATCAAACTTCAATCTTGAGGTGCTTATAATTGTAACATAAGGTTTTCTTCTAAGGGACTACTGTATTATAATGTACTTAAAGATTCCAGAGGGAAAGAAATCAAAGAGGCCTTTCAACGGAAGTAGAAAATTTGATATGACAAATAGTTCACAAAAGGGAGGGGGGAAATCATTTAACAGATGAATTGTGCATTGTAAGGACGCTGCTGTGCTTGGCATTCTCTTTCCTCCTGGCTCTGAATGCTTTAAGTGAGCGCACTGGAAATAAAGCTCTTGAAACTATTACTTGCACTCTGGAGATCCTCCAGAGTTTAGTTTTGTTTTGTGGGGGGTGGGAAAGAGGGCCCATTTCAGAACAGGCTGGAAAGTGCTCAAGTTTAAACTTTAATAACAACCATTATGCAACACACGGTGCACAAAATAAAGAAGATAAAACAAAGCAATCCGTGCTTGCCCTAAAAAAAGGCTACATCTGTGTTCATACAATGCCGTAATTATGACCAATGAACCATGTACAAAAATGTTCTGAACTTAAGTGGTAGGTATACAATTTCTTCCAGCTTCTTACATTTTTAGATCTATATTTGCCCCTGTAGAACAGAAGTGTGCTACGTTGCTGCGGCTTTGATGCTATAATTGGGCTCTTCCAACTTCTTTTAACATCCTATTTGTGTTAGTAGAGAGGGCCTACTTCAGTCAAAGAACTCTAACTATTGGGATTCAGAAGAAGAGCTTTCTCTACCACACTTTGGAACATCCTAACTTCGAATGTAAGATCTGGCCCCACTATCCTATGCTTCTTCAAGTACCCGAAGACCTGGATCTGCCAATTGGCCTGGGGACTCAATAGGGGAGTTCCACACTGGAGGCAGCTGTTGGATTGATGGCAGACTCCATCTCCCAAGCGTACCCCTTGGTCTCTGCTCTCCACTATCCATCTTTTTGGTTATGCTATTGATGTATTTTTCTCATTTCTGATGTGTTCCTCTGTCATTATTTTTTTATGGTTCTATTATTTTACTTCTGTTCTGTTTGCACTCTTTTCATTTCTCTCTTTTCATTGTTATAAGCCATCTAGAGTAGACCCATTGCAAATAAGTTTAACAAATAGCTAAATAAATGAATAAATAATATAGTTGATTTGATTTCTGTTTTCCACCTGATAATGTCCATTTCTAGAGGTGTCATTTTGATCAGATGAAGACAATGTTAGGGCAATGTTAACAGTGGAGAAACCATTGAAGGAGCAGAAATCAACAAGCCATTCTCCTTTTTAGTTCAGTTTCCTAAGCCATACAATTCAATATATTTCTCTTTAATATTTCCATTAAATGTTAATGGAACTTTGACATTCCAGTCTCCAACCACAAGCTTGCATGACTTGTCGATTTCCAATTGAATTTGATCATAAATCTCATCAGCTTCTTCTTCTAACAAATGTCATCAGTATCAGGAAACCATAGGCTTTTGTAGCAAGGGATCTGGGGCAAGTGTTAACATTTGGGTTGTATCATCATGACACAAAACCCACAACTTACATGGTTGGGTCCAATGTTGGGATGTAAACATGAAAGGTTTTCATCACAGCAGCAAAACTCATGTTTTATCATTTTTGCCTCACCATGGCTAGTAGCCAATGCCTATGAAATAATCCCTAACTGGAAGGTTGAATTCAACCAAATAAGCAAGCATCTGCTCTCAGGAGAGACCTATATTGAAAGAGGAGAGAGAGATGATGTTCTAAACCTTTTAAAAAGATACATCAAAAACAGTTGAAAGAAGTGGAGTCCAGGGGTGGGAATACTACCGGTTCTGTCCATCTCTGTAGAACCGGTAGTTCTGAAGAGCAGCAGACAGAGAGCATACATAGAACCGGTTCTATGTCTGCTGCTGTTTTGGCCCATGCTCCCGCCAGGGCTCTTACCTGACCTTTATTTCCTGCTTTTTCAACCACAGCTGCTTTGCGTGACATAGCTGTGGTTGAAAAAGCAGGAAAAAAGGACTTTTCCAACCACTGCACACTTGCATGCAGCTCTGCTCAGCTGTCCGGGCAGCTCAGCAGATCGTAAATTGCACTTGCGTGACGCGCAGCAACAGAACCGGTAGTTATACCGGTCGGATCCCATCCTTGGTGGAGACTCTCTCATAGTTCCTTCTAACTAATGCCTACTCATTAAAGGACTAAACTTTAAGCACAAACAAAAAAATCCTATGGGAATAAAATGGTGACAGATATAATGGTTGTCTCAAAGTTAGGCAGCCATGTTCACTCTTTTCCAGCAAAGCTTTAGCAGATATAAATCAATTGTCTAACAACCTCACTTTTTTTTCCAGAGGTGTAGCACTGTGTCCATTTGCCATATGCTAAATAAATAAATACTGTGTCCATTCAGAAAGGTGTCTATTAAGCCGTGTGTTTCTTGCTTAACTACTTTGCTCCAGTACTCTAGCTCCATCCAACCCCATTGTTCTACAGTGACAAGGACGTGGTCTGTCCTTTCTGCTCTATTGGCTAGAGCTACAAGCAACCCACTGAAAGGATTCAAAAGAACAAAAGCAGAATCACAGGGCTCTGGTTGGTCAGGGCCACTTGAAATGATGCTACTCAAAATGGCCACATTTTGTTCCAAGGCTGAAATACTTGTGCTTTGCTTTGAGCTTGGAACAACCTGAGCAACCCTTCAGGACACTTTGCACACATCCAGGGTATAAATGGAATGTCACCCGACTGACGTCATCTGAGGTCAGGATTGAAGCAGATCTTCCTAGTATTTGTTCAGAGGACTGAGAATAGTATGGTTGTCTCCTCAAGTGGGAAGTCAAAAAACATTACAGAACAAGTGAGTGGCAAAATATTTCTATCCTTTGGCTAAGAAAACTGTATTTTTTTCCATGATGTCACCAGGAGTGGAGCTGGATTTAAAGAATATGCGAGATTTTAATCATTATATAAGGCATATTTTTCCCTACTAAATATGAACTACTAAACACCCTTGCTTGTGACATTCCAGATATTCTGTAAATTTTCAATCCAAAAAGAGTCTCTAAAGTTTTGTCTCTAAAGAAGCCAAGAAGGAATCACGCTTCTTTTTTAAAAAAAAATTAGGCTTTCTGGTTGATATCAATCCAATGGCAATACATTTCGCTAAAGTTTAAGTATGACCGGCTGTGTGCCATCCTATCAGGGTCACCTATAAGTGACTACACAAATAAGTTTTCTCCAGCATGCTCTGTCCCCAACCTTTGGACTTTCAGGTCTTCCAATAGTGTTCTCATCAACACCAAAATAAACTTCATGCACCTTGCTGCTAGTCATATTCATCTTCTTTTTCCTTCCATCTTTCCCAGCACTGTGGCTTTCTCTGGGGAATTCAGTCTTTGCATAATGCACCAGTTCAGCTACTCAGTAAAATATTTATTGTATAATTATTCTTCCAATATGTAAATGGACGATCATTTCTCTTCTGCCTACTTGGCCATTCCCTGTTCTTGCTTGAAAAAATAAACAACACATATTTTATATTAAACATATAAAATGTTGTCCCCAAAATTGATGATGATCAATCATCGCTAAAGCTTAAATATGATGAAGCGATGAAGAAGATGATGATGATCAACATAAAGCAAATAGCCCAGCTATGCCACTGAGATAACTGTCAATTCTGTAAACCAGAAACATGGATATTTTCCATTTAGGAAAATAGGGTGCAAAGGTGGCAGATGATGAACATAACCCAAGACAAAACTATTTGTGGTAATAAAGAGATTCAGGCAGTTCAAATAAGTATAACGATTTATTGCAAGCTTAAGCTCTCTGTAAGAATCTGACCAACTAGCAGTCAAGGGAAACAAGCAGGAGATAAGAGAGGCATTCAAGGTGAACTGGACTTAGATTTCTTGCGGGTGCACAGGGACTTATGACTTATAGGATGTTTAACCCCTTGGGCTCAGCCTGGTCATCTCCTACAAATACTAACATCATGAAATAAATTAAGCAATTCCTTCACTTCTATCAGGTGCTGTTTTGCAAGGGCTAATTTACCATTTTATTGTCATTTGGATGTCAGTTCAGCTTGTTATGGATACACTTTTTCCTACAGCATTCATTTAAGAAGCAGCTGGAATTTGTTCCAAAATACTTTTTACACCGTGCAAAGCAGATATGCTAATTAAAATTGTCAGTTGGTGATCAATCAGTTCGTATTGCCTAAGCCTCGTGGCATGCCAGCATCTGAGTTATCTTAAGGTTACTGCTACACACTCAGCTCCTAGCTGCCAGCAGGATTTCACAGAGCAACTGTCCTCTAACTACAGTCTGTTCCCCAACCTTGTGAAGTCATTTTATGCCTCAGAAAAAAATAAATGAGGGGTTGCTGTGGCAAAGAATATGATATTGCAAATGCCGGGCTGCAATTTAAATTAGTAAGGTAAATAATTTAGCTCCTTGCAGACTACTCTTTATGCAAGTTCTGGCTTGCTTGCCCTCTGAATAATACATGCTATGATTATTATGAAAATGTCTGATCAATGAAAATTGACAAAAATTTAACCACAAAGTCCATCAGGATCTTCTTGATTAATATCCAGCCAAGCTCATGGATGCTTCAGTTGCAGGAGTGAAGACTCCCTGGGATTCATCTGTGTTTTCTCACCACTATCTTCTGTTTGTGATTTTCTCACCCTCATTCTGGGAGGAAAATCCCAAGTCTCATCTTAATCAGAGAAGTAGGAACCACCAAGCTAGGGAGCCGTAGGAGCAATTAACCTCTGGTGCTCCTGTTCACTCTCTGCATTGTATGTGAGCTCAGACCTAGCTGCCAGCAGTCCACTAATGATGTTCAGCCTTGCTTCTGATTCCTGTGAGCTCAGGACTCAATATCTTTAGTGCTTCTGTGTATCTCCAGACTCTAAAAACTAGATTGGGGAGGAGAAGCCGAAACTGAATTTTAATGAGACAGAATTGTGACTGAAACCCGAGGTTGGATTTCAGGTTTCAGCAAATATTGTTCTTTCAGATGGGGTTGAATTCTTTCCTAAGGAGGAATGCAGCAATGATAATGGAGGGTCCCACGATAACTATGGCAGATGGGGCCTCTCGTTAGCTTTGGCTGATGATTCAGTTTTCAGTTGGAACTGGAGGACAGAGACTTGGCTTCCGTAGCGATGTAATGATAACCTCACTATTGCCTAATGCTATGTGCTCTTCAGGAGGCAGCCCTTGAAGGTGACCTAGAAATTGCCCCAACTGTTAGAGTGTGACTTTAACTTGTACTTCCCAGAGGTGGTACATCATACCTATGTTAAAGCAGCTGATTGTTGGGGAATTTATCAACTCACATTAGGGTGTTCTCTCTGGTGTACAAAGTCTTACATGGCTTAAACTAAAGTTATTTAGTTTATCTAATCCCAGTCAGTCGTATCTTTGCTCTAAAAGCTTCACCCCACCTCCAGATATATTTTACATCATGGGGTCTGTATTGTGGAACAACTCACTTTTGAGGTTGAGTCTAGCCCTGTTCTTAATACATACCGGACTCTATTGAGAACAGGGTTAGCCTCAACTTCAAATAGACATCAGAAATATCTCTTTTTACCTAGCATGCTAACTTTTTTTATGCTAATTGCATCTTTTTTTAAAAAAAATGTTTATATTTATTTGTTGATCAACCAGAGCCATTCAGAAGTGGACAAAATATACAGATATGATTTTTTTTTTAGACTTTAGCTCACCTTTTTCTTCATATACAACTCAAGGTGGTGAATATACCCATACTTCTTCTTTTTCCCAACAACAATTCTAAGAGGTAAACTGGGCTGAAAGAGAGTGCCTGGCCCAAAGTCACCCAGCTGTTTGGTTTTTTTTTTTCATGCTTAATCTGGAACCAGAGCTCACCATCACCTGATTTCTAGGCTTAGCATCTTAATCACTAGCCTGAAACCGCCTTTTATTTTTGTTTTTTAAAAAAAGCATATGCCAGTTTCTGAAATGCTCTTTCCTTGCTGTAGGTTAGGATGGGTTAGTAGAATGGAACGGAGCAAAACCCATTGCTATTTTGTGAGACCGAGGAATAGCCAAAAGAAATGCTGTTTTTTTTTAAAAATTTGAATGTGACTTATGTGTGGGCACATATCTTTCAGTCAGTCTTGATTTATAGTATCTGCCAGGACTAGTCTGTCCAATTTTTTTTTTAATCATTTGCCCTTAGCTCCTTCCTAGAGTTTAGGCCTGAGAGAGAGTGACTGGCCCTAGGACTTCCAGTTGACTTTGTGCCTAAGGTGGAACCAGAACTTTGTGCCTAAGATGGAAAGTCAAAGTTCAGTTGACTTTGCACCTAAGGTAGAACCTGGTCTTGCAATTTCTAGCCTGGGTCTTCTGTGTTAATCCTGTCTCCTGGAAAAAGAGACTCTTCACTTCTTTTCCAATTTCAAAGCAAGGAAATGTTAAATATCTCCAAACACTTGAGCAGCTTTTGCATATCAGAGTCATAAGTCTTTGTAGCACACATTAATCTAATGATTGACTAAGACTAGTAGTTTCTGACCCATGTTTGATGGATAAAAAGTTCTTTGTCCATTTTGGACCACCAAAACCTCCCCCTCCCCAGTTTCCCATAATAGTCATTTGATGCGCATATGTACCAACCCCATAATGACAAGGATATTTTCAAATGCATTTTACATGGTGTATCTTTGCAATGTTCACATCACGGAGTTGTTCATTAATAAAAGCCTGGAGATCATCCCCCAAGCAAACTTATCTGCAGTCAGTTCGTGCAACAGTCATTAATATATGTTTGAATGTTAGCAAATTGTTCAATCTGAGCCTTGCTGTATGCAGATGACATAGTAATTTTGTTTCTCTCCTGGGTGGGAATGAGAAGGGCTTTGAGGGCATTGGCTTCCTTTTGCCTAAAAGAACAACTTGTAAGTAAATGATAAAACAACGTAAGTGCTGGTCTTTGCACAACATAACAGTGGGATGTCTAAATGGAAAATTAACAGGACCCTAAAACAGCAGGAATGTACTTATAAATATCTTAGGGTACAATTGCAAGCTTCCTTATCTTGGATCACACAGGCAAGTGTTGCCCAATGTAGCTCCACAGCTGTCTTATGATTCTTCCACTCAAAGAGGGCACATTTTATTCCTACAAGGATGTTATTGCTAAGGTTCTCAGCTGTTTTATCATGTTCCGATCTGCATTTTTATAAAGTTTAATGCCTGGAAGCTGTCCAGTCTGAATTTTTGAGAGCTATACTTGCAGTTCAGTTTCAAGATGCACCAAGAATGCTGCTTTATGGTTTAGAGACAGGTTTGATTTCTGTGGATGCCAGAGCGTGATTCTTTCTCCTTGATTTCTCTTTCTCTCCCATTACAATCTGCAAGTGCCAGGAGTCATCTTAAGCAACATATTTCAAACCAGTCTAAGCTTAATATCTAAATCTATTGTTCATGGACTTTTCTCAAATGGCCTTGTGCTATCCTTTTCTCTCTCCTCAATTCGAAATCTGAAATGCTGTTCCTTCACCTTGACTAGGCTGGATGCACACTCTGTAGTCCTCTCCAGTCACATATACTGCATATCCGACATTAATACAATTGAGCGAGTCCAGAAGTATTTCACAAGAAGAGTACTACACTCATCTGCTCACAACAGAATACCTTATATCACCAGGCTTAAGATTTTGGGCTTGGACAACCTTGAACTACGCCACCTACGGTTAGATTTAAGCTGGTACACAAAATTATCTCCTATCAGTCAATGGCTACTTCAGCTTCAACCACAACAATATAAGAGCACGCAACAGATACAAACTCAATGTAAACCGCTCCAAACTTGATTGCAGAAAGTACGACTTCAGCAACAGAGTGGTCAATGCCTGGAATGCACTAATTGACTTTGTTGTTACATCCTCTAACCCCCACTCCTTTAAGCTCAAACTATCCACTATTGACCTCACCCCACTCCTAAGGGGTCTGTAAGGGGCGTGCATAAGTGCACCATCATGCCTACTGTCCCTGTCCCCATTTTGTCCCCATTTATTCGTACCTATTTTCTGTATTCTTACTTATGTTTAATCTTATACCTATTATCTTGTAAGCAATTGACAAATCAAATAAATAAATAAAAGTCCTCAACTTACAACCATTTGTTCAGTGACTGTTCAAAGTTACAATGACACTGATAACAGCACTGATAAAAGTGACACTTGATCAAAATTAGGATGCTTGACAACTGACATATTTTTGACAGTTGTAGTGTCCCAGAATCATGTGATCACCTTTTGTAACTTTCTGACAATCAAAGTCAATTGGCAAGCCAGAGTCACTTAACAAACCTGTCACTAACCTAACAATTGCAGTGATGCACTTAACAAGAGTAGCCAGAAAGGTCATAAAATGGGGCAAAATTCTGTTGATAACTATCTTGCTTTGCAAAGGAAATTTGGGGCTCAGTTGTGATCACAAGTGAAGGATTAGAGCCAGAAATGACTGTTGAGCTCTTAATCTACTTATTATTTTGCTGTTCTCTTTATGTGAAATCTTAGAAGGTGTTTATCTATCTCATCTTGGAGAACTACACTGGTGGAGAGCACAGTGCTTATCTATCACTTCTGATTAGGCCCAAGCTCAAGGATCAAATCAAGTTGAGTCTGGTTGTTTATTGTTTACACCTAATAGACAGAATCTCACCAGACTAAAGCTATAACCTTCTCATTCAGTATTTCCCAAATTTGGCCATTTCTAGGCACATGGACTTTAACTCCCAGAATTCCACAGCCAGCATAGTTTTACTGAGAATTCTGGGAGGTGAGATATAATAGAATAGAATAGAGCTGGAAGGGACCTTGGAGGTCTTCTAGTCCAGCCCCCCCATCCCCCACTCAAGCAGGAGAACCTATACCATTCCAGGTAAATAACTGTCTAGTCTCTTCTTAAAAATCTCCAGTGATGGAGCGCCCATGATTTTTGAAGGCAAGCTGTTCCATTGGTTAATTGTCCTCACTGTCAGGAAGTTTCTCCTTAATTCCTGGTTGCTTCTCTCTTTGATTAGTTTCCAACCAGGGGTGGGATTCTACCAGTTTGCACCTTTTCGCTAGAACCGGTTGTTAACATTCTAAGCAGTTCGGAGAACCGGTTGTTAGAAGAAATTACTGGCCTAATCCTGTAAGGAAGGCAGGAAGGAAACATTCTGGTGTTGCTTACAGAAACTGCCTCTCCATTAACCCTTATTACATTCTTGGCAGGACTAGACTTCCTGTCTCAGGAACTTCTCTGGAGTTTTTTCCCCTCCTTTGTTGGTACTTTGCTTGTGTGGAGTGACCATTCAAAGTTACAATGGCACTGAAAAAAGTGACTTATGACCATTTTTCACACTTACGACTGCTGCAGCATCCCCACAGTCATGATAGGCCAGGCGAGGAGATGCGTGCCTCGATGTGAGTGATGTTGAGTTAGCCACGCCCAGACCACCAAGCCATGTCCACCAACTAAGCCATGCCCACAGAACAGGTTGTTAAAAAATTTGAATCCCACCCCTGTTTCCAACCATTGTTTCTTGTCCTGCCCTCTGGTGCTTTGGAGAATAATTTGACCCCCTCTTCTTTGCGGCAGCTCCCCAAATACTGGAATACTGCTATCATGTTACCCTTAATTCTTCTTTTCTTTAGACTAGCCATACCCAAAACCTGCAGCTGTTCTTCACATGGTTTAATCTCCAGGCCTTTGATCATCTTAGTTGCTCTTCTTTGAACTTTTTCCAAAGTCTCAACATCTTTTTTTATAGTATGGAGACCAAAATTGGCTGCAGTATTCCAGTTGTGGTCTTACTAGGGTTTTGTAAAGCAGCACTAATACTTGACGTGATCTTGATTCCATGCCTCTGTTTATACAACCCAGGATTGTATTAGCTTTTTGGGCTTTAGGGCCAATTGATCAAGTTTGTCAAGAGCTTTCTGGATCCTGAGTTTGTCTTCTGGGGTGTTGGCTATTCCTGCCAGGGTCCATTCAACTTCAGTTTGCCAAAATTGGGAAACACCATTCTAACCTAAGAGATAAAACCGTGGTGGTGCAGTGTTTAGAATGAAGTATTGCAGACTGATTCTGCTGACTGCCAGCAGTTCGATTCTCACCAGCTCAAGGTTGACTTAGTCTTCTATCCTTTTGAGGTCAGTAAAATCAGGACCCAGATTGTTGGGGGCAATATGCTGACTCTGTAAACTGCTTAGAGAGAGCTATAAAGCACTGTGAAGCAGTATATAAGTCTAAGTGCTAATGCTATATACCCTGGGAGATTCTAATGTGGGCTTCCCTCAACCTCTTCCTCCTTCATCCATGCAGCTCAGGACTGTGAAGTCTCTTATTTTATGTTTCTCTCTGGTATGTGCTGCCTCCACTCCAGGAAATCTCTGTGCTCCTGTCGAGATTCCTCTTCACTTCTCCAGCTGTACACATTTATTTATTTATTTATTTATTTTATTTATTTATTTGATTTGCCAATTGTTTACAAGATAATAAGTATAAATGTATACATAGTTGTGAATACATGAAATGGTTACATATAAGAAAAATAAAAGAATAAGAGAAACAATAGGACAGGGACGGTAGGCACGTTGGTGCGCTTATGCATGCCCCCTACAGACCTCTTAGGAAAGGGGTGAGGTCGATAGTAGACAGTCTAAGGTTAAAGTTTTTGGGGTTTGGGGAAGAAACTACAGAGTCAGGTAGAGTATTCCAGACATTGACCACTCTATTGCTGAAGTCGTATTTCCTGCAATCAAGTTTGGTGCGGTTTACTTTGAGTTTGTATCTATTGTGTGCTCTTGTGTTGTTATGGTTGAAGCTGAAGTATTCATTGACAGGTAGGACATTGCAATGTATGATTTTGTATACCATGCTTAAGTCAGACCGAAGACGGCGTAATTCAAGGTTTTCTAGTTCTAGAATTTCAAGTCTGGTGGCATAAGGTATTCTACAGCGAGTAGAGGAGTGGAGAACTCTTCTTGTGAAATATTTCTGGACTTTCTCAATTGTGCTAATATCAGATACGTAGTGTGGGTTCCAGACTGATGAACTGTATTCGAGTATTGGTCTAGCAAATGTTTTGTATGCTCTGGTTAGTAGTGTGATATTACCAGAGAAAAAGCTACGTAGGATTAGGTTAACAACTCTTAATGCCTTTTTGGCTATGTAGTTGCAGTGTGCTCTAGCACTTAGATCATTAGAGGTGAGTATTCCAAGGTCCTTTACAGAGCTTGGGTCATCAACAAGATCTTGACTATTCAGCTTGTATTTTATTTTCTGATTTTTTTTGCCAATATGTAAGACAGAGCATTTATTTGTTGAGATTTGAAGTTGCCATTTGTTTGACCATTTGGATACATAGTCAAGATCTTTTTGTAGGGTAGCAGTATTGTCTGTGGTATTGAACAGCTTTACATCATCAGCGAAGAGAACGCAATTGCTCTTAATATGATCACAGAGGTCGTTTATGTAGAGTATGAAGAGGGTTGGTCCTAGAACACTGCCTTGGGGAACACCACTATTGACAGGTACTGGATTTGATAGGACGCTCCCGATTTTGACCATTTGTTACATTCCTCCACCCTTCTTCTATTTCACCAGGAACTTCCCATATCTTTCCCAGTTGCTTGATTTTATGCCATTATTTTTGCCATCAATCCAACCTACAAGTTACAACTGGAAATCAGTATAAATTTTGGCATTCTGGGTCTTAGTGTTACTATATTGATTTATTTTAATGTAATTTTATTGCTTTCTATGTCTAATTTCAATTTTTATTAATCATTTAGGTTTATGCATTTTTATTGTAGCCTATAGCCCATAATAAATAAATAAAATGCACACACACACACACACACACACACACACACACACACACACAGTATATATATTTGTAGCAGGCAAAAACTTTTTGGAATTTTATCATTAGTGGCAAGCAAAAAAAGGAATATGAGCCGAAGAGAAAATTCTTCTCTGTAATGATACCTAATTTTTTTCCTGAAAATCTACTGAAATTCTTTAATGTTCTTGAACAGATTTATTTTTGTAAAATTAGTGGAAATTATGACTGGGTTTTTTGTGATACCACATATGGACAGCAAAAATTCAGACAACCAGTAAATAAATAGCAGCTTATGATCATTTTTTATTTTTGCAGCCTGATCTGTCAGTCCTATTTTTTACTTCTAAAATAGGATATATATTTTCAAAAAATTATATTGTTTTTTTAATGTCTTTTTAATTGATGATGTTTTGTTGGAGCTTTTGTTTTCTTTTGAAGTTGTGAGCCATCTAGATGATTGTAGAGTTCACAAGCCTCTAATTAATTCTGCAGGGGAAAAAAATGTTTTTCCCCCAAGTTTTTTTCAAGTTCAGTTAAAATCTTACATTTAATTCTCTTGACCAAGTGGGTCGGTAACATTTTTTTGTGCTCAGTGTTATACCTGAGGACAACTGAGGACAACTCAGTAATTTGGGGACAACTGAGAACTGTAGAAAGTAGAAAAGATTTTGCCAGATGGATGAAGTCACATTGCATATTTGACTTGGGCTGGCTTTTTTTCTATTTCTGGGAGAATCTTTGTTGTTGTTTATTAGGCTATTTTGGAGTTGCATAGCAATTTTCTTGTCTTCCCTGTCTCAAAATGTAAGGAAAACAAAATTCAGCCATGAGTCTGGAGAGGAGTGTGTAGGCTGCAAAAAAAAGAAAAAAATTGGAGTGCTACAGGTTGCCCACAAGTACTCCAGAAATGTTACAGATTGATGTAATGACATATTCAAACCAAAAGGTATGCCTAACAATTATAGTTAGTAAATAGTCAGCATCTCAAATAATGTTGATTATCTATTTACCATAATCAGCCCTTTATAACAATTCTGGACAGTTTCCATCCTTGAAAATTCTAAAACAATTAAAATTAAAGCAGCAATACAGCACCATATCACCATATCTCTCAAACTGCATCCTGCAACTATAACGTACAGCTCTTTGGAGTGCAGTCCTAATGGACTCCAGGAATGACAACAGGGGGGAAAAGGAGCATCTTAACATTAGGATGGGGAGTTGGGCTGGGGACCATAGATCATTCCAGAGTGAGGGGATTATAATTGGGAAGGTGTGTTTTGGGGTTCCTATTTCATTAATCTCTCCAGCCCCTAACATGCCTTTTCAGCCACATTGGGTTAACAGAATTATTGAATTATCAAACAGATAATTCCAAACTTAACATTATGTTTTAAAGCAAATTACTGCCATTTAGACTTGGAAGCCAATGGGCAACTAATGAGTCCCATAACATTGGTGTTATTGTTCTGTAGTAGCTCTTGTCTATTAAGTGGACATTTTGTGGCAGCTGTAACATCTTCAAAGGTGATCCCATATAAGGAAGTTGCAGTAATCCAACTGTGATAAAGATATGTATTAACTGAAGGTATCTTCTGAGTTTCTAGTAGTTCACCAGTTAAAGCTGCCCAATAACTTCCTGGTCACAGCATCTACTGATTAATCAGCAGTGGTGGGATTCATTGGGGTTCTGTGGGCGTGGCTTGGTGGGCGTGGCAGGTGAGGGATACTGTAAAATCTCCAGTCAGAGGTGGTATTTGCCGGTTCTCCAAACTACTCAAAATTTCTGCTACCGGTTCTCCAGAACTGGTCAGAACCTGCTGAATACCACCTCTGTTAACCAGGCAGGAGTAATGAGCATTAGATTGCATACCTTCTCCTTCAGGAGATGTCAGCCAGTTCAAAATTAAAGATGGCCTTCTCTCTTGAAACCAGAACCATTTATGAACAAACGATACTTACGTCTTACTGGGATTCATCTTAAGCATATTTCATCACATCTAGCTCCTGGCATATATGGGTAGTCCTTGACTTACAATCATTCATTTAGTGACTGTTCAAAGTTACAATGGCACTGAAAAAGTGACTTATGGCCATTTTTCATACTTAGGACCGTTGCAGCATCCCCGCAGTAAGGTGATAAAAATTCAGACACTTGGAAACTGGCATGTATTTATTGCAGTTCCAGTGTCCGGTGTCATATGAATACCTTTTGGAGTTTGATCCTGATGAGGCTCAAGGTTGACCCAGTCTTCTGTCTTTCTGAGATCAGTAAAATGAGGACCCAGATCGTTGGGGACAATTTGCTAACATTATAAACTTCCAGAGAGTACTCTAAAGCCCTCTGGAGCACTATTTAAGTCTAGGTATTGTTGTTGCTATTCTGACAAACCAAGTCAATGGAGAAGCTAGATTCACTTAACAACTGTGTCACTGTGTGGGATTCTACCTGCTCAGACTGGTTTGGGTACACTGGATGTTAAATTTACATTTGGTTTGCCGAACCGGTAGTTGAACCAACCGACTGGCCCTGCCCACCCCTCCCTCCCCTTCCAGGAGTCTCCACACAGCCTGTTTTGGATGCAGATAAGTGCAGGGTGCAGAGGCTATGGGAGGCCCAAGGGAAGGGGTGGGAGTCTACTGGAAGTCTGAGGGAGCCCAGGGAAGGCTGTTTTTGCCCTCCCAGAGGCCTGAGAGAAGCAAAAAAACGGCCCTCTTGGAAGTTCTGGTAGGCCACGCCCACCATGGCCACACCCACCCCACAACCAGGCAGCAAACCAGTTGCTGGGATTTTTGAATCCCACCCCTGTTTAACACCTGCAGTGAGTTACTTAACAACTGTGGTAAGAAAGGTCATAAAATGGAGCAAAACTCCCTTAACAACTGTCTTGCTTAGCAGCAGAAATTTTTGGCTCATTTATGGTTGTAAGTCCAGAATTACCTGTACATTACCTGTACATGCAAATGGAGTTGCAAATCAATGATTCATGATATCATTAACAAATCTGAGTAGAATGAGAAAAAATAATAATTTAATTCACCAAACAATCCCATTTTCTAATATCATATTTTCAAGAAGTATATTACCAATTGTTATCCTTCAAAAATCTTGGTGGAATGGATATATTTCCATGTACTGATTCTTTGTTATTTTTAATATAATATTTTTTAACTTAACTTGAAATATGTTAATATTTCAAGTTCTGGAAAGGACAACAAAAATCCTGATAGAACAGATGGCTTTTTAAAAATTATGTCCTAATGTACCATTTCTGTTTCTGTTCTGTCTAGTCACTTGCGCAGGAAAAAGAAATGTTGTAGAGGAATCTACCAGTTGGCTTGTCAAATGAACATCAAGCTCTAGTTACGATGGGTGTCATGTCAGAACATTATCTTGGACCTTCTTCAGGAAATCCAATTAAGATATGTGTTGGCAGGTGTTCATCTGTCAAGAAAGCTTGACCAATCGAAATTAATTTCTATTAGATGTGCTTAGTCCTTGAGGAATTATGCTATTTTTGTTCTGCTATTTTAAATACATAATTTTAAAAAGCAGGGAGTCACAAATATCTGCTTTTCCATTGGGGATTCGTTGGGTTAATTCTTGAATCTGTCATTTCCAACACCAATGAGCAGTCAGTTTGATGAAATGCAGCTCTCCCTTAGCCGTTCAAGAAAGGGTAAACATGCCTCTTCAAACTCTATTCCTAGTGACTTGATGGACACATCCATTTAGTTGTCTCATTAATAGCTTAGAAGTGATTTGCTATTGCCTTCATCTGGATTTTTCCCCCTATTTCCCAGTATTTCCTGTTGTTCTTTAACACAAGCATCAAGTAACCCTGCTAGATTTTTTGAGAGCAAACCTGTCAGTGTTCCAATTAACAAACTCCCAACCAACAAACTCTGAGACAAGCATTTTCTCAATTAGAGAAAATTATTAGAGTTGTCATATTGGCACACCATGGAAAACCCGAATCTGAGAGTTCCAGGTCTTCCCTTCCCCCCAAACAATCAAAAATCCATCATCACATGGCCCAATCAAGCATTGTCCCAACTGGAGGCATTCCTCCAGACACTCTTCTCCAGGTGCAGGGTGACTTGTCCTTGACTTTCTGAGAAAGAATGTTGTTGAGTCTAATTTCCTACTCACTAAGAAATTCCCCCCTCCCAAATTCCCAGGCACTAAATGCGGCAGCCTCGAAGCTTCCAAGTAAAATATGGCTTCCAGGCTGACAAAACCAAGACAGCTAGATGTTATCAGAGGAGGTTGAGAATCCTTTAATTTCTACCTGCACACTAGGGGGTAGCTAGATTTCTCATTTCCTTTAGGACAGAGGAGTGGTGACCAGAGGTGGCATTCAGCAGGTTCTGACCAGTTCTAGAGAACTGGTAGCGGAAATTTTGAGTAGTTTGGAGAACTAGCAAATCCCACCTCTGACTGGCCCCACCCCCATCTATTCTCTGCCTCCCGAGTCCCGGCTGATCATCTGGGTTTTCTTTTGTTGCCCTGCACAGGAGAACAGAACTGGAAAGCAGGTTAGTGGGGTGGGGAGGGAATGGAGGTTTTACAGTATCTTTCCTCTACCAGGCGCACCAAGCCACGCCCACTAAGCCACACCATACCCACCAAGCCATGCCCACAGAACCGGTAGTAAAAAATTTGAATCCCACCACTGGTAGTGACTGCAGTTTCAAACTATGCAGCCCCAGAACAAGGGGCTGCATCTATTTTCATTTATTCTGGTTATAGGGAGTGTACCAAAAGCCATCATTGAGAGTTATCAAGTCCCTTTAAGAACACTGTATCTGCTATGAATTTCACTGAAATGAACGAGAACTACAAGTAATCCTTGACTTAAAGCCGTTTGTTTAGTGACTCTTTGGTTACAATGGCATTGAAAAAAAGTGACTTATGACCATTTTTCACACTTGTGACATGATCCAAATTCAGACTCTTGGCAACTGACTCATATTTATGATGGTCGCAGTTTCCCGGGGACATGTGATCACCTTTTGTGACCTGTTGATGAGCAAAGTCAGTGGAAAAGCCAGATTCCCTTAGTGTTGTTTACATTAACTTGTAACATTAAGTTAACTACTGCAGCAATTCAGTTAACAATGATGACAAGAAAGGTCATAAAATGGGGCAAAACTCACTTACCGGTGATCTCACTTAACCACAGAAACTTTGGGCTCAATTGTGGTGATGGGTCAAGGATATCTACATAGATAAAGGAATATCAGAAATATAAAGTTTTCTTGAACAAAATTTAAACTTTGCTGTTAATCTGTTCCCCAATTAGCTTCCATTTCATTTTCTACTCCCAACTTTGCTGACACGGGGTTTTATTTGTCTATATCTCATGTGACAACTCCCAAACCAAAGATCTGGGAAGCTAGCCACTTTTTTCTATTAACACAATTAAGCTTAAGAATGAAAAAGATATAGTCTTACTGACTCAGGACAATGTACCATTCATTCCAATATCTTGGAGGAGAGAACTCATGGCTATAAAACCGTGATTTAACACTTCAGGTTGAAATATTCTACAATAAGCTACAAAATGAAAGAGTTTAAGCCTTTCTTTCTTTCTTTTTTTCCATCCCTTGAAATCTCAGGTCAGAAAAGCTTGATGTAATTTCACATGTATGCAAAATTTAAATTGGTTTTGGAGAGAGAAGCCAGGCTTTTTTTTAAAAAAAAAAAAGTCCCTATTCATTTCCACACATTAATGCTGAATTAAATATTAGATTGTTAAATCAAATAGAAATACAGAACTAATAGTATAAGATAGGTCCAAAGGCAGCTTTAAACATGATAAAGGTTTCGACTTCTGTTTTGCTTTATTGACTGTCAGCATAAAGCTATTTTTGCTATTTTTGTCAACTGCAGCGGACACAACTGTGAGACAGGATGCTGTTCTTCACAAGCCCAGCATGGCTGTAGCAACTCACAACCAGTTTAAAGACTGTCCAGATCACAGCATTATTAATTGTGCATTATTAATTTTTGTTTTCCTTTTCATTTCTTAGGATTTTATCCATTACTTGACTTATTAAATAGTACATTGGATTTAAAGCTAGCATTTCAAGTGTCAATTCACTGCATTTCATTTTATGCTTTCATCTTCAGGTAAATAAAGATAAGATAACCTTTGTCATTTTTTTCCCCCATGGGCACACTGGCACATATTGAAAATGAAATTCTGTTGCCTGATCTCAAAAGTGCACACATATATAACACTCATATAACATGCTATATACATACATATTTATATACCTACTACACTCTAACATATAAATACATATACATATTAATCACTGACCACCTTGAATCAGCGGAAAGAGGAAGCTTGAGTGTTCACAAGGTTGGTACTCAGGAGGCTGCTCCGGGTTTGCAGGGGTTCAGGAGAACCCCTAGCTAAGATTCTGCACAGCTTGGAGAACGGCCAAATGCCACTCCTGGCTGGCCCCACCCACCTCTCCCCTCCCCTCCCCTCCCAGGAGTCCCCATGCGGCCTGTTTTAGATGCAGGTAAGTGCAGGGCAAGTGTAGAAGCTTGTGGAGGGTGAAAAACGGGCCTCCCAGAAGTTCAGGAAGGCCGGAAATGGGCCCATTTCTGGCTTCCAGAGAGCCCCCGGAGCCTGGGGAGGCCATTTTTGCCCTCTCGGAGGCTCAAGAAAAGCCACCGAAGTCTGGGGAGCCCCCCCCCCCCATGGTTCAGGAGGCTGACTAGGCCATGCCCACCATGGCCACACCCACCCAGAAACTGGGCAGAGAACCCCTGGCTAAAAATTTTGATGCCCCCCCTGTTGGTACTGTATGGAACAAAAGTGTGGCTGAATCTGGATGTTCTGCTTCGGATACCATGAAGCCTCCTCCCAGAGGGTAACAAGGACAACAGGTCATGAAGAGGATGTTTATAGTATCCCAGACAATCCTGCAGACCCTGCTCAAGAGCACTTACATGCCATCTCCTAGATAGAAGGGAGGAAACTGCCAATAATCTTTTCTGCCATCCTCACCACTCTCTGCACTGCCTTCCTGTCTGGAGCAGTAATGCTTCCAATTCAGATTATAATGAAATATGCTCTCCATTGTCCCTCTATGGAAAGTGGTAAGAGCAGGGGTTAGAAGATGTTCTTTTCTCATGCAGTGCAGAATATAAAGCCATGGTTACAAATAGAGTCAACCTTCAGAGGATTGATTCCAGAGCTGCAGAGCCTCTGCAAAAATTGTACAATACTGCCTCTGCTAAAAACCATGAGCCACATGGGACCTTCTCTGGTAATGGCAGCTAGCAGCTACTTTTTTCCACAGTGTCCAAGAATGATTGTACTTTGTCAGAGGCAAGCCAGCAGTGGTGGGATTCAATTTTTTTTTACTACAGGTTCTGTGGGCGTGGCTTGGTGGGCGTGGCAGGGGAAGGATAATGTAAAACCTCCAGTCAGAGGTGATATTTGCCGGTTCTACTCAAAATTTCCACTACCGGTTCTCCAGAACTGGTGAGAACCTGCTGAATACCACCTCCGCAAGTCAGTGGTTGCAAACTACTTGTAGTTGATTGGAGGCATAACTCTGTGACTCTAACAGTATGTGGAAATGATCTTGAGAGACCATCAAAGGAATGCTACCTAGGGAGTGGTCAGATAAGAGGGAACCAAGTCCACAGCTGTATGTTGGGTGGAACAAGACTCTTAGGAGTGATCCTTCCTAATTTTGGGGGCTGTAAAGGTAACAGCAAGAGACTTATACTTTCAGACTTGTAAGATTCTGTTAATGAAGCTTTACAGCAACTTAGAATTATCCATTACAATAACATTAGAATTGCCCATGTCTCCTATCCAGATAATCCATGCTTTGCACAGAAGAGACGCTAGGTGTCAACCCTGAAGCTGACCTGATCAAGGCCATTTTGAGGCTTCAGTGTTGCCACACTGGAGCTGAGGGCAGAGGGGGCCGGGAATAGAAATAGTTCGGGTTTGTAGCCAAAACAAAATACTTTCTCCTGGGAAACAAGGACATCCCCACAGGTGGCCAGAGAGAGGAGAAGCAATGTCACCAGGCAACCATATGGGACCTTGATTGGACCACGTGACTGATTGTTTGGGAAAGGGGAGAAATGTTTACTTTTAATTTTAATAACTTTTACTTGTAACAGCGGGAATATTTTCACCAGCCTGTACCAATATGATATGTCCAATAAAACTATTTTTAAAAACCCTGTTCTTTGAGGAACCTACTTGCCTTGGAATTCTGTTTGCTATGGGTGTATTACTCGAAACCTACTTGGACACCAGATATAGTTCCTGACATTTACAGGTATATCTGAAAAAGCTTTGGTCAGCCACTGTCAATCAGTCTATATAAAATTGAGCTAGGTATCTAGGCATAATAATTGCTGTTTAGTTCAAATGGTTAGAATAACAAAACAATAGAGCAGGAACATGCTTTTTCAGGGCTCTGAGTCCAACCCCCTGCTAAGTCCACAAATCCAAAGTACCACCCAGGCTTCCACTTGAATGTATCCCATGTTTCTTTGGGTTCCATTGTTGAATCCTTTCCACTACAGGTAATCCTCTACTTATGACCCCAATTGAGCCCAATGTGAAGTGGGAATGTTGTTAAGTGAGTTCTGCCCCATTTTACAACCTCTCTTGCCACAGTTGTTAAGTGAATTACTGTAGTTGTAACACAGATGTTAAGTGCATCTGGCTTCCCCATTGACTTTGCTTGTCAGAAGGTCACAAAAGATGATCACATGACCAAGGGACACTCCAACTGTCAGAAATATGAATCAGTTGAATCTGAATTTTGATCATGTGACCAAGGGAAGACTGCAATGGTCATAAACGTGAAAAACGCTTACACTTTTTTTAGTGCCATTGTAACTTAAGTCACTGACTAAATTAACTGTATTAGGATTTGTTGTTGACGCTGCCGTAATCTGCTTTCCTTAATTTAAAACTGTCTGATTATTTTCTTCGCTGACACCAAACCTGGTCCTACACTCTCTATGAATTCTAGTTTAACAATAGATTGTGTAATGAGTGATATCAACACAGAACCTTCCCTCCAATTTTTTCTTCAGAGTTTTTTTTTTATTCTTTCTTATTATTTCTTCACATTCATTGGTTAGTAATCCATTTTTTTCCTGATTATAAATTCATTTTCTTTTGTAGCACAAGATTTCAATTAGCATTATGCTCCCCCAGAGTTAACAGTGAACAGAATCCCATTATAAATGTTGATCAGCACTGATAATCATAACAACAGTATATTTTGTATGAATGTTTGAATCAGTGGTGAGATTCAAATTCCTTACTACCAGTTCTGTGGGTGTGGCCTGGTAGGTGTGGCAGGGGAAGGATACTGTAAAATCTCCAGTCAGAGGTGGTATTTGCTGGTTCTCTGAACTATTCAAAATTTCCGCTACTGGTTGTCCAAAACTGGTCAGAACCTGCTGAATACCACCTCTGGTTTGAATCCAGATAGGTACACAGTTGTATACATACAAGAAGCCTGTGTACAGCTGAAGAAAAATAAAACGAAGGTATAAATTCATGCAGAAGTTTTGAAATAAATATTTTAGTTGAAATGGAAAAGTAGAAGATTACAACATGGGAAAGAGACAACAAAGAGACAGTCCAAATGATAATATTCTATCCACCCTAATGTGTAGAGGAATCCATTTTAATCGGACCACATGAGGATCCCACCCAGTGTTAAGATTTTCCCTTTTATTCTGCAAATATACATATACAGTATGTAATCTGATAGAGCTACATGGTGATCTCTAAGGGAGAAAAGCACACATTCCTAGTGAGAAGAATTTGTATTAGGCTTCACCTAGCAAGCCACTACAAGCCACTTCTTTGTAAAACAGACATCGCATTTTTGACAATATTTTATTATCTGTTCCACCAAGGAATTAAGATCATTTTATTGGAAGGTATAAGGGGACTGTTTACTCCATCCAATATTACAGGGTAATAAATATGTATAATGTCAAAGTTTAACAATGCAAACCAGTGTTAATTAACCATCCCCATGTGGTTATTTAGAGTGGGGGGAAAACACCGAAAAAGAAAAGGAAGGAAAAAAAGTTATTCCAATTGATTTGTTACACAAGATTGCCATCTAGCATAGAATAAGGGTGCCTCCAAGTGGTACATTTTTAAATTCTGTCTTGGAAACATGTTAGAATTCCAGACAAATCCAGACAACTAAGATTTTTTTTTTTAAAAAAAATATGCATTTTAAATAATGCAGTGCCTATTATGAATGACACAGCATTAAATTGTGTCACATCTAAATTAGAAGGATAGGGTAAATCATCTGTGCAGTCAGTTTTACTCTCTGCAATGGTTCCTTTTTGAAGAGGAAAAAAATCTAGAGTGTGCAGCAATACTTTAAAGGCTGTAGGGGAAATGCTTTTTGATTTGTAGGAAATAAGCTCTTACTTTCATAAGATTGTTCAGAGATGGGTTTCAAATCAAGCATTGTTTCTGTGGCTCTCATTAGAAAATAATAAAAGCTTTGGTGACTCAAACCAATGTTTTTACATTAAAAAAAAAAAAAAACCTTCTGCCGGGCTGTTTACAAATCTAACTCTTTCCTATAAATAATAATTGTTTATTGTTGTTGCTGTTATTACCACTACTGTTATTGCTATGGGGTAGAAATTTGTTTCCTTTCTCCACTAATGGAATTTTATTCCATTGGTGCTTCCAGGATCTACAAAAAAAAATCAGAGTAGAGTTACCGTATTCACCAAAATCAAATGTTGTAATGCAGCTTATAATGAAAAGGGGGGGAACCTCAACATATTGGGAGAAAGTGTACATGTGGATGCATAGTTGCTTACATTGTGTACAAATGCATAATGAAACCTTTATATTAGGTAAGTGTAGTTTGCAAAATGTATGTATCTCAGTAGAAGTAGACACCAAAATGTGTTAGAGGAAAGTTTTAAAATGTGCATATTGGCAGAAATGTTCATAAAAATATTTCGGAAGTTTTGTACAGTTTTTTTTAAAAAAAACACACACACATTCACACCCATACACAAATATCAACTGAATGAACAGATTCTGCAACAATTGAAATAGAGTAGATAGATTTTTATAGTGGTACTGTCAGGCTCAAAGAATCAGGAGCAAAACAGTTAAGCTGCAAGTCAGAGGATTTATTGCTCAAGTCTATACACAAGAATCTAGTCAAGTAAAGTTTAGAACTAAATTAGTGCCAGATAAGCATCAATGCAATTCAAGGGGGACTGAACGTAAACCCTTTGTGGCAACATAACAAATCTACGCTGATGACTCATTTAACGCCACCACTTTCCCAGCTCTACTTGCTCTTCTATAGGTCCTATCTTCTGCTAGTTAGGGTCTGCCTCTGCTACTAACTTTATCAAAATGGCTATTGATTTACTAATTTACACAGTAAATATATAATGATAGCAGTAACAGTAAATCTAGTAGTAACACAATGTTAATAAAGACTGACTTCCATTGCTACTGCTATTGCAATGTGTTATAACTAAGCATCAAGAATAAGTCAGCAGTTCCACAGAACCTTATGATATTTTCATGTGGAATGATTATGCTCAGGGAGATTTCTTTTAAGGACAACTGCACTAAAGAACTGAAAAGGAAGAATGATCAAATATCAAAGGATCCTTTGAAGGACAAGTAGCTACCTCCTAGAATATCTAAACAAGCAGTAGGTAGGAGACCGCACAACCTGCTATACTCATACAGGTAAAGATGAATAAATTATTTTCAGATACTTTGGTATCTAAATACTTAATAAGACTAAGTCTACAGTCTAAAGGAATATCAGATGCTTTGGATTGGAATTATGGGTTACTGTTATCCAACTAGCCAGGATTCTGGAATAAGCATAATTTTATAGATTTTCAGGCAGAGTTGCAATTCATACCAGTGACTAAATAAAGACAGGCTGATTAACATTGCCGTGAAGACAAAGTATTGAAATTTAAGAGAGCTTAGTTCCATTAATTGCACTGATCCATGAATTGTATAACCATAAATGATTTTAATTAGATGTAGAAATAGCTCTTTATAGCAGTGCATTATTGCAATCTTATGGAGTCTTATGCAGGACTGCTTTAAAAAACCCGCACAAGTGGAATGAAAATGTGGAAGTTTATTCTTCATGACAAAACAGAACAAATTGGACATGGCCATTTGATTATAATTAAATAAATTGATGTAGACTTCAACTCAGAAAATTCTCAACAATGATCTTATACTGGCTGGGGAAATTCTGGGCCCAGAAGTTCACATACCTGGAAGATTCTCAGATATGGAAAGTAAGTTCTTTGTGTTTGAACATAACATATGAAAAACGGTCTTGATCACACACACACAATATCTGACACACACATAGAGATCAGTAAATGTTATTGATCATCAAGACAGAGTGATAAATAGAGCTTAAGCATGCCACTGCCCTGATCCCAAGTGTGCTACCAGCATAATAATAGTGTAACTATTTCACTCTATTTGTAATTTCTTGGAGGAGTGCTACTTTTAATACAATAATAC
This sequence comes from Notechis scutatus, assembly GCF_049901735.1. Lineage (NCBI taxonomy): Eukaryota > Metazoa > Chordata > Lepidosauria > Squamata > Elapidae > Notechis > Notechis scutatus. The sequence goes on along the minus strand of NC_142009.1, from coordinate 206,312,523 downwards.
AAATATTTGTTTAAAAAAAATTGTTGCTCCTTCAAAGGTAACCAAAGCAACAGTAAAGAGTGGAATAGATTTTCCAAATCTTTATTGAAGGTGTCTTTGTGACTTTAAGCATGTTGCAAGCAACTCTGGATTGTACAACCTTTCTCTGCCTCTGTGTCAGAGAGGATGGTCAGTGAAGCAGGCATTGCCTGCCTTTTGGGTTTAGATTCAACAGGATGACTCCCTGCCACTAAAGAAGGATATTACTGCTCATATTCTCTGATTATTACAGGAAGGAACTATGCTGAAGAGAAAATATATTCTGAAAATTTTATGGATAGTCTCTCTCTCTCTCTCTCTTCCTTTTTTCTTCCTTTCCATTCTCCTTCTTTCCTTCCTATTATAAAAAGAAAACCAATGCAAATGAGCAGTCTTGCAATATTGAATTGAGGTTAGAGTTTGGAAAAAATAACATTGCCTCTAAAAATGAAGTACTCTTTTCCCTATTTCCAAGATACTTTCCCAGAATTTCTTTTAAAACATACCACGGTTTTTTTTAAAGTTATTTCTAACATAGTATCCAAATCACAATGCACAATTTCCATATAAATAAAGTTCTATCAGTTTCCCATTTTACGAATCCAAGGCACGTTTTCTTCAAGGCATAGTAAATTTTAAGGTAAATAAATCTGGTATCGGGGCTGTTTTCTGCTTTGCACACAGCTACAGCAAAGAGCAAAGCATTGTTTGTTTGCTTGCTAGCTTACTTACAAAAAGCGTAGCAGAGCAGACTCCCTAAACTCCCGTTGAAGTGCAAATGTTTCTTTTGATACTGTAGAGTTAAGTGTTCTTTAGGCACTTTGCAGGCATCTCTTGTTAATATATTGGCAGCACATCAATACTGCAAGTATATAAAAGAGAAAAGTGATAGTATGTGAGCAGGGAACTCAACAAGTACATCCCAGTCATGGACAAAACAGATTTTATTTGTGGAGCAGACTATCCACAAAGTTCTGTAATGACCTAATTGGGACTTTATGGTTTGGTATTTTATTTAACTCCACGAGACCATACCCTGTAGCATATGGAAAGTCATTATTCAGATAAAGAGGCTGATACAACCATTCATTCATTCATTTATTCACTTATTTACTTGGTTTTTTAAAATCCTACCACAATCTTATGACTCTCTGTATTTGCAACCTCACAATAAAAAAATCAACAGGAACATTAAAACAACATACAATCTAAAACAAGAACTAAAGTAGGAGAGAGAGAAAAAGAACAAGAGCTGAGATTCTTGAATGCCTTTAGAAAAACCTACTTACTTCTTAATTACTTCCTAAAAACATTAAAGGTGGGTGGGAAAGGGAATCCTGTTCCACTAGGAATCTGAACTGAACTGCTAGTTACTTCTATGTCTAAATCTAGTATGTCTAGTACATGTCTAGTCTAGTGAAAAGAAAAACTAGGGGTGACATGATAGCAACATTTGAGCGGCTGCCAGAAAGAAGAGGGGGTCAACCTATTTTTTGAAGTACCAGAAGGCAAGACAAAAAACAATGGATGGAAACTGAACAAAGAGAGAAGCAACTTAGAACTAAGGAAACATGAAATTTAATGTGGAGAAAAGCAAGGTTTTACACCTAGGCAGGAAAAACCAGAGGTACAAGTAAAGATTAGGTGAAACCTGGCTCAAATGTGGGCCCCCACATTACAAAAAAAGAGGTTGAGACTTCGGAAAAAGTGCAAAGAAGAGCAACTAAGAAGATTAAAAGCCTGGAGACAAAAAGATACAAAGAATGGTTGCAGAAATTGGGTATGACCAGTCTAGAGGAAAGAAAGACTAGAGGTGATATGGTAACAGTATTCCAATATTTGAAGGGCTGCCACAAAGAAGAGGGGACCAAGTTATTTTCCAAAGCACCAGAAGGCAAGACAAGAAACAATAGATGGAAACTAAACAAAGAGATAAGCAACCCAGAGGTAAGGAGAAATTTCCTGATAGTAAGAACAATCAACCAGTGGAATGATTTGCTTTCAGAAGTTATGGGTGCTCCAATGTTGGAGGCTTTTATGAAAGAACTGGGCACCCATTTACCTAAAATGGTATGGGGTCTCCTGCTTGAGGTGGACTAGAAGACCTCCAAGGTGCCATCCAATTCTGTTATTTTGCTACTCTTCATTTCCTGTTCATGAAGTCAAAATGATTCTTAGACCTGATGCAATGAATAGCAATAGCACTTAGACTTACTTATACACCACTTCACAGTGCTTTACAGTGCTCTCCAAGTGGTTTACAGACTCAGCATATTGCCCCCAACAATCTGGGTCCTCATTTTACTGACCTTGAAATGTTGAGTCAACCTCAGAATCGAACTCCTGGAGCGAGCAGTGAGTTAGCCCTGCAATACTGCATTCTAACCACTGTGCCATCATGGCTCCTCTGAAGGAGAATTGGGGATTTATTATTATTATTATTATTATTATTATTATTATTATTATTATTATTATTATTATTATTATTATTATTATTATTATTATTATTATTATTGAACTAATACTATTAATTCTATGAAAATGTCACTGTTCTTATATTGGCATTTTGAAGAATGCATACATCATAAAATTAAGTCCCACTGACATCCTTGCCTCTTTATATACACATCCTGCAAAATGTGATACAAGTACAGGTATTCCTCTGACAGTGGCAATTCGGTGACTGAACAAATCTCTTATAATAACTTCCTTGTTTCATTCAAAGGAGGGGAAACAGTCCACTCTACTGAAGGGAAGAGAAAATCTGCAAATGAAGTCAGTCCAAAGTTCTGCTAGAGGAAATACTACGTGAAAAGATGGGCATTTGCTGGTTGATCATGTGCACAAAGACAATTCAGAGAAACTATTGAACTAAGAAGAGAACTTCTCTGGCTGATAATAGTAGCTTGCACCATTCAGGGATATCATCCACTTGGATGACTGTAGATTCTCCGATTCCATCACCTTGAAGCTCTGAAAGACATCACCATACTTGGCAGTTCCAAGTAACAAATTGCTTTATTGTTCTGTCAAAGACAACTGCACCCCTACCTTGAATGGACTGCCTGATAGTGGGGAACTTCGTTAGAGTGATCCGGTCATTTACAAAATAAGGACAATGAAGGTGGGGGAAATAGCTTCTCATCCATATTTACAAGTATGATGTTCTATTCTCTGGGAATTTCCAGATTTCACCCTTATATATAAACTTAAGATACTGTTGCCATAGTCCTATCTCCTTCCCAAATCCAAGTTCCACATATCACTTTCTTTTTGCTCCATTAAAAAAAACCTCTTCTAATTATTAACAAGTTGCCTTTCTCCTTATATTTGTTAATTTGTTATATTTGAGAAAATTAGCACCTCATCATCCTGTTATCCCAAGTAAAGCAGAAACAAAAATTGCCTTGAAATCCTTTTCAGTATGATGCTCATCATTTAAGACTTTGGGAATGTTGTGTCCCTGACTAGCTAAGTCTTCAACCTGGTCCGCATTTTGAGCGGGACCATCTTACTGTTCCCATTGGTTGGTGCCGTTTGACAGCAGACTATATAAGGAGCTGTCAAAGCGGCATCAGCTGGGGCAGTTGGGGCTCCGGCTCCAGCCAGCCGGCTGCCAGCCCAGCTGGGCAGCCACGTTAATCTGTTACTGCTTCAAATAAAGAAAGCGTTATTCTTCAGCTCCTGTGTCTGCCTGGTGTGTCCGTCTAGACCAATACAACACTGGCGACGAAGGTGGGATGTCAGAAGAGACACCCAGGCAAGAAGCTAAGTCACTGAAGAAAGAGCTAAGCCACAGAATGTCTGGAGCCGCAGACAGTCTCTGCGCGCGCCAAATTTAAAAAAGTCTCCCTGAGCTGAGGAGAAAAAGTCTCTCTGAGCTGAGAAAAAGTCTCTCTGAGCTGAGGAAAAGTCTCTCTGAGCTGAGGAAAGAAGTCTCCTGAGCTGAGGAAAAGAAGTCTCCTGAGCTGAGGAGAAAGTTACTGCCTGACAGGCACTCTAGCCTCCGTGCGAAAGGCACCCCTGTTAGCGCTACCAAAGCGCAGAAGTCTGAAAAGCCTCCCCAGTCGAGGAACAGACGTCGCCTCAAGGCCCGTGAAGGCTGGCGAAACCCCGTTGGCGCTACCAAAAGCGCAGAAGTCTGAAAAGCCTCCCCAGTCGAGGAACAGACGTCGCCTCAAGGCCCGTGAAGGCTGGCGAAAAACCCCCACCCCGTGGGCGCTACAAGAGCGCAAAAAGCCTACAGCCTCTAGCAGAGGTCCAGATTTCGCCTCAAGGCCGTGAAGGCGGCGAGACTACACTTCCACCCCCCACCGATCCGGCCGCTGTTACCGTCGCTGCCGCCGCGCGCGACCCGACAGCCGCTCCCAAGGGACGCCAGCGCCTCCGCTGCAGCCGCTCCGCCGAGCGCGCCGCGCGGCCTCCGCTCTTCCGCCGCCCGCGCGCCTCCGCTCTTCCGCCGCCGCCCCGCCTCCGCTACCGCCGCCGCCGCGCCTCCGCTCTTCCGCCGCGCGCGCGCCTCCGCTCTTCCGCCGCCGCCGCGCCTCCGCTCTTCAGCCGCCGCTGCGCTCCGCTCCGCCGCCGCGCGGCCTCCGCTCTTCAGCCGCCCGCTGCGCCTCCGCTACGCCGCCGCCGCGCGCCATCCGCTCTTCAGCCGCCGCGCGCGCCTCCGCTACCGCCGCCGCGGCCTCCGCTCTTCAGCCGCCGCCGCGCTGCATCCGCTCTTCAGCCGCCGCTCAGCCTCCGCTACCGCCGCCGCGCATCCGTTCTGCCGCCGCCTCGGCCTACGCTGCCGCCGCCGCCGCGCGCCTCCGCTCTTCAGCCGCCGCCCGCGTGCCTCCGCTCTTCAGCCGCCGCCCGCGCCTCCGTTCTGCCGCCGCCGCGCGGCCTCGCTGCCGCCGCCGCCGCGCCTCCGCTCTCCTGCCGCCCGCTGCGGCGCTCGCCGCCGCCACCGCGGCCTCCGTTACTTCTGCCGCCGCCGTCGCGAGCCTCCACAACCGTCGCCTCGCTCCGCCGCCGCCTGCGCCTCTCCTCCGCCGCCCGCTGCCTCCGTTCTACCGCCGCTGCGGCCCTCGCTACCGCCGCCGCCGCGGCCTCCGCTCTTCAGCCGCGCGCCGCGCCTCCGCTCTTCCCGCCGCCGCCGCGCCTCCGCTCTCCTGCCGCCGCCCGCGCTCCGTTCTGCCGCCGCCCGCGCGCCTCGCTTCCTGCCGCCGCCCGCGCCTCCGTTCTGCCGCCGCCTCCGCGCAGCATCCGCAGCCGTCGTCTCTCTCCGCGCCGCCGCGCGCGCCTCCGCTGCAGTCGCCTCCCGTCCCGGCCATCGCCGCCGCTGCCGCCTCCGCCCGTGGCCGCCGACAGCCCGAGTGCCTCCTCGACTTCCACCGGCTGCCGGCGATGGGCCTACTGCGGGTGCAGCTCTTCGTGGGCCTGCTGCGTTCAGCTCCAGGCCTTTCTCCATTTTCAGGCTTTTCACCATTGTGGACATGGGTGCAGCCATTGGCTCTGCAGAGATGCAGATAATAAAAATTCTCTTTTCAGGCTTTTCACCATTGTGGACATGGGTGCAGCCATTGGCTCTGCAGAGATGCAGATAATAAAAATTCTCTCTGCCCCCCTTTCCAATGGCTCTGGGGGATGGATCCGGTATTTAGGGGAGGGGGGTGTCAGGCGTTGAACAAGGAAGTTCCATGCACCCACCTCCAGGGTCTCTCCCACCTTGGCTTGTCTCCCTTGTCATTAGCACTACACTCCCCAGGGGGGGCGAAAGCTAGGTAGGTGGGAGGTTGGATGTTCTTGTCCCAAGGGGGGGCCAGGAGAGCACAACGAGCCTCCAGCCTTAGGGTTCAGGCACCTCTACCCTACCCCATGCAGGCGGTCACCAGACAGGTTTATTCACCATCTTATCTGGTTCCCCTTCTCAGGCTCCTGCCTTGTGACAGGTGGGGTGCCATTTTTTGTGCAAGCCACAGCTAGACCTGCCATCTCTACAGCGTTGGTTCCAAGGCAGGCAGCTGTCAGTATTTGACCCACAACCCTTGGGATGTGGGGCCCCTACTCCGCCACAGGCGGGAGGTCACCTGGGCAGGGTTGCTTGCCACGTTGTCAGGGTCTCCTTCCCAGGCCAGGTGCTCGTCCCTGGCCACTAGTTCAATTTCCTCACTAGTTCAATTTCCTGTTTATACCATTGTGTTTCCAAAAGGCTGGGCAGCGCATGTCCTTAGCTAGGGAAAGGGGTGTTGTGTCCCTGACTAGCTAAGTCTTCAACCTGGTCCGCATTTTGAGCGGGACCATCTTACTGTTCCCATTGGTTGGTGCCGTTTGACAGCAGACTATATAAGGAGCTGTCAAGCGGCATCAGCTGGGGCAGTTGGGGCTCCGGCTCCAGCCAGCCGGCTGCCAGCCCAGCTGGGCAGCCACGTTAATCTGTTACTGCTTCAAATAAAGAAACGTTATTCTTCAGCTCCTGTGTCTGCCTGGTGTGTCCGTCTAGACCAATACAACAGGGAAACTTTAACTTTCTATGTGATGGTTGCCTCAAAAGTGCAAAAGTGTCTTGCTCTCCATTTCTTTGGTTTTAGTATTTATGGGATTGATGATTGATATGTAAGAAATGAAATAAGGATCTGCTCTTAACATGTGCATTGAAATGTGCTTGTGGACTCCCTGGGATCTCTTCTTTAGAAGAGGCAAAGGATTGTTAGCAGAACATTTTTTTTAAAAAAAAAAAGCATGGCAATCAATACCAGCGAACCCAATGATCACTGGTTGCTTGTTTTCTCCATGATGATGAGTCTTCAAAAGTGAGGCATTGTTTAAGACATTTTGGGAAATGAAATGCCAGAGGACATGCCCTCCAATACTTTTGGAGGTCCAACACATTTGAAGAATGCCAGATTGGGAGAAGACACCATATGCTTCCTTTCACAAGTTCTCTAGGCTCAGGATAAATAGATGAATAAAACAATGCCAACTAAAATAACCAATGGAAAATAACTCTACTATATGCTAGCTTGGAGGCTTCTCCTTGATGCAGGTAACTAACAAGAATTAATTGTCATTGGATGCAGTGGAATTAGTAATCCAGATCTTTAGTCTTTATTCTCATCAACTTCTTGTTGGTGAGAACTTTGTAAGTCCCCTAAGACAATGGTTCCATGTCTCCTCTTCACTCTTCAACATTCTAAGATGTAGTTGCTACTCCACTGATACTCCACAGTATCCAGTCCCCTCTGCTAAAGGAGATGCTGGGGAACCGTATCTTGTTATTCAGGCAACTTGCTTTTCACATAATCTTTTCCAGGCATTCTGGCTTTGAATTATTGGAACTAAAGTCCAATATATCTGTTAGGCTCTCAACTTGTGGAAGATTGATCTATAGTTTTAGGTCTTTCTTCCTTTGATGTAATTAGAATTCAATTAATAGTTAAAAGTAAAGGTAAACATTGTCCTCGCACATACGTGCTAGTCATTCCTGGCTCTAGGGGGTGGTGCTCATCTCCGTTACAAAGCCAAAGAGTCAGCGCTATCTGAAGAGAGCTCCGTGGTCATGTGGCTGGCATGACTAGATGCCGAAGGTGCATGGAACACTGTTACCTTCCCACCAAAGTGCTCCCTATTTTTCTACTTGCATTTTTTTACATGCTTTCGAACTGCTAGGTTGGCAGAAACTGGGACAAGTAATGGGAGTCACTCCATTACACAGTGCTAGGGATTTCAACTGCCAAACTGCTGACCTTTCAGATCAACAAGCTCAGCATCATAGCTACTGAGCCACCACGTCCCTAATTAATAGTTAACTCCAGATAAAATATGGGTTTTTAAATGTGAATTGGAGTTTTAAGCGTGTGTTGTTGTGTTTTTCAAATACAGGCCATGCTTAGAATAATATGGTCCATATTATTTGTCCTGTCATTCATCTGAGACAGCTCATTGCCATTTTTTATATTTCTTGCATGGATATTTTGGCTTACTTGAACAGACATCTGAAACTTGTACAACTATACTTAAGCTAAGTGTAATTCCCATTCTGTGAGGATGAATAGATTTGACTTTATAACCTCCAACTGCAATCATGCCATTCAAATAAAACTTAATGGCATTAAGTACTGGAATTGTCTGTTAAGATTTTCAAGGTCATTACTTTTTTCTTTTATTCCAAGTGCATCAAATAATTACACTAATTAAAAATGCAAGCTTTGTTTCAGTTAACGGACTGGTGGTGCCCATCTGAAATGCAGGGTAAAAATAATAATTTACAAGCGCTACAAGATAAAAGGCCACTTGGCAATGTTTCTGGAATTCTGAAATTTTGTTCTGACTCATCTGCCATTATTTGTGGTCACCCACAACCTGGCACTTTTCCCAAACCATCTAAAATTGAAGACAGGATTAAGCTGAAGCTTCCAGAAGGTAGGACTATCGATTCCCAAGTTCCAAAAGAATCAGGTGTGATGGGTGCCTTTTTATGGCAATGAGGAGATTGGAGTTGAAGAGGAGAGGTAACCATTTACATGTAATAGGAAAGAAGTTCCAGGAAAGATGTTATACTTGTAAAAAGCTGGAGGTTGATTCTGAAAAGAAGGTCAAGTTTTGTTCTGTGTTACTAGCTAGTAATAATAATATTTCTAAAAAAATACAGAAAAGGTCATTGACAAACGACGGGAATATGCATACTCAGCACAAAAAAAAAACATAAGGGGGAATTGTACTGTACTATATGACATGATCATAACTCTTGGCTGGAAAATGTGAAATAAACCATAAATAGAAAAACAACAGAAAATTAATCTGGGACAGACAGTACAATGTGAATATACAGATTACAGCAATTTATAATGGAATAATTAACCAAACAGTTATGAATACAGCATATATTTTATTAAGCTCTAAATTGCATCCACCTAAAATTTCTACCAGTCTCTGCTAATTAAATGTTCATTAAACTCCCATTTATAAATCATTTAAAAGGAGGGAGAGGAAATACAGCTAAATATCCAAGTAGGCAAGTTTTCAGTTGAAAATTAAGGACCTAAGATCCAACCTGTTGTAGAGCGGCGGTTACAGAAGGGGGACTGAGCCAAGGCTAGGCTAACATACTTTATTCAAGGAATAAAGGGTTGCCGCGGCTTCAGAGGCAATCTGACAGCCAGCTGGCGGTGACAGCTGATGCCGTTTGACAGCTCCCTTTTATAGCGGCTGTCAAGCGGCATCAGCCAATGGGAGCGATCGGCGCTCCCGCTCAGATGGCGGACCAGAAGGGGAACTTCAGGCAGGTTCTTAATACACAACACTCCTTCCCCTGGCAGCGCGCATGCGTAGTCCCGTAGCCACAATGGCGGCCTTCGTTCGCGGCTTGTCCTCCGCGGCTCTGGAGGCTTGGGGGCTGCAACACAGTCTCTGTCTTCTCCGGCGGTGCCAGGCGTCTGCGGAGGGTCGACGGCCGATCCGGACCTGCTATCTGGAGGCGGCTCTGGTGAGTCTTCCTGCGGCGGTCGGCTGGCTGGGAAGTCGGGCCTCTGGTAGACCGGGTAGTTCTGCGGGCGGCTGCGGCAGGCGGCGAGTGAGACCGGGTGGCTCGGCGGCGGGTTGTCCAGGCTTCCGGCGGCAGGCGAAGTCCAGCATCTCCTGAGCTGGTCGATATGCCTTCTCCAGGTTCTCCCATCTCCCAGGAGGACTCTGTAAGATCTGGGCCCTGTAATAGAAACTATCCGCCCTGGCAGCCATAACGGGTGCCCTGCATAGTTCCTGGCATAAACCAGGTCTTGCAGGGCAAAGCCCCTGGCATGGCTGTCAGATGCCAGAGGTGTGCTGGGTGAGTAGTGGGGGTGCAACCTGTCCAGGGTGGTTCGGAGTCGCCTGCCCATTAAAAGTTCAGCAGGTGACTTGTTGGTTGTAGGGCATGGTGTGGCGTGTTGCGTGAGTAGGTAAGTGGACAGCTTGGAGTGCCAGTCTGCCTGCCTCAGTTTGGCCAAAACTTCCTTGGCTGATCTAACAGCCCTCTCTGCCATCCCATTACTGGTGGGGGGGAAAGGGGCTGTAAGGGCATGCCTGATGCCCAGGTTGGCAGCGAAGATGGCAAATTCGTTTGAGCTGAATTGAGGCCCGTTATCTGACACCAAGGTGTCTGGCAGTCCATGAGTAGCAAACAGTCTGGTCAAAACCCTAGTGATGGCTTGAGTTGTGGTGGAAGACAGCACGGCTACTTCAGTCCATTTTGAAAACGAGTCCACTACCACCAAGAATGTTTTCCCCAGTATAGGGCCAGCTAGGTCAATATGTAGCCTGGCCCAGGGTGCCCCTGCATCTTCCCACCTGGTGGGTGTAGCTATGGGTGGAACTGCTCTTGTCGCCTGGCAGGCCTGGCATGCGTTGACCCAACTGGCAATTTGGGCATCTAGTCCAGGCCACCAAACGTAGCTGCGGGCCAAGGCCTTCATCCATACCATGCCCGGATGACCCTCGTGCAGTGTTTTTAGAACTGGCTCTTGCAAGGAGGCAGGAATGACCACCCTTGTCCCCCATAACAGACAGCCCTGTATTGCCGACAACTCCTGCTTGCGAATCTTAAAGGGAATTAACTCAGGGGCAAAATGTATATCTGGCCACCCCCTTCCCACCCAGTCCAGGACCTGGGAAACCAATGGATCTTTTTTTGAGTGCGCAGCAACATCCCCTGCTGAAAGTGGGAGGTCCAGTCCCGTGCACTCGAAGATTGAGTGGATGGGAGCTGGGTCCTCAACTGGTGTAGGCAGGGGGCACCTGCTGAGGGCATCTGCGTGGCTCAGGTTAATTCCAGGACGATGAATCAAGGTGTATGAATAAGCGGCCAAAAAAGAGTCCACCTGGTCATTCTCGGGGACAGTACCTGTGGGGTTTGTTTGTCTCCAGCTAACAGCCCTAACAAAGGTTTGTGGTCAGTTACCAGTTCAAAAAAATGGCCATAGAGAAACTCATGGAACTTTTTACAGCAGCTACAGCTGCCAAAGCCTCCTTATCGATCTGGCTGTAATTTCTCTCAGCAGCAGAGAATGTTCTTGAAAAATAGGCAATGGGTGCCTCAGATCCATTTGAAAGCCTGTGGCTTAAAACTGCTCCTATCCCAAAAGGTGAGGCATCAGCGGCGAGTACTAGGGCAAGTCCTTGTTAAATTGAACTAACACTGCGTTTGAGGTTAACAGCGACTTCACTGCCTGGAAAGCGTTGGCTTCTTTATGTCCCCAGTGCCAGGAGACCTCCTTGTCCAGGAGCCTATGTAGGGGCTCAGCTACAGAGGCTTTGTGGGGTAGGAAGGATGCATAGAAATTTAGGAGCCCTAAAAAGGCCTGTAATTCAGTTTTGTTAGAGGGAGTGGGTGCCTCGTGAATGGCCCTGACTTTACTTTCTATGGGGTGAATCCCTGAGGCATCAATTCGATAACCCAGGAAGTCTACTTGGTTGGTAGCTATGATGCATTTATCTTTTTTTAATTTGAGCCCATTTAGTCTAAATCTGTCAAGAACAGACCTTACTCTGAGTAGCAGTTGTGCCTTGGTAGGGGCCGAAACTAAAATGTCATCAAAGTATGGAACCACCCGGGTAGGCCCTGGAGGATTCTTTCCATGAGTGATTGAAAAATGCCTGGGGCTACGCTGACCCCAAACTGTAAACGTTTACATCTGAAGGCACCCCTGTGTGTTACTATGGTTTGGAGATCAGCAGTGTGCTGGTCCACAGGGAATTGTTGGTATGCCTGGGACATATCCAATTTTGCAAAAACTACGCCTGGCTCAAATGTGTGAAGCAGGTGCTGAATAACAGGTACTGGGTATGTGCTAACTTGAAGGAAACGGTTGATGGACGTCTTATAGTCCGCGCAAATTCTCACGCTACCATCCTTTTTTAAAGGGGTGACTATGGGCGTTTCCCACTTGGCAAAATCTACCTGTTCCAAAACTCCTTGATTAATGAGTTTGTCTAGCTCAGCGTCTAATTTGGGCCTAATGGCGAAGGGGACCCTTCGAGGTTTCAAATGGATAGGGGTGGCTTGTGGGCCCACATTGAAGGATATGGGGGTGCCCGTATAACAGCCCAGGTCATTGCTGAAGACATCAGCGTAGTCATTAAAAAGGGCATCAACATCAGAGTTTTTGACAGAGTGAATCCCTGTGATGTTTAGACCTAGGGCAGGGAACCAATCCAGTCCTAGCAAGCTAGGTAGGGCACCATCAACATCTACCAGTGGCAAGTAACCTCTAAAGTTTTGGAATTGAATAAGGAATTTTCCCTTACCCAGGACCGGAATGGTCTTTCCCTGGTAGTCCCGAAGGTTCAGGTGGCAGGCAGTCAGCTTCCTCCTTGGGAACGAAGGTAGAATCTTCTTCAGCGTGGACCAAGCGATGATGGAGAGGGTTGACCGGTGTCCACCTCCATGTGGCAGGGCTTATCTTCTAAGAGAAGAGAAACGCTTATTTTGTTAGGGTTCGTGGAGAAACTGCCCGCATGATGGCAGGTATAGCAGCTTTTTACTTGCCTTTGGGATGAGGCAGAGACTCGAGATCTTTGGAAGGGGGCCTGCTCAGCTTGACAAACTCTGGCTATATGCCCTTTTTCTGGCAGTTTAGGCAAATAGCATTCCTGAATCTGCAATTGGATCTAAGGTGGTTACCTCCACAGCCTGCACAAGGGGGCTGTTGTTTGGTGAACTGGTTGTTGTTTCTTCTTGGTGGAGCTAAAGGAGTTCTGGGGTGTGTGAGGCGATTTACTTCTAATGGTTCTTCTATTTCCTCCTGGGATACCTCATCATAATGGACTGTGGCCTGTCCTTGTTTTGGGGTAGCTCCCTGAATCTCAGCTGCAGATATTTCAGATAGTTCAGCAGCTTGAGCTTCTTCAGTGGCTATGGATAAAGTTAGATCTTTCTTTGCTAACAGCCTTCTCTGGAGTTTTAAATCCCTAATACCACCCACTATCTGGTCCTATAGCATGTCCTCCAGGTAATCCCTGAAACTGCAGTGTATGGCAGCAGATCTTAGGGCTGCCATATATTGGCTCACGGTTTCTCCCTCAGCTTGAACCCTTCTCCTAAAAGCTAGCCTTCTAGCTATCTGAGAGGGTTTGGGGGAATAGTGGTTGGCTAAAATCTCTTTAAGCTCTTCCCAGGGAATAGACTTAATGGGTCGTGGTGACACTAATGCTGAGGCAGTGTCGAAAACTGTAGCCCCACAGAAGCTTAAAAAATATGACCTTTTCCTCAGGTCTGTAGCCCTGGACAAGTCTATAGCATTTAAAAAACATTCAAATCTGTTAATGTAGGATTCCCAAGTCTCTGTTCTGGGCTGGAAATGTGGGAAGGTCGACGTAGATGCCATTTGAGCGACAACAGTGGGTCTGCTAGGTGAGGAAAAAGTTAGCGGTCGCTTTTAGAAAAGCGTTTCAGTAGCGCCTGTCAGCGGCGTTCGGCTCCTCAGCTGCGGAGCTTTGAAGTTTGCGCTCTTTTGGAGAGCGCCGGCGGCGGTGACTTCACTCGGCACTTAGCGGCTTCAGCTCTTTCTCTGTCTGACTTCGGCTCAATTGTTTCGCCTGGATGTCTTTACTGCATCCCGCCCTCGTCGCCAGTGTTGTAGAGCGGTGGTTACAGAAGGGAGACAGAGCCAGGGCTAGGCTAACATTACTTTATTCAATGAATAAAGGGTCGCCACGGCTTCAGAGGCAATCTGACAGCCAGCTGGCGGCGACAGCTGATGCCGTTTGACAGCTCCCTTTTATAGCGGCTGTCAAACGGCATCAGCCAATGGGAGCGATCGGCGCTCCCGCTCAGATGGCGGACCAGAAGGGGAACTTCAGGCAGGTTCTTAATACACAACACAACCTATAGGACGCACTGACTTGATTCTTTGAATTTTTCCTTAGGCAGGAGAAATTATACTACAATATCCCTGAGGCAGATTTCCTCTTAATGGTAACCGTAGCATCACCATTGAAAGTTCCATGAGATGAGTTATCTTAAGAATAAAAGCACAGGCAGCCAAGGAGGCTCCAAATGTTGGAAAGATTATTATATATTCATACAAATTCCTTGGCCATCTTGGAACTAAATATACAGAAGCACTCATTGGAATTTCTCCAAAAAAATGTTTTCTCTCTTAAAAGGCTTTCTAAAACAGATTCTCTAAAATCAAATTGAATGAAAGTATGAGTAAAACTCACATTTGTAACAGAAGATTGAGCAGGGAATGAGTAACAAATTTCATTGTTACTAGGGAAAAGGAGTTTGAAGCAGATGAAGGGAAGCAAATGGAATATTTGAAAGGTACCTTGGGGCCAATCAGAATATAAACCCGATCAAGCACGGGCAACCACGCAGCCTCCAGAAATTGTGGAATTCAATTCTCATTTGGCCCTGGTCATCATATCCAGTGGCAAAGAAGTTGTAATGAAAAACTTCTGAAAGATATCTAGGTGCTGATCCTTCTACTTCAAATCGCCACAGCAGTTCTTGATTGGTTTTGCTTTTTCTAACCAAAAAAGCTCAGCACTTTTAAGAAGAGATCAATGAACCAGGTCAAATCACTCTTTAGGTCAATGGTCTGTCCTAGCTGTTGGCAGTCCCAGATCTATCTAAGCCTAAAAACAGGATAAGAGTGCATGGAAGTGCATGGAATGTTCCTGTTCTTATTTTATAATCACCATACTCCTAGAAAACAATACAGATAGCATTTCTATTATCCCATAATGTATGTATGCATCAGCTCTTAGTTTTCAGGAAAGTGCATTAAAGATCAATTAGCACAGCATAAAGATTCATTCCAAACATTGCATTCAAAGATGATTCAGTCAAATTCCTACTTTTGAATTATCTGATTATCTAATCAAATTGTGAGATCAGGGCTTAGGGATGGCTTCAATGGTTTAGTGCAAGGCTTCTTTAACCCTGGGCCACAGTCTTTTCTAAAGCATGGGAGAGATGGGCAAGCATGTAAGCAATGGGCATTTGCACTCATGCATGAAATCAGGGCTATGAAATCACACACAAGTAGAGGGCACTGTGTTGAGTCCCCCAGATGCTTCCTCAGATATGTCTCTAGATGTTAGCTTGGGAGAGGATGAACCAGTTTCTGGAGCTGAGTTGATTGATGGCTCCGAGCAATACAGCTACAGCTGCAGCAAGTACAGCTGCAGCAAAACAGTCCTGAGGCTCCAGGTAGGAAAAACATGCCACTGCAGCTGGTCAGTGATGAGGAAGAGGAACTGCCTTCTGCACCTGATCCAAGAACACGTAGAGCAGAGAAATGGCAGGAGCAGAGAAGGTCATCCACTTTGAGGAGAAAGTCTCGTGCTTCTTGATGGGATGCACCAAAAACTGGCTATTTAGCAAAGCAAAGAGATGGAGGTGATGCTGGGAACAACATGTTTGCTTCCTAGCTGTGTGTTTCCTGGTCATCGTGATTTCTGCCTCACTTTGGATTGACACTGTGGCTTGATTTGGATCGTGCCTTGGAAACTCTGGACTTTTCTTGCCTCATGAACTCTTGTGTTGTGAATTTAAGTTTCCCTGTTGACTTTATTTTGATTGAGAAACTTTCAAGTGCCTTTCAAGTGCCCGAAACAGCCAGTTCTGGGTTTTTGGTGAAGGGAATTGCTGTGGAATATTAATAAACTCACTAAACCACAGTTACATGTTTGTGAGTGTGAGTGAGTGGGACAGCACGGGCACTTGCACTCACATGCAATAAGTGCCCATAAGTGCCCTCCACTCAAGCACCCTCCCCTCACAAGGGTGAAGCTTCATGCACAAGCACGAGCACCTTTCACTCACACAAGTCAAGCTTCATGCCCGATTACAAGCACCCTCTGCTCCATTCACACCAGTGGAAGACACACATGCATGCCCACCACTCACACAAATGGAGTGATGTGCACTTGTGTGCACCTGCCATTCACACATACCCCACACCAGGCCGGGCCGCCAAGCTGGAAAGGTTAGGAACCAGTGGTTTAGTGCATCTTTATTTTTTTTAAAAAAAACAATATAAATTACTTTGGTTTCATGATTTGAATAAAATCAACTCATCAGCAAATGGATCCAAACAAATTTTATGAAACTCATACTTTCCTGTTCAGCATAATAAAAAATATAAAATAGGCAGGCAGGCAGATACTGTATATAGCTATTAATCCCACTACAAATACAAACAACATTTCAAATTATTCTAGTTTTTAAATGATTCCTATGAGAAAGAAGGTGAAGTTTAAAGGGGAGATATTTGCTTAAAACCAGACAGAAGGTGTGGCAAGTGTGCATGAATTAGACCTTTAAGTGCTACAAGACAACCCATGTTCGATTGGATCATACCAAATATACAGTATTTCCTTACCTAAACAGAGAAATAGAATAATTATGGGTGGGCAAAAAAGCACTGGGAAGGGGAGTGACTTAAGACTTCCTGCCAGCTTCCTTCCAGCTTCCCCCTCTCTCTTGTGGGTCCCTCCCTTTCATCCTCTGCTTCCTCCTTTTCTTTTTCAACTTCCTTTTCCTTTCTCCTCTTTTCCTTTCCTTCGCTCCTTCTTTTCCTCCCTCTCTCCCTCTTTCTTTCTCCCTCCCTCCTTCCCCTTTCCAGCAGACAGGTAAGTGGCTTCTGCTGGAAGGGGGAGGGAACAAAGGATTGCAAAACTGGCTGGGAAACTGGTCACTAAACATTGAAAATGAATACCACCTGACTGCAGCACCAGGCCAGAAACAGCCTGTAGTAGTGAAGTAGCCACAAATTGTTGCCTTGTGATCAGGGGTGAGATTCTACCGGTTCTCACCTATTCGCTAGAACCGGTTGTTAACATTCTAAGCAGTTCGGAGAACCAGTTGTTAAAAGAAATTACTGGCCTAATCCTGTAAGGAAGGCAGGAATGAAACATTCTGGTGTTGCTTACAGAAACTGCCTCTCCGTTAACCCTTATTACATTCTTGGCAGGCCTAGACTTGCTGTCTCTGGAACTTCTCTGGAGTTTTTTTTCTCCTCCTTTGCTGGTTCTTTGCTTGTGTGGAGTGACCATTCAAAGTTACAATGGCACTGAAAAAAGTGACGTATGATCATTTTTCACACTTACGACTATTGCAGCATCCCCACAGTCACGAGAGGCCAGGTGAGGAGATGCGTGCCTCGATGTGAGTGATGTTAAGTTGGCCACGCCCATCCAGTCACATTACCACCAAGCCACGCCCACCAACTAAGCCACGCCCACAGAACTGGGTGTTAAAAAAATTGAATCCCACCCCTGCCTCATTTGCATCCTTTCACTCAGTCAAAGCTCATGAAAATGGCCTTTAGTAGTATATACATCGATGGTGAGAAATACATATATATCCTTGCCCTTGAATATGTAATACTTTTTTTTAAATCAATTTTTTTGTCTTATCTAACTTGTACTGCAGGTGTTACCAGAAACTGGCTTTATTACTGTGTATCAGTGAGCTTGCTTATGAAATTAAAGAAGCTTTATGCTCGTAACAATAACTCACGGATAACATTTGCATACAAGCTGCTGCAGATGAAGTTATTGGAAGATCTCAGTTCAAGTGCTGCTATCTTATCTCCAGGCAGATCATGTTCTCTCCGTCGTTGAAATGAAAGCAGTTTCTGTGACCATATTCAGCCATGTTCAACAGAGGAAAAATTAAATTTTGCCCTTTATTTAAAGCAAACAAATTAGACAAGTCTTTGTGCTTTCTGTTATTATTCCATAGTATAAAAGAAGTCATTTTTTGTTTCTTTGCAGGAGGTTGATTGTGAAAGAAACGAGATAAACAGGACCTGAGTTTTGATATCCACAAGAATCTTATTAATAATAAAAACAAGAAAGTTTGATGCAGGAAAATGGGTCTAGTAGAGAACCCTGAAATTTTTCAATCACTGCAATGGTTTCTGAAAAGAACTATATGCTAGGCGGGGTTTGGTAGTTCTTGGTTTTCTCTCTCTCTCTCAATCTGTATGTTTAATATGTGAAGGTCAGGAAAATGACAAATTTAAAACAAGCAAACAAGCAAACAAACAAACACCCTTCCTCAAATTCACTTGTGCAGCCAAAATCCATAATGCCAGACGATCCTAAATAAGTTCAATTTTAACTCCTGGAAATGTTTCCTTGCTCCATATTCTTTCATAAATTTGGAGTGTGGGTTCAGGCATATGAGGAAAGCTCTAAATAATGTTGCTTCTAAATATGAAGCAAGACAAAACACACTTCTAGACACTGTGAAACATGCCATCCTTCCAACTTGGTTATTCTGTGCTGTGCTGTTCACTTATTTCTAACTAAAGATTAAAATTGAAATATTAGCAATCAAGGAAAGGCTTGCACCAATCAAAATAGGCATAATTTCTTCTTAGCGCCTCCAGCAGTAGCTTGACACTAGTCTTATGCTGGTACAGGAAAGAAGAAATCCCATTTCTTTTGCTTCCATGGCAATCCTTTCTTTCCCAGCCAAGGTAAATCATTACCGGTTTATGCTGGCTGGGGCGGAAAGGCTTGCAAGGAACCAAAAGAGGTGCAATTTCTTCTCAGTGCCACTAGCATAAAATTAGCGGTGGCAGAGCTAAGAAGAAATCATAGTAGTTTATGCTTGGCTGGAGAGGAAAGAATTGCAATGGAAGCAAAAGTGACCAGATTTCTTCTTGATTGTTCCATGTGGACCACCCAGGGAACGGCCTTCTCTATGCTGACTTCCTGAGCTCGTCAAAAGGTAAGTAAGTGAACGGTGATGGGGTTGCATATGGAGGAGGTCCATAGGACTTTGAAAAAACCAAGGGCAGGAAGCAGAGCTTGGGATATTTTACAGGGTGGGGAAGGCCTCCTGGGAGTGCCTGGACCTGCACTAGGCCTCCCTCAGTTTCTCCCACCCCGAGTGACTCCATACTCTGTGTAATGACCCACACATTCATTTAATGAATAGTGCTTCATTTAACATAGTCTTTGATTTCCAAAGTCCATAGTCTTTCCATAGTCTTTGATAAATAGGCAGGCTCCATTTCTGCCATAAGTTGAGGACTACCTGTGTATCAGTAAAAATTACTTCTTGGTGACATTTAGAAGACAATTGAAGTAGTACCCAAGAGGACATGAGTTGTCCTACAGCCTAGGATATCCTGGTCTGATATCTGTCACCTTAATACATGATCCTTCAAGAGAATTACCACTCAGATAATTCATAGAGTCATGAAAATTCTTGGATACCAGAAAGACCTTGATAAATATGGCCACCAATGAGAAAGCATGGTTTTTTTTTCCAAGCAAGAAACTAACTGCTTCCAAGGACATTGTTCAAAACAAAAGTTGTGCTTGATGAAAGCTATAAATAAATAAATCTAAATAGAACAACCAAAACCGTGAAAGTCCTGATATATTTGATACAGGCGCACAGCCAACCATGTTGAAGAGTAATTGTGGTAGCATTCTCCAGAAATCTCTAGGGAGATGTAGAGAGGTTTGAATAGTTTGATATATCATGCAGAGTCAGGAAAGCTACATAAGCAGAAAAAAAAATGCATGTCAAAAAATAAATAATCATTTTGAAAAAGCCGCTAGAGAAATTTGTAAGGTGACATTTTCCCCAGCCTATTCTTTTTCCCAACAAAGAATATGGATTGTAGATAAGGATAATTCATACATCCATGAATTAAATTAACATTCAAACCAATTGTTAGGAATTGGCAAAATCCAAGACACTTTGCTTTTTATGAACACTAATCATTCCAATTCAGCTCTCCCATGTGTCCAGAATTACTCTAGAGAGGAGAAAGGTTCCAAAATCATTTAGCTTTGGGCAAAGAGCCAGATATATATTTGAACTACGTGCTAAAAAGAAAAGAAAAAAAATCAGGAGTTGCCATGTGGTATATACCTCCTCTTTAATCTTATGCAAATGATGGGCTTTGTGGAATTACAAAGGATCATTAGTTTGCTATGGAAAACATCTCCATCAAATAAAGTGTGTCATTATTACCATAGAGGTTGAGTGATATCCTCATTGTCATTTATTTATTTGTATAAAACTTATAGCTCATCCTTTCTCCAGGAGCAAAAGGCAGCATATATAGCCTTTCCTTCTTTTTTTTCTTTGATTTTTTTTTTGTCACCATAACAACAGGCTGAAGGAAAATGACTGTCCCAAAATCATCCACTTTTGATGGCTGAAGGTGGTTTTGAAATTGGGTAACTTTGCTTCAACAGCCCAACACCTTAACCAGTATGATACAATGTGGTCTACTGAGGGGGTCCTTGGTGCTCTCTTCAGCTTGATTGTTTTCTTGCAGATGTTTCATTACCCTAACTAGGTAATAGCATCAGTGCTAGTAAGGAGCAAACAGCTGTTAGTTTATATTCTGGACCTCTTTCCTATCTGTGAGAGTTGGGGGGGGGGGGGGGTCTAATACAAAGTACATAAGAAGTAAGGAATACCTCAGAAGGAAACATCACTATCGAAACAGTTTCAATATGTGTCTCTCAGAACATGACAAAATTCCAGAACATGTTCACTGAAAAGAGAGAGAGAGAGAGAGAGAGGGAGAGAGAGAGAGAGAGAGAGAGAGAGAGGGAGGGAGGCAGGCAGGCCTGGAATCTCATTAAAAAATCCATACATCTATTCAATCAACTTTTTAGAAAGAAGAGAGTGCAAAAATTGTCCAGATTATCATGAACACCATGAATAAAAGTATTAATGGTCATTTCAGCTTCATTTTTTTAATTGTTCATGTATTCTACCATATCAACATTTAAAAAAAAAACATCCTGGCAAATTGGATGAATGATTATGAATTTATAGGTCATGAATATGCAGTGAAAGCATGTTGCCTCAGATTAATTTATAACCTGCACCTTTGTAAATATTTATTACAGCCTTATCCCTCTCACCAGTAGGTTATATCAAATTGAAGGCTTTTCAAGACTTTTCCCCTTGGTTTACCATTTCCTTTTTTCATAAACCTTTTCCCATTTCATGGAAAGGCTAGAAATGCCATAATTTCTCCTTGAGTTCTGGAATTCAACATTACATTTAGAATTCTCTGTTGTTTTATATTTTTTATCCTGCATTTCGTGCTGTTCGCTTGCACCTATATTTTTCATCAGCTTTCATTTGTATAAATCCATTTCTTTTTTCTGTTTCTCCTCTCTGCATTTCAAGTAAGCACTTCTGCATTGATTTAGAAATGACAAGTATTTTTTTAAAACCACTCCAGGAGTTATTGTTCATGTGATCGCATAAAAGGTGTTTTTTTTTTTTTTTTTTGCCTTATGGTATTTTGCTTATTGACAAGTGAATTAGTGTACATTAGACAGGTTACACAATTCTTCAGATTTTTGAAAGCCTGTTAAGTTGAGATGCTTTGTGTACTGTTTTATTGATATCCAGAAATATAGTTACACTTTAATAACATCCATATTAAAAATGAATTTTAATACAAATTAATTTTATTTTATTTTCATGGTGTAAATTCTAGACTGGTATATTATGTGTGGATATGTGGATATGCAAGTGATTAGGCAACTGCCATGTGTTGTAACTGCTCGAAGTTATGATGGTGATACAAAAAACAACTTTAAAACCAATCTTTACATTTATCATTTTCACAGGTTTCTTAGGCAAGGGAAAGCTGAAGAAAGAACATAAGTATAGTCACAAATTCACTTAGTCACTTCTTTGCTTGAAGTATTAATTACAATTGTGGCCCTTTTCCTCAGAACAATGAAAGCCATTTGTTTTCTAAAAGAGGAATTATTTTCCAAAAGTAACCGAAGTACATTAAAAAAAAAGTTATAATAGCTGCAGTTCAAACTAAATACAAGGCTTTACCAGCAAAAGCAAACTATCTCCATGTTATATCCATACCTTTAAAAAATGTTTCAATTTTCTTATCTGTTCCTGGCTTTTTATGTTGTATTTTAATATTTTATTTTATATGATATTTATACAGATTCTCTTTATCTGAAATTTTATTCCAAAATACTGTACATACATGCCCCTTAATTTGTCTGTTTTATTTATTTATTTATTTATTTACTTACTTACTTACTTATTATTTTTATGCTGCACATCTTTATTCTGGTCATTTAAAATTATAAATTTCATTTGCAAGGACTCTGTTATTTATGTAGTTATTATTCTTGTTGTAAAGAGAAAAAACACACAGCTAGGGTTGAACCCAAACTTTGATGTATTTAAAGTACATCCACCAAACCAACTGAATTTTTTTAATTGTATCTAAAATCACATTTCACAGCTTTCAATGCCAAATTCGGCTTGAGGTTGGCCATTGGGGCCAAGGGAGTGAGAATCATGCTGAGAAACACCTAAGAACCCATGAAAATGTATCCAGGGCCTGAGATTGTGAATATGTGTGTGTATGTTTGTGTGTGTTTGTTTGATTGATTGGTTGATTTATAAAATGAAGGAGAAGTCCCACTGAACAAGAAGAGGCTTGCTGGCCCAAAGCTAGGATCAAATCCAGTGGTTGATTCAAATTTTTTTTTTACTACCAGTTCTATGGGCGTGGCTTGGTGGGTGTGGCAGGAGAAGGATACAGTAAAATCTCCAGTCAGAGGTAGGATTTACCAGTTCTCTCTGAACTACTCAAAATTTCTGCTACCGGTTCTCCAGAACTGATCAGAACCTGCTGAATACCACCTCTGATCAAATCTTGATTTAATATTGAATAAATTAAGATGACCGAGACCAAAGGGTATGCAATACACTTTAAAGCATGTGAATGCTCAGACAGTGTTAATCAAGGGAAGATTACAGACCAAGACAAGAAATAGGAACGTGCATGCTAAATGTACTAATAGTCAACATCATTTCTCCCATATTTATAATGCTCCTTGTAAAGAGGCCATGGGAAGATAATTTGTACTTTCCCTCATGCAAAGAATGCAAATAGTTTTATTAATGGAGCAGTAATAATGAACATATAAAAAGAAGCTCTAAAGCACACTGATGGGCAGAAAAGATATTTCTGAAAAGTACATTCAAAGCAAATAAAAAATGAATATGCTGTTAAATATGATCATTTCTATTAGATAGCTCAACAATCCGTATAGGTACTTAAGGGATTTATGTATAGGCATAAAATACAAATGTAGATATATGGTCCACACAGTCATTTGTAGTAATTACTTGCAATAGAAAAAAAGAACATGTTTGAATACAACGGAATCATAGGAAGACAAAAGTGCAGATTAACTCTAGTGAAGCTCAGCTCAGAAAGCTTACATGGACAAACCATATAATATTTGCCCCAGCTGCCTTTTGAGATAGCTTTTCGACTTCCCAGTCAAGACTCCACCTTATGTGTAATAGTGACCTCCCATTCAAATATTCTATAGGACTGGATCTCCTTCAGGTTTTAAGAATGACCACAAAATGATTTCTGCCTGACATGAGCATTTCAGACTAGATCCCTGTATCACAATTCAAAAGAGCATTCATTCTTGGGTTAAACTCTTCATTCTTGCTCATTTAAAGTGGCTGGTGGGAAAAGGAAACAGTCATTAGCCCCAAACAGTTCTAGGAAATTTAATTGTTAACTAACCCCTGACTGGCTTAGGTTATACTATGACACTAGGATAGAATAGGTTAGGATAGGGTACAGTATGATACAATACAATACAATACAATACAGTACAGTACAGTACAGTACAGTATTTTATTGGCCAAGTTGTTTAGACACATAAGGATTTTCTCTCCATTGCATAAGTTCTCAGTATACATGCAAAGCAATAAAGTAATAAAATCATAAAATACCAATAGGAGAAAATAATAGAAAAAATGAGAAAAATAATAGTAATATTACATGGGTAAATATCCTTAGACATAAGACAGTATTATGGTAATTAAGTGTTCAGCAGAGTGATGGTATGAGGGGAAAAAACAGTCTTTGTATCTTGTTGTTTTGGCATGCAATGCCCTATAGTGGCATTAATAGTCCCATGTTCCAGTTAAGCATATTGCAAATACAGCCAAAATGTAGATTATTTTCTAGCTAATTCTGAACCGAACGGTGACCGTCTGGTGACTGTAGGCAAATATTTCTTCCTCCTCATTAAATTCTATCATCTGCCAAATAAGGAAAATTAATTTAAGACATTTATATCACTACCCAACTCACAGTGACTCCAGGCAGTTTACAACATTAAAAAAAAGCCAAAGCATGAAGCCCATACAATCCTACCTTCCCCCAATTAAATGATACATCTTAAATGTTGTCCGAGCCTGAGGATTATATTTCAAGCCTCTGAAATATTGAAAGCTATTATACAATGCATTTTTGTTCTTTTATTTCTAGTGCAAATCCCAAGACATTTTCCATAAAATAATAAAATACAACTAATCTGGAAATACAGCCACACTTTGAAACCAGCATGCTCCCCCTACAAGGCTATGCAATACATTGTTAATATAATTCTCACAAAACTATAACTATTGTGATCACTTGTCACATCAATGTACTTTGTGTGTGATCAATGTACAGCTTAATTACCGAAAAATGTTACCCTCGAGCCAACTTCAACATGTGAAATAGAATAAGAGAAAAGGTTAATCAGAATTGTAGGGTATATATATGTGTGTGTGTGTATGTGTGTGTGTGTGTATTCCACCCTTCCTTTATGTGAATGAAGAAACAGTTCTCTATGGTTTTCCATGATAGGTAAAGAGGAATAATTGCTAATGGCTTCTAAACAAGCCAGCACCTTTAAGCCCCAGTTGTTCCATTGATATCCATCTGCTCTTGTCGTATATTGGGATGAGACAACAAGAAGCACATTGTTAAAGCATGCAATTCAGAGATAGTATTCAGCAGGTTCTGATCAGTTCTGGAGAACCGGTACTGGAAATTTTGAGTAGTTTGGAGAACCGGCAAATACCACCTCTGACTGGCCCCGCCCCCATCTATTCTCTGCCTCCAGAGTCCCAGTTGATTGGCTGGGTCTTCTTTTGTTACCCTGCACAGGAGAATGGAGCTTGAAAGCAGGTTAGTGGGGTGGGGAGGGAATGGAGATTTTGCAGTAAACCTTCCCCCAGGAGTGGGGAGGGAATGAGGATTTGGTAGTACCCTTCCCCTGCCACGCCCACCAAGCCACACCCACCGAACCGGTAATAAAAAATTTTTGAATCCCACTTCTGATGCAATTAATCCCAGTTGGGTGAGTCGTTTTAATGTCCTTTCACATCACTCTCTATAAACCTATTCTACACCTCAAGAGCAGCGAGGCAAATGTACGGTGTTCATTTAAACTGGCATGGCCTACTACCCAAAAAGTTTTTTTTAACCAATTAAGGAGATGGTAATTTGTGAGCGCCTACCCCTCAATTTACCCATAAATGTGTTATGTTAACACTGTCTCTTTTGTCACACTCAATATATCTTTAATTAAGAAGTCATGGCCAGAATAAGTTGAAAGCTCTCTGAACCAGGCCAGAATGTCCCACAATTCCGTCTACCTCACAGAGCTGAGGGATGGGGGAGATAGAAAGAGGGAGGCTATGAACTTCATTTTGAACTCCTGTATGAATGGTGGAGCATAATCTAACCACCCCACAATCTACAAATCAACATATTTAATTTTTTTAAAATCATACTTACATTATACAGGAACCGACAATAAATCCAGTTCCTATCTAATATACTGTAGGTATGATTAGACAGAAAGGGAGAGAATCGAAAAAAGAGAGGACTTCATTTATGCATAGGACAAAGTGCCTGTAACAGCTTTGCAATTATGGAAGTCACTGAACAAGTTAAATATGCTGCCATTGATTGTTCCTGCTTTGCTCGTGGCATTCCTACTCACAAAAGCCATAATGTTAAATTGGTAATTTTTCCTCTGAGAGCATGTTGTTATGTAGAGGGGAAAACAGGCAAGACGGCAAAATCAACCTAATTGCAAATATATACCTAGTTGTACTAATGCCTTCTTTGCAAAGTATTCATAGCCGCTAGTAATTTAAGAACTTCCTTTCACCCTCTCTGACTTGATAAGAAAAGTCTCCAAGAATTCAAAGCGTTAAGTTAAGTATAGCTTTGCTGTTTCATGCCACGATTGCTCAGCTGGCTTGTTTACTTCTTCTGTGTATTCTACGGTTCTACCCACCCTGAATTTGAAAAATGTATTAAGTCACTTTGTCATGGCAACACCACCATACTAAAATGAGTTCTGCCTTAAGCAATTGTACTTTATGTGATAATAGTGGGACAAAGGAAAAATGTAGTTGAACTGGTCCAGATCATCTTATCTTCCATACTGGAAGCCTATTGCTCGATGGCACAAAATTGTGAATTTTGAAGGAAGGCAACCTATTCATGACATAAGGGCACTTTGGGATAGGGATGAGCATGGGACACAACCCCAAGAGTGAAGTCAGGAGCATGGAAATGAGACAAGCAACTACAGTGCCACATAGACGTGTCAAAAGTTTGGAAATGAAAAAAGAATGGAGCAATGGGCAATTCATTCCTAAACTGCAGCTGCATATTGGAAACAAGATGAAGTAATTCTTAACTCCCAAATCTAAATGTAAATGTACATCAGGAATATTTTAGGAGGGACTTACATTTCAGGCTGTTAGTGATCAGTAGATGTGGGGAAGGGGGGAGGGAGGAGGAGGAGGAGGAGGAGGAGGAGGAGGAGGAGGAGGAGGAGGAGGAGGAGAAGAAGAAGAAGAAGAAGAAGAAGAAGAAGAAGAAGAAGAAGAAGAAGAAGAAGAAGAAGAAGAAGAAGAAGAAGAAGAAGAAGAAGAAGAAGAAGAAGAAGAAGAAGAAGAAGAAGAAGAAGAAGAAGAAGAAGAAGAAGAAGAAGAAGAAGAAGAAGAAGAAGAAGAAATATATAAAAACAAAATATAAGATCTAAATAAGTTGGGACAACTGTAAAGGGAAGGATTAAAAAATTCCAAGGTGGACGTGACATTACTGTAAATTTGAATTTCTGTCACTTTTTTTACACATGTCACACATATGATGGATGTAGAAAAAGGGATGTCACACATTCATAGCCACCATCTTGACTTTTTGACACTCCCTCAGTGGCTTCCCCTGAAGGAGGCCAAAAGGCTTCAAAGAGCGCACTCTGCAACTCACGGAGCCTTTTAGAGCTTATCTTTACAGAAGTTAAATACTTTAAATACGGCAGCTCAGTCCAATAAGTTTCTGAACACATTTTGGTGAGGGGTGAGGATGGCAGCAACTTGTGAAGCAACACACTACATTTACAGTCAGTTAATTGCTTAGTTCTTCTATCAGTGAGGGCTATGCTTCAAAGCTCCTTGCTTTTCCCTACATATGGGTTAATTAGCTGCTTTTAAGGTTATCCTTTTCCATCTCTGAGTTACTTAGATGCTTTTAAACGCTGTCTTCTTTACCATGTGTTAATTACAACTGGGATTTGGCACTCTGTTTCCTCAATTGTCAGCCAATTTTTTAGCTATACTTTCCTAATATAGCTTCCACATACCCTTTTCCCTATTTCCCCTCTAAGCCTGGATGTCTGGTTAACTTGCAAACATAGGTCAAGCCACTCATCCTTCTGTGGGCAAGAAAGGTTAATATATTGAAGGAGGAAGGGAGTTGTAGACCTATTGCATAAGTAAGGAGAGAGATTTTTCTATCCATTTGCTTCGTTTCTCATTTACGGCACTTGCTATATCCATTAGGAAAAAAAATGTGTATTTTGTGTGAATTTTCCCCCCAATACATAGGTTATTTTTCCCTTCATGTGCTACTTTTGAAGCCATTTTCCTCTTATGTAACCTGTTTTATGTATACTTCTTCTTATATATTAAAATGCTTTCTATTTTTCTGAGCCGTGAACTATATATAATAGTCTTTAAAGTGTGCTTTCTGCTGCTTCTAACAATTCAGGAGATGAAAATATAATGTAGGTATACTTTGAAAAACAGGAATAGAATGAATATCTCAATAATCCATATTGGACATGTTGACTGGAAGTTGAACAGTTGTGAACAAAAGAAGCAAGGCACTTCAAAGGCAGAATTTAAAATGTGGTTGCTCATAACTCATTTACATGATGGCTTGGCAGTTCTGGAAGCTAATCGAAATGTTATATGGCACTTTCTCCACTCCTATGCTTCTTTAATAAAGAAAGGCCTCTAATCCAAATAATTGTGTATGTTGAAAGAAGCTGTGGAGTTTTAATTCTTGGCCCAAATCTACAACCTGGGCTCCAGAGGTCGTATTCAGCAGGTTCTGACCAGTTCTGGAGAACCGGTAGCAGAAATTCTGAGTAGTTCGGAGAACCAGCAAATATCACCTTTGACTGGCCCCGCCCCCATCTATTCTCTGCCTCCCGAGTCCCAGCTGATCGGCTGAGTCTTCTTTTGTTGCCCTGCACAGGAGAATGGAGCTGGAAAGCAGGTTGGTGGGGTGGGGCGGGAATGAAGATTTTGCAGTATCCTTCCCCTGCCACACCCATCAAGCCACACCCACAGAACCAGTAGTAAAAAAATTTGAATCCCACCACTGCTAGGCTATATTGTTGATGGCCCTTCTCCAATTGTAATCAGCCATAGGAGAACATCTATACATCAAGATTCAGCATTGTTTGAGACTAACTTCACTTCTACTTGCTGTGTTTTCTGCGTGCTATCCAAAGCCAGTGGTCATTCTGCAATGGGGATGGGGAATGGAGGAAATGGGCAAAACTAGGGCAGGGAGTTGGAACTCTACATGATCTGAATTCCATATAGAATATTTATACATGTGATCTACAACTAATAAGCCATTCCTACAGGATTTTTTGCCTTGAGGCATTGCGTTCTTTATTTTCTCAGGGACATTGCATTTAATCTATACTTTTAGGATTGATTTCTCAACATTAATTTTATGTCCCCACAGTTATTTATATAGTACATGGAGATTGGCAACAAGAGGCTGTATATAACCCACATTATTCACATTATCATACATCCACCAAATTCAAAAGCAGTACTTCACTGTGTTGGGTACAATATTCTAGGGAAGCAGGGTTTTGGGGAAGATGGGGTTCCATATTCCATTTCCGACCTTGGCTTCAAAAATGCCTAACATAAATGCTACATCATGGTAAAGGCCACTTTACACCAGAATGGTATAATTTGGGGCTAAGAGATTTCCCCCTTTTTTGTATATAAGGTGGGTCAATCATAACAACAATGAGGTCAAGATGAGCATGCATTTTATAAGCTAAATACTTTGAATCAATTATGTGCAATAAAACAATGAGCAACATCTTCACCCATTTCTTTTCTTCCAGTTTAAATTAATGAGGACACTGATTCTTTTTCAATCACTTACATTTTGAAAAGGCACCCAAAGACATTCAGAGAAACTCTTGATTTTGAGAAGGATAATTTAAAAGCAATTAAAGTCCGATGCTGGCACAATGCTAAGAGTTTGTAGCAATTTTGCTGTTCTGTAGGACAATTTTACTGAGAAATCTTTTTTTTCCTCAAGAATTTTGCAGAAGCAGCTTTGGAAAGGAGCTGGTCTTTTTCCCAAATGAACAAATTTCTGGAAGAAAATTAGCTGTCATGCTTGCATTTGGAACATCCCAATCCTGCACTTGCTGACTTAATGGAAGGGAAAGTGAAAATATTGATAGCCAGTTAAAAATGATGCTAATTTTTTTCCTTCCTCGGTATGGTTTCCATCCATTTGTTTCCATTATGAGTCAATCCATTTGGAGAAGAAATTTGATAGTCTAGATTGGCAAGAGGAGAAAGATTAAGCTTCTTTCATATTCATTTCTTTATTTATTCTTGCATTATTTTACAGGAATTTCTCCTTAATCAAATCTAAACTATTAGATTGTGGCTTTCAACTTGCATTGTAGCTATAGTGTGGACCTTGGCATTTTATGGCTCCCAAGTCACATCTACCCCTTCAATGTCCCTGTCCCTGTCCCTGTCCCTGTCCAGTCATGTGAGGTCAATCCGAAATTAGAAATCAAATGTAAACAAGTGTGTTGCAGGGGGTGGAAGAAGAAGAAGCCAAGTCAGGTCCACTCTGTACATTCACCATGCCCTCCTTCAGTGGGCTGGCATCCATGAGAGGGTGGGGATGGAAAGCATGTTTGTGCATCTGTGCAGCACTTACCCATCACCTGGAGTGCCCCGATGAGGTGGCAGTGACAGTAATCACATAAGGGGACCCAGGTCACTGCCACCTTGGTCAAAGCACAGCCTTGTGGGCAAGCAGATGGGATGCAGCCAGAAGGTTTGGCACTCCACAACAGTCCCAGTTTCTCATGTGGCTCCTTTGGAAAATTAATTGCCCACCCCTGATGTACTGGCAAGGAAGGAGATGCAGTCTATCGTAGGTCCTAATGGGGTGGGATCAATTGCCTGCCATCAATGGCCCTCAAGAAGGAAGGTCATCTCTCGGTGTTGGATGACAGAAAGCTATGTCTCATTCATTGGCTCCCTAAGACATAATCACTTCTATAACTTTCTGCTAGGAAGGTAAGGACTGGGGTGATAGTTTCAAGCTGTCTAAATGAAACAATGGGGTAAGAAGCAGCAAAGTGGGGGGGAAAAAGAAAACATCAGCACAGTGACCTCATTTGTCCTAGGTAGAAAGCATTTACCCTTTGATGCATGTAATTTTCTTCTCCTTTTGTAAGGGAACATATTTTATCTTCTAGTTCCTGGTTTTGAAATCATCATCAGATTGAAGAATGGCATACCATTCATAAATAATATACTGCACATGAATTAAATGTGGGTATCATGGCAGAATGCAAATGAAGAGACACTGCCTCTGATAGATGCATTATGTCCTGCCAAGGATCTGAAAGTAACAGTTTTTAAGGACATTTTATACCTCCCTACACTTATTAAGACTTGCTTTATATTAAAACTACATCTATCTATCTATCTATCTATCTATCTATCTATCTATCTATCTATCTATCTATCTATCTATCTATCTATCTATCCATCCATCCATCCATCACATTTATACAGCCCCTCAACCTGTGTTGTGAGAATGTGACATTAGGTGGTGTACAATGAAAACATGTCATAAAATGGGGGGTGGGGGTGGAGGATCTCTATTGACAAATCATAAAAACAGTTAAAAATATTTTACAATTAAAAACACCCATCTGACTTCCTAGTGTCTGGGTAGCAATGCAACAATTCCACTGATTCACTACCTCCTTCCATTCCAAAGCCTGATTGCACAACCAAGCTCTCAGGGACCTTCAAAAAGAAATTTAAAAATGGAGCCAGAGCCACCTCAGGTAGCTGATGTTCCACTGGGTGTGTGCCATGGCAGTAAAGTCCCTTCTCCTGGTACCACCAAATGTAACTCCTTCACAGGTAGGAGCCTTTAAGTTAAAGTCCACAGTTACTGATTGAACTCTACCAGCCTCTCTCCAGAACAACTTTCCTTAGACTTGCAAAGGCAGACAACAGAAACAGCAGACATTTTATTTTAGAGTGAATATAATTTGGGGTAAAAGCCAAAACCCTAAAATGCAGATAATAGATAACCCAGATTCAGGTATAATAAAGAGACTTTCCATAAAACAGTTTTATGTGTATCCCTGTGAATTCAGGATGTTTCTTCATCACTGTTTCTAAATATGTTTTGAGAATTGGAACACACTATCATCCCTTGAAAAACAGGGGACTTCTCCTCCTTGGGTTGTCCATGAATGATTCCACTGGAAGCTCCAGCAAATATTAGCATACACAAGAATAATAGATCCTGCTGAAGTTAGTCCTTTTAAGTGGGTTAAATGTAATATACAAATGGTGATGCAGAGAGTGGACTTTCAAGATGAAGACAAACATATAATGATAAATTGCTTCAGGTTTCATTTCTGCCAACAAACTGCACCTTGTATATTAAAATGGTTCTGGAGATATGTAGGAAAGTTGCTTTGCACATATTGATTTTTAAAAAATGAGAATGGAAAATTATTGTGCTGCTCTGTTCTTCCTTTGAGGAAAGGCCATTCTGGTTCATTTTATTTTAAAAAGTCAAAATGGTTTCTCTCCTGGTTTGCACGCTCAAAATGGACTACTTAGTCTTAGACCATTCTGCAACTGCTTCAAACCCAGAATAGACTCTTTTGTATTCAAAAGTATACTTTTGTTTTCAAACTGAGCTTTGACTAGCTAGAGATAAATCTGGAGGAAGCAGGGCTACTCTGTGTTGAGCATGCAACAGCTGGTTTTGAATTAGAAAAAGAGGAATTTGAGATTCAAATGTTTCAAATTCAAAACATTCTCCATATGTTTACTTTTCACATTTTCCTGACAAAATGCACTATGCACTACTAAAGATGCAACATTGCTTATCTGAACGGTGTATCTATATATATAAAAGCCAAATACCACTCACTCATCAGGAAATCTCTAGAACTGTAAACTCTATATACTTGAAATTTGGCATGTATGTTCCTCTTGGTTTCTAGGTGCTCGCTAAGAAAGGATTTTTTGAAATGACCATCTGATCATCAGTATTTCTTAAACAGTATAATTAACACTCTCTGATGCTAAGGAGTTAGACATTCTACTCCCCCTCCCCACCTGAAAAGAACTCTGTTCCAACTGCCAGTTGCCTTATATTAACCCCTCCCCATCTGCAAAGAACTCTGTTACATATTTATGGAAATTTGTGATCAAGAAAATTCACATAGATAGATATCCATAGATGTCATGCCCCTGGTGGGTACTGACTCTGAGGAAAAGGAGGAACAGCCAACAGGGAGTGGAAGTGTGGCTCCAGAGGTAGTGGAGGAGGCTGGAGAAGGGCAGAGGCTGGCTGAGCAGTCAAAGGAGGACCTAGGCACATCCCCTATCCATCCTAGGGCACGCAGGGAGGAGAGGATCCGGGTAAAACACGGTCTACTTGGGAGGAGAGGGCCATGATCCTCTTCATGGGTTGCAGGTGTGAGGTCTGCATAAGAGTTTGGACCTGCGTGCTAACAGACGCTGGAGACAATTTAGTGCTTTATTTCTAAAGAAGTTTTATCTTGGTTGGTGTTCTTCCAACTGACTCTCCCTGGTTATCTTCCTGAAGTTGGCAATTATCTATCCTGGTCTGTCGAGGAACTTTATTCAATGTGGTTTGTTTTTTGGTTTTTATTTCGTTATCGGCTCTTTGAATGTGAACTGTGTTTCCTGCCTTTGAAATGCTATTTTGAAAATAGTTTATTCTTCCACTGTGAACAATTAAACAGTGAAGCCAAGTTGAAAGCATTAAAGGACTTTTAGTTACGTTTTGGATTTTGTTATATTTCTGATATACTCTGGGTCATCACAATAGCACAGATGGATAGTTGCTTTCACAAAGGAGTTCCGTCACGTGGAATGAGGTATAATTACAATCTTAAGATTAATCAGGCTCTGTAGATGTATTACAGAAACCTGATAAGATGCTACTTCCTTTAATATGCTTGCCCAATTAGATAGCATGAATCCATAATTGTTTGGATCAAGGTCATGCAAAGCATTCATCATCAAGCTTTTAGAATTCAGTATATAGTCAGAGAGTTAGTTTGGTGTAAGGGGTTAAGGTGCTGGTCTAGAAACCCCAAGTCTGTGAGCTCTAGTCCTGCTTTAGGCTTAAAAAAACATTTTAAAAAAAGGGCATAAGGCAATAGTGGCCAAAGTAACCACCAGATGGCAATGCCACAACCGGCAAGCAATCTAAGCACGAAACTCAAAATTGAAAAGAGACCCCTAGTTCTGAGACAATCAGCATATCTTGACAAAAGGAGATGACCTAGCATGGAAGGAGACGAAACTGTACATCCCTACACAACCTAATCCTCCAGAGCAGCCACAGCATCAAACCAGCAGGCCACTTTGGGTTCCTAAAGACTTTACACTTAGCACGGAGGCATAAGCATAAGCCCAGTTACCTATTGAAAAAAGCACCTTTGGTTCAATGGCTATAGTTTAGCATAGATGTTGTCTAATAAACCGATACCACTTTGGCCGGAAAGGTTACTGCATTCCATTAATTTCATACTGGCCACATGATAATGGAAGCATCTCTCAGACAACCCAGTCTCCCTCGACTGAGAATTGGAGGTGAGCACTGCTCCCTTGGATTGGTCATGACTAGAGAGGGGAAACCTTTAAACTCCAAATCCGATCCCACAAGTTTTTGTCCTCTCCGGACTTGCAATAACACATATACTGGAGAGACTCAGCTCCATAATCAGAGTTCCATAAGTGAACGTATAGCTTCAAACATGCAGAACAGCACATAGCATACCCTTCTTGGACCACACCACTGAGTTTAATATATTCAAATTGGATTATGTTTGGAACAAAAGGTGGTTTGACATGTACAGGTGTGCATGTGGCTATTTTGTGATGTGCATAGAGCACTATATTGCAATTATTACTACTTTTAATTAAGCCCCGATTGTTTATTCATCTTGCTTCTTGGCTAGCAAAAATTTGAAAGAAAACATCAGTTCATCTATCTTAACCTTTCTGTACAGCCACTTCCTTTCAATGCCTTTTACTAACTTTCCTTGACTCTCTGAGGAAAACAGCTTGATATAAGTAAGCTTCAGTGTTTTACTTCAAATAGGAGACAAAGGAAGCATTACAAAATGCATGGTAAAAATCAATTGCAGTCCTCCCAAGACAGAAGTCGATCTTATATATTTTTTAAAAAATAATCTGTATCCAATGGTGGAGGTTATACTAGTTAGCCAGACTAATTAGACCCCGAAGAAAATATTGTGGTAAAAAGGTGATCTTGAGTTCAGCAGCATTGGTGGTCAAATTTCTTTAGATATTCACTGTGCCACAGATAAGCTCTTTATATCTTTTCGGGCCCTAGGCATCCAGGAGCTGGTTGGTTGGTCAACTGTATTACCTAACCTACTATCCAAAATCATACTTGCTTATTGGTCAGATCTCATCTAGATCTTTTCAGAATTTTTCCTCCCTTCTGCTTGACCAACATGACCTAATAAGATCTGCAAGGAGATCCAAATGCTACTCTTGGAAACTTACAGGTCTAGGTCTAGTTCTAGTTCTTCTTTGCTGACCTATATGCAAGGTCCAGTTGTACATATTGTTTCAACAACTTTATTTAGATCTTGTCTTCTGAGCCATTAAATTGCAAAACAAAAGCAGACTTTCTTTTATATGTGCTTAGTCATGCTTCCTTCAGCCCTAATCCATGTCCATTTTCCGCAGATGCAAAGCCATGATGAATAGAAAATGCCCATTAGTATCCCCCAGAAATAGGTCACAAATACAGACTATTCTACGCATGACATTATTGGCTACCTTAAAAAGAACTTCCGAGTTTAAAAAGCTACTGAGTAAAAAAAAGAACACTAGCTTTGCTCTTTCAGCCTTCCATGTGAAGACATTTATTTTTATATCAGGAAACAATTTAATGAATTCTCAGAGGCTGTCCAAATACATACTGAAGTTCTCGTTTTCCATATTGTCTTCCTGTACATTTCATCCATTGTATACAATGCTTTGAACTACATTCTCTACATCAATATGATTTAAAATAGATTGTGCTACCAAGCAGCCATTTTTTAAAACTTATTTTTCCCCAAAATTCAGTTTATAAGCATGGTCCAACATAAAGTTATTATGCAGTTGAGTTGCTCGATTAAAATATACATTCAGGATTTTTTTCTTACATTTTCATTTTGAAAAGGCACACTAAAGTGTAATTTGGACAATAAAAGATCATTTTAATTAAGACATTTGCTGACCATTCTCAACAGAAATCTTGGATACTGCTGTCCTCTATTATTTGGCAAGTTGTTAATTGAAAAGTAACTTGTGTGTAAAATGAAAAAAAAAAAAGGTAAAGCCTTATTTCAATTGTTATTCAACAGATTGATCACACATTACAAGGGGAAAAATTGCTAAGCAAAACATATTGAACATCTGTCTCAAAAGTGTTTAAATCAATTGGAAAAAGCAAAGTTTATTTGACTTGTAGTTACAATCTAATTCTATTCAGACATTTTCTACAGGCTAAGTAATTAAAATTAATCACTGATTAATGCTTTAATTGATAACAAATTAAGACATTCTTCAATTTTCTATGAGCGCAATTCAGTATTATTTAACTAAGCAGAATTAGTCTCATCCTTATTTGACACTTATATAGAAAGTCATCATTTCAGAATGCATCTCAAGACATAGAGACATCTACTAACAGTTAATGAATGATTGCCTTGACTTCTTTTTGACTTCTACATGAGCCTTGTTTAAAGGATTTATTTTATATTCAGAGTTAGTTTGCTTTGGCTAATAAATGGGAGACACTTGGGAACAAAGTTTTGATTTCAGATTTAAAAAAATTACACCAGGAACCCCAGCCACCATAACTTGTAAAGACAACGATGTGTCTTTATAAGTTGGTTGCTATGGTTAGGGTTAAGTCTTGGAAAACCCAAATTCAACTCAGCTAGTTAGCACAAAGGATAACCTTAGGTGAATCACTATTTCTCATTCCAATCTACAGTGTAAAGAAGTGGTAAGAATAAAATAAGAGATGCCTTACTGTCTAATGTCATTGCTTTTCAGAAGAAAGGTAGGTAGGTAGATAGTTTACTTTACTTTATTGTCATTGCACCTCATACAACAAAATCAAACACCATCTTCAGTGTACATCATGACCATGACCATGAAAATAAACACAAACACACATCCTTCACCCTTCACATGTTGAACTGGAAACCCCCGACACCACACCAACACTGCACTATACAGCTGAATTCAAAAGAGCTACTGCCCTGGGTTAGAAGCTGTTTTTCAGCCTATTTGTCCTTGTTTTTATTATTCTGTACCATCTGCCAGATGGTAATAGTTCAAAAAAAGGGTTCCCAGGATGAGATGGATCTTTGAGAATGTTTTGAACTTTCTTAAGGCAGCGGGAGCTATAAAGCTCTTCCAAAGAGGGGAGAGGGCAACCAATGATCCTCTGGGCAATGACATTAACCCTCTGGAGTGCTTTCCTATCTGCCACTGTGCAATTGGCAAACCATATAGAGGTGCAGTATGTTAAAATGCTCTCTATGGTGCAGCAGTAGAAGATCACCAGCAGTTTTTCATTCAGTTGTCGTTTTCTGAGAAGTCTCAAGTAGTATAATCTCTGCTGAACCCTTTTGACCAGGGCTGCAATGTGGGCACCCCAAGTCAGGTCCTCTTTTAGGGTAATGCCCAGAAACTTAAAACTGGCCACTTGCTCCACTCAGTCTCCATTGATAAGCAAGGGTTGGATGACTGATCTGTTCCTTCTATAATCCACTATAAGCTCCTTGGTCTTATTGGTGTTGAGGACCAAGTTATTGTCTCCACAGGTAGGTAGGTAGGTAGGTAGACAGACAGACAGACAGACAGACAGACAGACAACAAATTATATACCCTAACTAAATACAAAATATTAGGAAATGTTAATGTAAAAACTAGTGGAATAAATGTAAGTTCATTTTTAATTGTATAAAATCTTGCTATGGAAAATCTAAATTCTGAATTTAAATGTCAACTCGTAAAGCATTCCTGTGCCTGTTTTAAAGTTGCCATAAGCAGGAGGGCGGGAAACCTGAAGGAGCAGTATGGCAATTAAAACCAGAAGTACATTCCATGCTTATCTTACCAAGATTGTAGCCTAAGCTACCAGATCTTCTGCCCCATGAAAATCCTTCATTGGAGAATATGATTTATGACACCCAGCCCATGAATGTGCTTTGCTGGAGAATCTGATTTATGACACACCCAGTGGGGAGGGGAGAAATAGGGTCATAGGTGACCATAAATTATGTGTGGCAGAGTTGGCTTCATATGGGTCAGCGCCGACATGTTGCTCCTAATAAATCTTTTGGATTCTTTTGAAGCTTGGCTCGAGGCTCATGATTTAATTAGGGCAATCGCAGGAACTCTGACAGCAGAATTTTCTCAGCCAACATACAGATAAACAGCCACTTTCATTGATTGGCATGAATGTGTCAAGTGAGGTTTTTTTTCCCAAGGAAAAACTGTAATGAACACTATTTCAGTAGAGCTCACGACATTTTGTAGGTAGAGATGCCAAGTTCATATACACTTCATTGCTTTGAGGCTCAATGCTCTTATGCTTCTTGTCTTATTAAACTGACTCATTCTTTTCTCCAATTTGCACATCCTGATTCTAGCAAGTAGAAAAATGCAATGGCAAAGGATACAAGGCAAGGAACATTTAACAATATATATGCCTGTGTATAGTATGTAGTCTTAATTGCTCTAATGCACTAATTTTTATTCGTTGGTGAATATTTTAAAATGAAGGGAGTTTAAAAGATGAAATAATCATCTAACACCTCCTGCTACCCACAAAAGGGGCCAACAGTTTTACCTCTGCTAACATTGGAGGCGCCATAGGAGGCTTATTTCTGTTTCTGTTCTATATTTGTGCTATTAAAAACTCAAGCAAATAAAATTTTCTAGCCTATCAACCACACAAAACAATTAAAAGCAAAATTATAGAGGAACAATCAATTGATATACCTTGATAAGAGGTAACATTCTATTTATTTATCTATTTATCAGTCTGAATGCTGATTCAATCATAAACGGATTCATTCTCTATTGTGTCTGAAATGGTATAGGGTTTCTTCCCTGAGCAGGCTGTTGGACTACAAGACCTCCAACTCTGTTATTCTGTTATCTTAAATAGAGCTTAATGTCTGAGGACCGCATGGGACACTTCTTGTCATTTTAGAAAGAATAATAATGAGGATGCTGCTTTAAAAAAAAAAAAAAAACTTCCTGGTTTGTTTTATTTTTGGAAACCTGGATTTTCTTCTCAAATACTGTTTTTGTTACTTGTGTTATAATGTTATCCTAATGCGTACATGTTTAACTGCAACTTTCCTCAGTATAAACTTTGTAGCATGCAACACAGACATATAACTGCCATTCAAAATTCAGAGAAAGATGCCAGGAAAACTTTCTTTTCTTCCTTTAAGTAATCCAAGATATGCAGACTGGGTAGATTTTTTTGGTTAAAAAGCAGATCAATTTATCTTTTTTTCCCACTTACTTGAGAAATAAAGTTGACAAAAAGGCTTATATTTATAATTTCTACTTAAATATATATGTCAGAGTCTCACTAACAAAAGACCATAAAATCAAACTTTGTCATATTTTGAATGATTTAAATGACAGAATTTCTTATCTGTTTAAATTCTTCCTTATTTGGCACAAAAAGGTGACCTCTGACCCTTTTTCACAGTTATGACCCATGTAGCATCCCCATGATCATGTGATCAAAATTCAGATGCTTGCCCATTGGCTCATATTTATAACCATTGGTATGTCCCAAGGTCATGTGATCTCTTTTGTGACCTTCTTTCTCATAGAGGGAGAAATTTTCAATGCAGGAAAACTAAAAATTCTACCTGGTGCAGTTCAGAATGCTTGTATTATAATTATCTTTCTCCTTTGTCGTAAGCCATGCTGGTTAATATATTGCCTCTCTACATTTACTCTGCCAATACTGGGCACTCTGAACTTAATTTGTAGTTTTTCATTCCAAGTTATCTGACACCTTGCAACTTGGAAGCTAGTCTGGGCCCATGACTCTGTTAATATCTGATGTCAGTGGGAAGCCTTATTAGAGAATATGATCCTGAAAATGAACAGAAAGCGGAAAGAATACTAAATAATTAAACATCAAATATCCCTTTAAAAACCCAACTCTTCAATAATATTGTTGTATTGGATGTAGAGTATGGGCTTAGTCCAGCTCTTAACAAATGCTAACAGACATTCATCCATTTATGACACTTGACAGATTAATTTTTCTATTGGGATTGCATTCATCCACAATGTTACAGAAAATTTTCCTGAAACTCTAGTAGATCTATCATCATTCAGTAGTCTAATGAATAGTATTCAACTATTGCTAATCTATTGATTCCTAAATTGCATGACTGTAATTCATTCTTTCTGATAATTAACTTAATTGAATTTATAATTTTAAAATTATAATTAAACCTGTACATTCACTTCCCTGCATGTATTCAACAAATCCACTCCTTGGGACTTTTTAAAAAAATTCTTCCTTTAGTTACACAAATTCCTTCCTTCCTTTCCTTCTTTCCTTCCTTCTGGACATATTTAATTTGTAAGCCCAGGCAAAGCCCAGTTTACAGCAAGAAGGTTCATTCATGCTAATCTGTGAAAGTTCAGAGTTTTGAGCTACATATTTTATCATCCAAAATCTGGGATTGTGGTTCTAAGATACCTGAAAGTGCCTGAGGGCTAGTCATGAAATCTTCATTTTGCTTATTTAGTCTAAAAGTAGTCAATGTTCTTCAGTGTACCATCTTTTTAATTCTGCCCATATATAGTCATTCTGGCAAGGAAAATCTCCTGTAGAGGCCTTGATTTTATGAACAAGGGAAATACAAATAGACATACAGGGATTTTTTTCATCATTAAACTTTTTATCATTCCACATCAAACTCTGTGATATCATGCTGCAGCTTCAATGACAGTTAATATCCAGGATAGGGTACATCATTAGCTTCACATTTCAAGTTCTCCCTGTAGGTGAAATTGGATGATCTGTGCCTGTTGCTCACATTAATGCTTTTTCAAGCTGATAGGAATATGAGCCCAAATTGTAAAGTAATTATGCTACGTGACTAGAAGTGGGGCAGGATCTGGCAATGACATGAAATTGTGTTCCGGAGACTTTCTGCACTTGCAGGCTGATTAAATTTGTCTTCTCCATTTGCTGTAAGAGTGAATCATGGAAACACAATTTGCTCCAATGAGAAGAAATAACTAATGAGATACAGTGGACCATATAAGTACTCCACATTTCGGTGCAGATTTGGAAGAAGCCAGGAGAGAAATTAGTATACAGGTAGACCTTGACTTACAACTGTTCATTTAGTGATCATTCAAAATTACAACGACACTAAAAAAAGTGACTTATGACTGCTTTCCACGCTTAAAATCACTGCAGCATCCCCATGGTCACATGATTAAAATTCAGATGCTTGGGAACTGGTTCATATTTAGGATGATTGCAGTGTCCCAGAGTCACGGTGGTCACCTTTTGCGACCTTCTGACAAGAAAAGTCAATGGGGAAGCCAGATTCACTTAACAATCATGTTACTAATTTAACAACGGCAGTGATTCACTTAACAACTGCGGCAAGAAAAGTTGTAAAATGAGGCAAGCCTCACAAATGTCTCACTGAACAACATAAATTTTGGGGCCAATTGTGGTCCTAAGTAGAGGACTACACTTCATGAAGACCACTGCATGTTCATGAAAAAAAATGTGCTATGTATATAGGCTTATGCATATGCAAAACTCACATGTTTTACTGATGGTTTGCATCTTTATATTATTCCTACAGTGATTTATCATACTGGTCCGAAACACACTACTACTTAGAG
The DNA here is from genome assembly GCF_049901735.1 of Notechis scutatus. Classification (NCBI taxonomy): domain Eukaryota; kingdom Metazoa; phylum Chordata; class Lepidosauria; order Squamata; family Elapidae; genus Notechis; species Notechis scutatus. The sequence continues at coordinate 206,271,086 of NC_142009.1, read as the reverse complement.
ATTGGCATAGATAAACTGAATCTGTCTATACAGCATTATTCATTTATTTATTTATCCATATTTAGAGGCCATGTGATTCCTTAATGATGTAGGATGACTTACAAATAAAAAAGAATAACATATACAGATACAAATTTATAAAAGGACTTTGGCCCATCACAAAAACATCTCACCTAATCATCTGATCTATGTAGCAAATATAATGAAAGGAGGCCCGCAACTACTCTATCCCAAACCTGGGAGAATAACCAAGTTATTCTAAATGTCACAAGGATTATTATTACCTTTATTGTCAGAACATGTGTACAGTGAGATTGGCTGAACCTCCCTTCGTGCACGGGAGCCATGTGAATTCCTTTAGTTGTCAAGTGAAGATGTGTTATTGCACTCCTCCAAAATGACATTGTCTAATTGACAGGATCTAGAACACTTTGGCATTTTGCCTTTTTTTTTTTTGTTCTGCACAGATGTAATGGATTCTGAGAATAACCTTGGGAGATAGGAGAAGCTGGAGTTGCAGCCCAGGTAATAATCTGATGGTCATTCAATTGAAATCAGCTACAGAGATGGAAACAGCATCACCACAAAGCAGTTGCTGGTCCCAAAAGATGCTTTAGTCAACATTAATGAAAGCCATTGAGAAATGAAAGAGTACCAAGATAGATACATCCCTCCTATTCTGACTCTGAACAGGTACTCAACATGCAAGACCAAAGCAATCTCTCTACTAAATCTGATCCTGAAACCAGATCATAATGGGTTCAGATTCCTTCAGGCTCTCTGGAAGTTGAAGTCTGACCATCTTTACTAAGAAGGTTGGAGACTGGATTATAATTGCTCATGACAATGGAGTCCAGAAATGTTTTCTTGAGGAAAGGGTGCATCACGCCCTTTTTTCAAGGCCAAAGGGATCACCATCTCACTAAAGAAAGCCAACGCTGGTGAAGGGACATAGCCACATATCATTTCCTGAGCAGCTTTATCAATCCAGGAAGATGTTTTGCTCTCACTGTGTTTTATTATCCTGATTAAAACAAAAAACAAAAAATAACGGGACAGAGGACTGCCCATTGATCAGGGAAGAGAGCTTTTAAAAATGTGTGTTTTATCTTAAGTTCTTTCTTTCTTTCCTTATTTTAACAGGAAAAATATCCTTAGCCCACCCACAGACATAGTTTTTTGGAATAACCTGAAAAACATTTCTTTCACAAGATCTTTTATAAATATCTTTGGCTTGTTCAGCATGTAAGTATTAAGATATACATAATCCAATCCTATAGATTTTTTCCCTCATAAATATTTAGAGGATTTGCTATGTAGGAAGCAAGGATAAGGAGGACAATTTTACTGTTGGTACATTATACTGTTGGTACGTTGTAACTTTTTTACTGTTTTACTGTTGGTACATTATAACTATTGAAGTTTCATTTCTAAGAGTAAAAGGCCTTTGTTTCTTTTGGTGTAGTTTGTTCAAAATCCTAATGACTAGACAAGCCTCATTAGGTTGAAGTTTTGAGAAACAAGGGCTTTAAAAAAATTAATTGTGTTGCAAAAAAAGCAAATAAGTCTTTTTTATTATTTTTATTTTTAATACAGTTTCAGATCTGGATAATGGATAATAAAGACAAGATTTTCTGTAACATGTCCACTGTGACATACTGTGTAAGTCAAGTGGAACAAGTTGATTTTGCAACCAATCTTGTCACTTACAATTATAGTCAGTTATTCTGCTACTTCTCCCTTGCTGCTAGACAGAAAACATCTACAGGCTTAAATGGCCTTCATGTTCTAACAGACAGCTCATTCTTGAAGACATCAAGCAGAAACCAAAAGCCTAAGAAAGAAATAATCCAAGCAATGCTTCCAATACTTTTTTAAAAACAATTATTATAGAGAACAATGTCTTAAAGCAGAAAACAAGTGTCTGCCCTAAGAAACACAGACCCTTGCCCTTGGTTTATTTCTCATTCTGTATTTTTAAAAATTATTGCAGTATGTTATTTTGATTTGAGCTTATGCACCAAAGACAAATTCCTTGTGAGCCCAATTACACTTGGCCAATAAAGAATTCTATTCTATTCTATTCTATTCTATTCTATTCTATTCTATTCTATTCTATTCTATTCTATTCTATTCTATTCTATTCTATTCTATTCCATTCCATTCCATTCCATTCCATTCCATTTAATGTAAAAAAACCTCCTACCTTTACCCTCACATAAATATGTACCTAAAATAATTTTACCTACTTCGCAAAGTATAGTATCCAAGATGGTTTCCAGCATCTTCCTAAAAGTGTATACACAGTGATAATAACAGTAACAAGTACAAATAGTAACAGCAGCACTAGCAATGTCAATAGCAATATCATATCTCCATAAAAACCATGGTGGTGCAGTGGTTAGAATGCAGTACTGCAGACTGTTTCTGCTGACTGCCAGGTTCTCACCAGGTTCAGGGTTGACTCAGCCTTCCATCCTTCCATTAAATGAAGACCCAGATTGTTGGGGGCAATATGCTGACTCTGTAAACTGCTTAGAGGGCTTTAAAGCACCATGAAGCAGTATATAAGTCTAAGTACTATGGCTATCAAGTCTTTAAACCAGCATTCCCTAACTTTTCCAGGACTAGTAGCAGCACTGATGGTGGTGGGCATGGTTTCATGGTTGCAACCTAATCCTGTTCATGTGCAAATGACACTTCATGCACTCACCCATCACTTGCATGACCCAGTTCCCAATGGTCTGTGGACCGGGAGTTGGGAACCCCTACTTTAAACAACCATCAAAAGGCACTAAAACATAAGGAAGTTTAATCAGATGGTTTTCATATCAGTCAATCACTGACCTGTTCTTCCTGATCCATACCACACCTGGAAGCAAAGACTTGTGCAATCAACACTAATCACACTCAGTCTGCTGAATGTATTCCATAGGATTCGTAGTGTTCTGTGAATTTGCTTGTTTTCTGGCAGACATTTCATTACCCAGCTGGGGAATAACATTAGTACTAGAAGGGATTAGCACTTGCTCTCTGTTTGTATACAAATGGCTTGTCATGTCAGTGTTCATGATGCAGGAATGACCAACTCAGACAAACAATAAGACAATAAACAACCGCCTAGTGAAGGAATCACCAAGAAGACTCCCACCAACACCGAAGGGCAAGTCCCTTATATATAAACAGAGCACACACTACTCCCTTTGAGCACTGATAATGTTACCTTGTTGGGGAATGAAATGTCTGCAAGAAAACAACCAAGCTCAGAGAACCCCAAGAACCCCACGTTCAAACCTGAGCTACAAATGTTATCTTCTGTTAGAATGTGTTTTATAGATTGCTCCCTTATTCTTGAATGCAGTTAGAAGAGGGGAGGCTGTTTGCAGGTCACAAAGTGTAGGACTTCCTTGAAACTTTTATGGCATCACTTTGAGAAAACCACATGAGGCAATATTAAATCACAGCTTTCTAAATAAAAAGGAAATTAGTGTTTGAAATTAAAGGCTTCAAACAGTGGCGGTATGCTACCGGCACAGCCCTGTTTGGCCAAAACCGGTAGTAAAAATCACTACCGGTTGAACCAGTAGTAAAAAAAAAAAAAAAGCCTTTGATCAGCTGAGAGGAGGAGAAAAAGCCGCCTACAATCAACTGAGAGGATAAAAAACCAAAAAGCGCATGGGTGGGTGGGAGGGTTGCTCCTAGATTTTCATTTCTTCATCCTCTCGCTTGTTAGGGATGTGTGCACATGCACGCACGCAATCACCCACCAAACTGGTAGCGACTAAGGTAGGATCCCACTACTGGCTTCAAACTGAAAACCTAAAAAGGCTTTTCTCAAAGATTTACCTTGCTCCTTCCATTACTAATAGACTAGAACAACACAAGATTTTAGAAACCCTTAAGAGCCTCTATATTTTATTCCCATGTTGTAGACTTTATCCACTTCTTCAACAAATGCATTTTTTAGCTTTTACGTTTACCTTTGTGCATCTATGCATTTTAAAAATGGGTTTCCAGTAAAGTTTCCAGGTAAATCTCTCTTCCCCCACCCCCACCAACAATGGACCCATCTCCTGCTTCTGCAAAGCAACCTAACATGCAAATGATTTTTAAAAAAGCAGCACCAATCGCTAAAACACTTAAAATAAGTTGATGGATCTTATATTTCACTTTGAAATTATATGAACTGCATATTAGGCAATTATCTGTACAGTTTATACCTGCTGAGAATAGAGATTTTTTAAAAAGTGTAAAAGCAACTCAGTGGTAATTCTAAAAGACACTTTTTTCTAAGGCTGTCAACTGAACTTTACAATGATGACACCTACAATAATCACATCAGCTGCCAGAAATATCCCCCCCCCCCAAGTTTTATTCCAGAGAGTCCTGATTAAGTAAAATATTGTGCTTATTACTTTTGAATGAGTGCTGGCTGGGAAGAGAATTACTTCCATCACTGCCATTTCAATCATCTTGTATAGTAATATCAACCTAAACTAGTAGACAATCACGAGATGTCCAGATTGGTGAATGACATAATGCATTCTCATCTTGAAACCTCTCCTTGAAACCTCAATTTCAAGAAAGGGAATTGTGGGAAGAATTCCACAATATGGCACTAAGAAGAATTCTGGGTGTTGCAGTGGAAAAAAAGTACAGGTAGCCCTGGGATTACATCCATTTGTTTAGTGACTGTTCAAAGTTACACCAGCACTGAAAAAAATGACTTAGGACTCCACACCTACAACCATTGCAGCATCCCCATGGTCACATGATCAACATTTGGACACTTGGCAACTGGCATGTCTTTATGCAGTTGCAGTGTCCTGAGGTCATGTGATCTCCTCTTGTGCACTTCTAACAACGGGGAAGTCAAATTTACTTAAAAATGTGTTACTAACTTAATTGCACGGATTTACTTAACTGTGGCAAGAAAGATCATAAAATGGAACAAAACTCACTTAACTACTGTCTTACTTAGCAACAGAAATGTTGGACTTATTGAGGTCGTAAGTCAAAGACTACCCATATAACATTATTGTAAATCTAGAGACAAAACATCTAGAGTGGGACTAGAATAGAATAGAATTCTTTATTGGCCAAGTGGGATTGGACACACAAGGAATTTGTCTCTGGTGCATAAGCTCTCAGTGTACATACAAGCAACAAATGATAAATCATGATCATAATCATAAAATACAATCAACTTGCCATTGATGCTTTTTCCTTATTAGAAAGCTGCCTCTTATAGGAATGCAAAACAATTTGGCCTGGCTTTTGTCTTCAGCTCCCACTGGACTCTGCAGCTGGGTGAATACTAACCTCAAATAAAATCTGCTGGAATCAATCTCTTCTTGGTCAAATATGAAGTGGGAAGAAATGCCGTCTCTGAAAAAGAAAGTTCATTTTACTTATTTTCACAATGCTTGAGTCTTCTGGCAACAGGTTTTAAGTAGATACTAATCAGCAATATAAATTTTGAATGGAAGAATATGGAAAGGTAAGCAGAAAGCAGAAAGGAATGAAGGAAAAAAGTAATAAAAAGTGACTTCCAATATTCTTAACAGAAGTTATAAGTACATTTATATTTTACCTCCTCTCTCTAAGGATGCCTCATAATTTTCTTCTCTCCGTAATCTATCCTTTCTAATAATCAAAACCATAAATCACCAGTTCATTTTTTCCCTATTTTCTGCAAAAAGTCCATAAGCGGTTTCCAGCCACTAATAAATAAAGTTGTTGAATTTTCTGTAAGCAAACAAATTAATTTTGCTACCTCTACTGGTTCTGTCATTTTCACCAACCATTCCTACATTTGGGGTATTTCAAAGTCTTTCCATTTTTTATGCATAATCTTACACTGGTGATTATATTTAAAAATATCTTCCAGGGCTCTTTTCTAATGGTCCATTAGTCACAGCAAAAAGAAAAAAAGTTCTGGTTTCAGTTCAATATTAATCTTTAAAACTCTTTGAATCATTGTATGTATTTAAATAAATATCTTTCTGGATTTTTTTATAGGTCCACCAGGCATGAACTTGCAGATTGTCCATATTTCCAACATAAATTTTAAGTACCTTTATGCATTCTATATTTTTTTTCTGGAATTCTATGCCAAGGGTATGTCATTTTATAAAAATTCTCTTTTCAATTATAACATGGTCTGAATTTCATTCCTTTCAACCACATGTTTTTCCACTGTTCTAACAATGTGTTATGATCAAAGTTCTTAGCCCATTTTATCACACACTTTCATTTATTCTTCTTTTACTTCAAATTTCAGCAAGAATTTATACTTTTTAGCATTTTACATGTTCATCATTTATGTCTAGTTCAGCTTCAGATTGTGTCATGTGCTACTTAATGTTCAATTATCTATCTTAAATCTTTCTTTTAAATGTGCATAGAAAACCCATTGAAAACTAAAACCCACCACAACCAATTGCTCTCTTGGCTTCAAATTATATAGTCCATGTTCTTTTTCTAAGAACTCTCAATAGTTTAACCATATCTCTTTACCTGTTGTTTCTTTCTTTTAAAACGCTTCTTGTGTAAAGAGCCCAAAAATACATTTTCAGCTCTAGTCTGGGTTAATATCTACACAAAACACCAAAGCAAATTAGCCAAGGTTCATCACACAACTTCAGAACAAAACCTGATAATGCTAAACAATTTGACCATGTGATATGTATTTGTTTTTGTAATGATGGGGTATATAACGTTTATATTATAATCCTGGCACACAATATAACTTTAGAACAATCTCACACAAAATATACATAAATAGTATAAAAGAGAAAAAAAAGCAGACATCGGGAAAAATAATACAACTTCCATTAATTCACACAAAGGTAAAGTGGAGAAGAGGGAAGAACTTTCAGACTTGCAAAATTCTGTTCTTATAGTTCTTACAGTCAAAGTAGTTTTAGATCTAAATGACATTGGTTCTTAGTCTTCTCCACCTTACAGCACTGACACTGGCTGAGAAAGAAAAGATGAGCTCAGTCTTCAGGAAGTAGCCACTTGTTCATCTGCTGCCTCCAACTTTCTTCAGGCATTTTGAGAAGATGTTTCCACATGAGGATCTTCTGAAGGGCAAAGAACTCCCTGAGAAACATCAGCTCTGATACATTCAAGCTCTGAATGCAACAATAAATGAGAAAAAAAATAGTTATTTTCCTAGAATCTGAAGGAACAAACTCTGCCAAGCAAGTAATGTCTTCTGAGACAAAGGAATCAGGTCCTTTCAACTTTCCTTCACAACTTCGGCCATGTGATCTCATCTCTTACACTTTGGGGCCCCTCTGAGTTGTCACAAGGTACTTTTCTTTATTCAGGGTTGAGACATATAAACTGAACTCAGTTTAAGCCCAGCCAAATGAAGCAACTGTAATGAGGAGAATGCCTGAAGCATGATAGGACTGCTGGCTTGTGAGGTGACAGGCAACAGATAACACCTTGCTGCTGTTGCACATTTTGTCTATACAAATTAGTCATCTTGTCTCTTGGGATACGCAGGTGTGCCTGGCCTGCTTCTGGGCCCAGCGTAGAACATCTCGGGCCAGGTGGTCAAAAGGTGCAAATCAACATGGCTTGATAATGCTCTGCCTCCCGAAAAAACAGCTGACAGCCTGGCCTTTTCTCTTTAAATGAGACCCTCCTTTGGAAACAGGCAAATGCAGGTGAACGCAGATGGTCCTGCAGGCCAAACTGAAAGCAAAGCAGAGAAAGTGGGGCGGGGAGTCTCTTAGCCAGAGAAAAGAGGCATGCAGCTTTTTTGCAACTCATTTATAAGTGCCTTTGAAAGTGAGGGGTTTTTTTTATTTCCAATTGGGTGCAATAGAGAAAGAGAAAACATTTTGCAAAAAAGCTCTAAAGCCTCTCCTTGCCATTTCCCATTCTATAACAATGATGAATCATATCTTTCAAATCAGTTTGACATTACCTTTATCACTTGTAAATCCAGGAACAGACTCTCATTATTTCTTTGCTCCCGGGGCAAAAAAAAAAAAAATATTTAGAAGAAATGCTGTTACAACTACACAAGATGTAGCAATAAACTACTTGCTCAACTGCAAGACCACTGGAGTGTTATTTATTTATATATTTATTTTTAAAATCACGCCCTGACAGCTTAAAAACATATCGGCTAATGCTGAGTTTGTTTCTGGTGCTCTGTGGAAGCCTAACCCATTGCAACACTTTCCTTAAAGGAATTCATTTTTCTTCCTGTTTTGTTTGACCTTTTCCCTTTCTTGGTTTATCTTTTTCCATGGCTCCAGGAGCATCCAAAATGTTGAAGTGGGTCCTGATTTGAGAAAGACTTGTCAGCCTATTCACCCAATCAAATCCACAAACGGGAGTGGGGCTCTTTTTGATGTAGCCGATTTAATCGGGTGATTCGAATGCACTTCGCAACCTTCACAAGGGTTGCAAACTGCACTGTGCAATTTGATGGCTTTCCTGATGCTTCTGGGATTGTTTGTTTGTTTATGTATGTACTGGTGGGAATCCCCCCCCCCCCAAAGAATGAAATATCTTGGGAAATATTTTTTAAAAGGCAGGATAAAATAATCCCCCTAAATGAGAAATGGGAAAAATCTTAAGGAAGGCAGAAACTAGCCCCAGGTTCCCTGCCCCAAGCAGAAACTGAGGAGGCCAGCTTTTAGAAATGCAGTTTTGGTAATCCATTCAGAAACACTGGGTCAAGACAGAAACTCAGATAAGCAGCAAGCAAAAGGTTGACAAAATTAGCTCAGACAAACACCTAGGATTTGCATCTCCCCTTTTGCCTATAGAGCCAGCCATGACCTCTACATGACCCCATAGAATCCAGAAGGCATAAATACCCACCCACTCTCAACTCCATTTCGTCAGCTGCACCAGAAACACAAACCCTGGTGGTTCTGTTCACCTTCTTTCCAATCAGCCTCCAGCCTCCATTCTGTTTCCAGCTCCTCTCACCCTGCTTGGAGTTGGACCTGGATATTTCTTCCAGCAAACATTTATTGAATTTATTTGCTGCTGGTCCTGCCACAAGGTGACTCTTGCATTTTGTGATTATTTCAGGGTACGTACATCATTCCAGTTTTACTTTCACCATTGATAATGCCTAGTGGTGTGATGGTCACTTGTGATGGACACTGTGACACTGACAGAAAGGACTAGCATAGTAATTCACATCTCAATAAACTCTCAGCCTACCAGAGATCTTTTAGAATACTGTTAAGAGCACTTTGCAATGTGCTCTTAACAGTAATGAGGCCAACCACAAGGCTGAACTCCACTCTCTGTAGAGCTAATGTAACTTCATACTTCCATACAAGTATGTACTGCATAGAACCAGCAAGCATTGGAGTGCATAACATTAGACATGTCACTGGAAGGCAACACCACAAACTATATCTCACTCTGCAGAGCCAACCAAAAGGATGCCATCTTTTTTTTTCATTAAACATAAGCTAAAATTCCATTTCTGTTTTAATAAATATAATTTGCTTGCCAGCATATAAAATATTGTATGATAGATTTGTTTGATTGTCAATACAGCCCTTTAAAAAAAACTTATGATTTTCTATAACATCACTCTGAAAATCATGTTTTGTGTCCTTATGCATGTTGGCTCTCTGTATATTTATTGCATTTACGAAGTGATTATGTTGGAACTGTCACTCAGGGCTGTCATTGTTTTGATAGTTTCATTGGATTTATATTCATTATTTTCAATCTGCTATATGTCTGACCTGGATTTGATTGTCGCCTGTTGACTCATTATTTAAATTAACTGGTAGAGCCCCATCAGGCATTTTGCTTTGAATCAAGCAGATTACAAATTCTTCCAGTCCAATTAACTGTCTACAGTAAAACTCAGAGTTATTTATGTAGTTAACCATTGTAAATTATATTTAGTTTGGGTTTTTTTAAAACCAGCTTCTAGCTCCTGTAAAATCATGGCTTAATTTATAGAGGTTGTAATAATGTAAACATTTTAACACATCTATTTTTGAAGAGGCTGTGCACAAGATGTTCCAAAAATGCATTTAGGAGTAAAAAAAATGTTCACACAGAATACTATGAATATTTTGAATACTCACCATGAACTTGGAATCCTTGATTTAAAATGTATGTCATCAGATCTTTGTAGAGATTACATCCCTGTGCAGTTACCTAAGGGTGCACCCCACTCAATTTAATGAGATTTATTCAAAGGAGAGAGTAGAAATTATCTTCAGACAAATGTTTGGTTTTTTGGTTTTGATATCATCTCTTTTGTGTGCAGATAGCTGGTGATGGAAGGCAGATGAAAGCAATGGAGAAGACAGAAATCTTGGCAATTGAGATTAAGCCACTTGGTAAACTGTGCGGGGAGGAGGGATTTTCTGAAGGATTAAAGAACCATTTGTGGAATTAAAAACAGTCTTTACACCAAAATTAAAAGATAATAGTGACCAATAAAAATCAGGCATTAGAAACTTCCATTGCTCAAGAAGGAGAGGACAAATTAGTGAAATAAAGTTTGGTTGGCTGAAGTTGAAATCATGATTTGGGATTTGGGGCTGAAAAACAGCTTCTATCCCAGAGCAGTAACTATATTGAATTATATTGTATAGTGCAATATTAATGCAATATCAGGGGTTTTTAATTCAACTGCATAGAATGTGAAGGATGTGTGTTTTTGTTTTATTTTTATAGTTTTCTTATGTATAATGTATACAGATGGCATTTAATTTCATTGTACGAGGTGCAATGACAATAAAAAGTAAAGTAAAGTAAAGCAAAATAAGTAAGTAAGTAGGTCAGTAAGTAAGTAGGTAAAGTAAAGTGAAGTAAAGCAAAATAAGTAAGTAAGTAGGTCAGTAAGTAAGTAGGTAAATGGACTCTAGAATTTCTCTAGAGTTGGAATGGAAGAAAGCCAGGGGTGGGATTCTATCTGGTCGGACTGGTTCCATAGAACCAGTTGTTACGATTCTGCACAGTTCAGAGAACCAGCAAATAGCACCACTGGCTGCCGGACCCTCTGTCCTGCACACTCAATCCTTTCCTGGCAAACTTGCCTGCTTTTGGTAAGTTGCTATTTTTCCTTTCCTTAGTATTGGAACATTCTCCTGCCCCTGCTGGCCACGGAAAAGCTGCCGCGGGGCTGGGGCCGTGCTTGCCAGGGAGAGGAGAGAAGAGGGTGTTCTCTCCTCTCCCTGGCCAGAGGCTCATGTCAGCAAGGCGCCCCTTAATCAACTCCAGGACAGCTGACAGTGGCGGGGGGCGGGGAGAAGAGCCTGGAAGTCCTGATGAACTACGTGTGTAGCCGCATGGATGGCGGGGGGTGGTAGAAGCCCCTACACTGCTGGAATCGCAATCGCCGCCTCTCTGCTGCTGCATCCCCCACCCCCTGCAGGGCTTTCAGTTTACCTGGGGCACGAACAGGCAAACTTCCCTCGGAGCTCAACGCCTTCATGCAAGAATAAAGGGCATGTGTGTATGTGCCTAGAGTGAATGAATAATTCTAAGGGACTGGATGGCTTTGCACGACTGCCAATGGACTGCACAATCTTAAAGTGCTGGGACTCAAGCAAGCAAGTTCTAACCATTAGTGGTTTATGTTACTTTTTTGGTGTCTCCCATTTTTCATCATTTTGTCTTTGTAACCCATTTGTATGGTGTGGAAGTGCTTTGTATGTACTTTGATCTATGTCAGGGGTCTCCAAACTTGACAACTTTAAGACTTGTGGACATAGCTGGCTGTAGAATTCTGGGAGTCGAAGTCCACAAGTCTTAAAGTTGTCAGGTTTGGTGACCTCTCGACTAGATTATCAAGGAAGAGAGAATAACATGCAGCAGATGCCTAGCAAAATTTAGTAATACTAGAGATTGGCTGTTTACATTGAAATCAGGTGCAAGATAGTGATGGTAGGTAAAGTAATGGGCAGTTTAGTTTGGTATTTATTTCAGTAGGCTGATTTTAGAAAGCTAAACAGGATCAGACCTGGTAAGTACTTGGCTGGGAAGCCAACACAAAATGGGGTGTGTGGAGGAATGGGGTTGGGAAGGAAAGAAGGAAGATAGGATATGATAACTTTTATTGTCATTTTTTACTGTAAGTACACTGGCACACATTAAAAGTGAAATATATATACATATCCATACACATACATAACACATATACACATGCTACACACACACACACAAAAATCATTGCCCATTTTGAATACATAGCGGAAAGGAAGGAAGTATTGGATACATATACAGAAATGTGTGTGAAAAAAAAACTGCAAAGAAATAGTATTATAAAAATACAGCTTCCAATCTTAGCAGTTATAGATGAGAGAGAGAAAGAGAAATGAAAAACAGAGAGGGAGAAAGAGAGAGAGAGAGAGAGATGAGAAACAGAGAGGGAGAAAGAAAGAAAGAAAGAAAGAAAGAAAGAAAGAAAGAAAGAAAGAAAGAAAGAAAGAAAGAAAGAAAGAAAGAAAGAAAGAAAGAAAGAAAGAAAGAGACAGAGATACCTTTTTAAAAGAAAATAGAAAAATGGCTCTTTGAGTATTTAAGGTTGCAGACCCCTGGATTAGGCAAACACCATGATCGTTAAGTGAACCTTGTGGTCATTAAGCAAACACTGGTTGTTAAACAAGTCCATTTTCCCCAATGGGCATTTTTAACCAGAAACCAGAAGGAATTGTTGGAAACTGGTAAAAAACATACAAAACCTCAGTCACAAGACTGTGTGGGATGTTGTAACTGGTCATAAGTGTGTGTGTGTGTGTGTGTGTGTGTGTGTGTGTGTGTGTCTGTCAAAACACCAAAAACAGGTCAAGTAGCTCTGGAGAGGTCAGTCATAAATTAGAACACTTGCTAAGCAATTGGCCGTTAAGCGAGGACCACTTACATTTGGTTTTCCAGTCACATGGCCACCTAGCTCTGCCCACCCCAGTCATATGACAACATGGCCACGCCCACCACATCACATGACTACCTAGAAGCCATACCCAGCCAGTCACATGACCACCAAGCCACACCCACAAATTAGGCCACGCCCACAGAACCAGTTGTTAAGAAATTTGAATCCCACCCCTGTTTTTAAGTCAATATCTTTTATCCTTACACATCAATCTTCTCTATGATATATTTACATATTCCCTCATTCTTTTCCTAATTGACATTTTATTTTATTTTTATTTCTAAACCACTCATACCAGGCATACCAGGCCCTATAGTAAATTGAATCTTCTCTGTCTTTTATTTTCAACATTAGCCTGTCCATCTCTATACAATCTATTATTATTTTTATAACCATGCCTTCTGGTGGAACCCCTTTTTCTTTCCAGAGTTGTGCGTATGAAATCCTTGCAGCTGTTAATATGTGCAACATGATATATCTATCTGTTTTATTGCATTTTTGTGTTATTATACTTAATAAAAAAGTTTCCAGATTAAATTCAATTTTCTGATTCGTGATTTCTTCTATCCATTGTCTAATTGTATTCCAATATTTTTTCACCTCCTGGCATGTCCACCAGGTATGGAAATAAGTGCCTTTTTCTTTTCCACATTTCCAACAGTTTGGGTCTGAGTTAAACATTTTTGCCAGTCTAGTGGGAGGAAGGTGCCATCTGTAGAACATTTTATATTGATTTTCCCTGTATGCTGTAGATGTAATTAATTTATAATTTAATCCCCACATTCTCTCCCAATTTTCCAGGTCTATATTATGGCCAACTTTTTTCACCCATACCACCATCCTCTCTTTGACCACCTCCTCTTCCATTTTAAAATCTAGTAGAAAGTTATATATTCTTGAGATCATTTTCTTTTCCATTTCTTGTAGGATTTTATCTAATTGATGCTTTTCCATGCAGAAACCAAATTGTTTTTGGTCCTTTTTGTACCTCACCTGAATTTGCATGTATGGCCACCAATCTATCTTTATATTTTGTTGATGTAATTCTTGTCTTGTTTTCAATCTTCTTTGTGTGTCTAATAAGTCTTTATAAGTCCTCTTTTTTCCCAGATCCATTGCGTTTGGGTAGATTTGTGCTTCCATAGTTGACAACCAGTTCGGTATTTTAGTATAATGGTTCTTTTTAATCTTGTTCCACGTCCGAATTAATGAAGAGCATCTTGCTGTTAACCAAATGTCTAAATATTTTACCTTTTTCACACTGTATTCCCAATTTTCCTTCTAATTCTTTTTTTTGCTTATCTTTTAAATTTTTAGTCAATAACTTTGTTTTGTTTTTATTTATCTTAAGGCCTGTGACTGTGTCGAATTCCTCTATTTCCTTTATTAATTTTACTCTCATATACTCTGGATCTTCCAGAAAAAATACTATATCACCGGCAAATGCCTGTACCTTATAATGCTCCTTTTTGATTGAAGCCCCTTTGATTTCTTCATTTTTCCTAATGTTTTCCAATAAGTTTTCTAAGGTAAGGATGAAGAGGAGGGGTGATAGTGGGCATCCCTGTCTTACTCCCTTGTAGATCTTAAACATTTCCGTTCTATCACCATTCAGTATTACACTTGCCATCTGTGTTGTATAAATTGTCAAAATCAGTTTGAAAAGTTTATTGCCAGAGTGCATGCTTTTTAATTGTTGTATTATAAACTGCCAATTAACATTGTCGAATGCTTTTTGTGCATCGAGGAAGACCATTGCCAATTGTATTCCTAGGTTTGCTTCATAGTATTCTATTATATTCATTACCATTCTGGTATTATTTTTGATTTGTCTATTCGGTAAGTATCCGTTTTGGTCGCTATGAATGATCTGGTTCAGGTTTTTTTTCAATCTTTCTGCCATTATGGACATAAATATTTTATAGTCAACATTTAAAAGGGATATGGGCCTATAATTTTGAATTAATTGATGGTCCGAATCTTCTTTTGGAATCAATGTTATGTATGTCTCCCCACATGACTTGGGTAACTTCGCTGTTGTCAGTACCTCATTGTAGAGTTCTAACAATTGCATTTCTAATTTTTCTTGGAGTGTTTTATACAGTTTCCCTGGGAGACCATCCAGTCCTGGTGTCTTATTGTTTTTCTGTTTCAAGATTGCTTCTTGGAGTTCTTTTAGTGTTATTTCCCTGTTTATCTCTTCTTTATTCTCTTCTGGGATCACGGGTAGCCCTTTCCCTTCTAAATAATGTTGGATATTTTCCTCTGGTACATTTTCCCTACTATGTAGTTCCTCAAAGAAACTTTTAACAACATGTGTTTTCTTTTCAATTTGATGTTGTAATGTACCATCATCATCCTTCAATTGTTGGATTGATCTTTTTTCCTCTTCTTTCTTAAGTCTGTAGGCTAGCCACCTTCCTGGCTTGTTCGCGTGCTCAAAATAATTCTGTTTTATCATTTTCATGTCCTGTAACCATTCATCTTGTGCTAACATATTCAATTTGTGACTAATCATTATCCTTTCCGTAATTGCTGTCTTATTATGTGGTGTTTTTTGTAATGTTTTTTCTAACTCCTTAAACTTATCTAATAGTTTAGATTGTTCTCCTTTTATTCCCTTGTGTCTACGTGTATTATATGAAATTGCTAAGCCCCTGATGTATGCTTTAGTCGTGTCCCATAGGTTTGGAATTGATGTTTGTTGTTTTTTATTTTCTTTCAAAAAGAACTCCAATTCTTTTTCCATCATCTTGACACATTCTTTTTCTTTTAGGATCTCCTTATTTAGCATCCATCTTTTGTTCTTTTTCAATCCTTTCCAAGTTATTTTAATAGGATTATGGTCGGCCCATGTGCTAGTTTCAATATCTATTTCTTTTATATTATGCTCAATTTCCACATTTGTCCATAACATATCCAATCTTGACCATGATGTGTGTGGTGCTGAATAATAGGTATATTGTTTTTTGTCTGGATTTCTTTCTCTCCATATGTCTTTTAATCCTAATTCTTCCGCCATTTGATAAAATACTTTTGGTAATGTTTTCCTTTTCCTTTTTTCCCCTGGATTTTCATTATTATAATCTTTTCCTAAACTTCCTATTGCATTGAAATCACCTAGCAGGCATATGTTCTCATAGTCCTGTTCTACTAATTTTCTGTATAATTTAGTATAACATTTTTCTTGTTTCTCGTTCGGTGCATATATCACTGTCAATAACATTTTTCTTATAGTTTATATAAACTTCTAACATCAAGATACCCTCCTTGTCTGCATATACCTGATTTGCTTGTAAATGTTTCTTAATATATATTGCTATCCCCCCTTTTTTTTGTTAGGCTAGAGATACATATAAATTTCCTAACTTTGTTGCTTCTAACAGTTTACTTTGATGTTTCTGGATATGTGTTTCTTGAAGGCATATAATATCTAAGTTCAGTTTCTGTAGTTTAGTTATTGTTTTTTCCTCTTAATTTGTGAATTTAAACCATTGATGTTAATGGAAATCAATTACTCTGTAGTTGTTACTAGTTGAAGCTTGCTTGCTCTTGTTTGGTGTCTCGTTCTTACGCCTTCTCCTTCCACTTCTTCCTGTTCTTTTTCCTCTTGTTATATTTCTCTTTCCTCCACCTGACCTTCTTCTTGGCTCCTAGTTTCCACTTCCTCATTGCTGTTCTGGTCTTCTCCTGATACCACATACAGTTCAAAAAATTCCCTTGCTTTTTCTATACTATCTATTTTAAATTTTTTATCCTGCCATGATATTAACATTCCCTCTGGGATGAGCCATTTGAACAGGATGTTATTCTTATTCAATTGGGCAGTCAGGAATCTATATTTCTTTCTGTGTTCTCTTATTCTTCTTGGAATTTGTTTCAACATTACAATTTTTGTTCCCTTAAATATCAGCAGTTCGTCTCTCATCACTTTGTATATCTAATCTCTCAGCTGTTTCTTTGGGAATCGTATATAAACCTCTCTTGGAAGTTAAAAACGTCTTATATAGTTGGTATATATTCTATATACCTCGTCCATTTCCCTTCAAACCTCTTGGTCCTCTTTTTGTAACGCTTCTGCTGTGAGATCTGCCATTAATTTGGGCAAGTCCTCCCCCCTTTTTTCTGTTACATTCTGAAATCTGAGGAAGAAATCAGCCTTTTCCATGTCCAAATATGCAATTGCCTCTTCTACTTTCCTGTTCTCTTCCATTAATTTCTGTTCTATTGATTCTACTTTCTTGTCTGTTTGTTCGACATTTGTCTCCATTGCTTTCATCTTATGTTCCATCTTTGCTACCGTTTGTTGGATTGTACTTATCTTCTCATCTAGTTTCCATATTTGACCTTTCATTTCCCCCATTTCAATTTTAAAGTCTGCGTGGTTTATCACCATCGTTTCTTTTATTGTTGTTAACGCCATTTGAATTGTTTGCATATTTGATATCTGACTAGTCTTCTCAGAATTCAGCATGCCTTCTATCGAACGTTGTCCTGCTGGTGATGCTATCGTTGATGTTCGGTTGGATGTTGTTCTCTTCCCAATCTTAGCAGTGGTTGTCATGGTGGACATTAGGCTTCCCAAATCTACCTATTTTCTTAAGAAAGTCTTTCAATATTATCATCCGTTGTATCAACTCCCTTCTGTATTTTCTGTGTTTATCTCTTCCCTTTTATCTTATTCTAATCCCTTCAGTTTATCAAGGTCTAATATGCTTAGTAATGTCTCTCCTTAATTTTATGTACACCATATAAACCTGTTCATGGAAGAATTCGAATCCAGAGCCCTAGCTAATGCCACCCACAAACCCAAACTATGGTTAAGATACATCGATGACACATTTGTGACTTGGCCCCATGGAAAAGAAAACCTAAACAATTTCCTAACGCACCTAAACAGCACACACCCCAAAATCAAGTTCACTATGGAAATGGAAACAAACAAACAACTACCATTCCTAGATGTACTAATCTACAAAAAAAACCAGATGGCACACTAGGACACACCATATACCAGAAGAAAACACACACCAACCGCTACCTCAACGCCCAATCCCACCACCACCCAGCACAGATAAACTCCATGGCCAAAACACTAATTGCCAGAACCAAATTCCTGGCAGACAAGACATACATAAAGACTGAACTATGCACCCTGACTAAAGTACTGACAGCCAACTAAAGTACTGACAGCCACAAAAGCAAAATCACTGGCTTGATCCACAAAAACACACTGAGACATAATGGAGAACTAGAAGATGAACAGATACTACATAGGCATCACATCAAGACTGCCTTCAAAACAGACAGAAAAATAGCAGCCATCCTAAGAAACCCCAAAGATAAAATTGACCTGGAAAACCAAGGCATATATGAAGTCCCCTGCGCATCATGCCCTGCCACATACATTGGACAGACCAATAGAAGAATAAGTATCCTCCTGGATGAACACAAAAATGCAGTAAAAAAGCTAGAACACACTTTCTCACTAGTCCAACACATGAAAGCAACAGGTCATAGCATCAACTTCAATGGCACCAAAACCCTAGCCACTATAGAAAACCCCAGCTACAGAATCATCAGAGAAGCCATAGAGATTGAAAAAAGACCTGAAAGCATGAATAGAAGAGATGATTCCACCAGACTGTCAATTATTTGGAAGCCTGCACTCACAAACAAAAAAATCTCCACACCACAAGCCAGGCAAACACCTGGGCACCCTGATACCTCCAGCTCAAACACACCCCAACCAGGCACCCAGATGAAACCTAGCTTCCTAATAAATGATAGCCATCCATTTATTTGGAGCCAAGCTGCACTAAAAGCCTCCAATACAGGAACACAATGTTGCCAGCCAATCAAGACAAAAAAAGCCACAAAACAGACAGAAGATATTAGAAACACCAATCAAGCAGAACACAGCAAACTCCAAGACCAATAAACACAGACCAAGACTCCCAACCAATCAGGATGAAGAAAAAACCATTCTGGCACAGTAGTAGGCTAGCCCCAAATTTAAAACTGAAATGGCTGTGAAAGTCTGACTCACAGATGAACACAATACAGAAGCCTGATGGGATTCTGCCGAAGC